>NW_006159514.1:1712262-1762544 GCF_000334495.1 Tupaia belangeri chinensis
ACTTCTCAAAAAAAAAAAAAAAAAAAAAAAAAAAAAAAAAAAAAAAAAAAATTTTCAAAAAAAAAAAAAAAAAAAAGAACAAAAGCTTTTACTAAGTAATCATATGCCATTAAAAAACAAAAACAAAAGAAACAACCTTAAATGTCCTGACGTGTGTACTCAGTAACTGGTATCCCAGTAAGTTTAAGATTTTGTACATACATCACATTTTCCCATCCCACCTTCTCTCTTGGATACAGCTGGTATATGTTAGCATTTATATGGTTTTAAGAAGCACTGTATTAAAGAAATCTGACTTTGTTTCACCCATTTGAACTCCCTCCTCCTTTATCCCCATTTGAAATAAAGCCTTCTCAACCAGTGTTCTTAGAACTTTACATATGCTTTTTCTAGGCAGAAAATGCTGGTTCCGATATAACTGTTTCAGAGTTGAAATGTTTATTTATTTATTTATTTGTCTATTTAAAAGTATCTAGTCATACTTTAAGATGGGATTCTGCTATGCTTAAAAATCAGTATAACATGAGTTGGCCCTATACTGTGTTTAAGGGAGCCAGATCCCATGTGTCTGACCATGGTTCGAATCCTGGCCCTGACTGTTTAAAAAAAACACTGGGTACATTTGTATGCATCCTGAGATCCGGAGAAATAGAAAAGAGATTGTGGCATGACCACACCCAACTGCAGGATGCTTTCTCCCTCTAGTGAGTATATGTATCCTCTGGCAATTAAAAAACATTAGTATAACATTAAACTCTTCTGAAAAGCACATTTTATATTCTTTTACATAAAGTTGGGATGGTTATAAATAAATTATTTGGAAAGTTTTTTTTTTAGAATTATTTTATTTATTTAATTTTATTCTTCATTTGTTTTTAACTTGACCAGAGAGAGAGAGAGAAAGTGGGAAAGCAAGCCACCAGGTGTGGGACTCTTAACCGTGGTTGGCCATGTGGTAGTGTCCAGCACCTTAACCACCACGCCACCTGCTGGTCTCTGGAAAGTTTTTTAAAGGTTTGGGTTTTTTTTTTTGGGGGGGGGGTTGTTTTGTTTTTGTTTTTGAGAGAGAGATATGTTTGCTATAGAGCAAGTGTGCTTGCCAGAGAGAGAGAGAGAGAAAGTGAGGAATCACCTCCCAGTGTGGATGGCCATACCGCAACGCTTCTTTTCTATCCTCCTCTTGAGTCTTTGGTCACAAGTGCACACACTGCCTGACGTGAGTTTCAAACTGTTGGGTCTGGGACTTGAACCATGGTCATCCTTGTGGGTGTCTAACACCGTAAACACTATACCATCTGCTGGCCCCTCTAAAGGTAGATTTACATAGATTTTTTTAAATTTAGTGATATTTTATTCCTAGAAAAATGGGAGATCAGTTATTGTTTGAGTTAGAAATTTTTTTTTCTTTTTTTGGAGAGGTTTTTGCTATAGGGTGCGTGCGCTCGCCAGATAGAGAGAGACATAGAGACAGAAAGCGAGAAATCACCCCCCAGGGGGGATGGTCATGCCACAATCCCTTCTCCTCCATTCTCTCGGGATCTTGGGCACGCACGCACACGCACCCGGCGTGAGTTTTAAGCCACTGGGTCTGGAACGCGAACCGCAGTCGACTACGTGGGAGTCCAGCGACATAGCCGTTACACTAACTGCTGGTTCCCGAGTTAGAAATTTTGACAGTGAAACTTACTGCTGATATACTTTCTACCTCCTGAATGTTAGTTCATGTGGTTTTCTTTAAGATAATCTGGCTTGTAAAATGAAAACATATAGGTAATTTGTCAGACATAAGAATTTTATTTATACAAATAATAAAATTTTTAACTAATTTGTGTAGTTACTTTAATTAGTTCTTAAGCATACAACATATCACATAGAGAAAAAAAATTAGCAGTAGTTGAGCTTTAGAATTACACAGAACTGAATTTGATTTGAATCCTAGCTGTGCTATGCTATTGGTGTTGCCTTGAATAAGTTATGCAATGTTCATTCGTATCTTAAATAATAACTACAGGTTGAGCATCCCTGATCTAAAATTGCAAAATCTGAAATGCTTTAAAATCTAAAATGTTTTAAGTGCCTGTATGATGCCACAAATGGAAAATTCTATGACCTTTAGGCTGTGTGTATAAAGGTGTATATAAAACACAAGTGCATTATGTATCCCGTATCTGGGGTATCTTATTATATGCACTCCAAAATGCGAAGCATTTCTAGTCCAAGCATTTCTAATAAAGAATACTCAGCCTATATATATATAGATACCGAGTGAGAGGTTAAGACAGGGAGGAAATATAATGACTGTCTTTTAAAGAATTTAATGTCTAGTAATATTCAGCCCAGCCTTTCTGAATATATTATCTTGTTGACAAATGGAGGTGAGAGAACTTAAAACACCCAGGTGGTATTTATAGGAACAATATATGCTCAATAGGAATTACGTTGTATATTGTCGTTCATACTATTTAATCATAGGACTTCTCAGAGACATAAAGTGTGGATTAAATTTCTTTGTTTGGGGATACAGTGCCTTAGGAAATTTATTTTATGTTGTTTAATGTCATTCATCCATTCATGCTAATAGCTGTTGCTCTTCTGCTAAGCTCAGGAATTATTCTGGCACGAGAGGTACTTCACACGTTTCTGTAATAGAATTCAAAGAACCTGTGCCATTGCTGTGTACTTTTACTCTTAGTTTTAATTTTTGATTAAGCACAACAGCTTTGTCAAACTCCATAAAAGTTGCTTTTTGTGTTAGCCTAGTGAAAACTACATGATCTCTGTTTAAGAAATACTCCTTTAATCTGTAAGCAGAGCCACCATCTAGAGCAGGGGCCTACAGATATTTTCAGTAAAGGCCAAGTATGTTAGACATTATGGACAATACTGTCTCTATTACAGCTACTCATCTTTACCCTTGTAAAGGGAAAAATAGCTATAGAAAGTACTTAGATGAAAGAGTGACTATGTTTCAATAAAACTTTATTATGGACACAGATTTGAATTTCTTACAATTCTCACATTATAAAATCTTTTTTAAAAAAATTCAGTAATTGGAAAAGCTAAGTTGAGGTTATGAACTGTATGAAAACAAGTGGCCAAACAAATTTGGCCCATGGACTGTAGTTCGCCGACTCCTGATATCCATAGCATAACTTGCTATAATTGTTGTTGGATTGCACTGCCAGGCATTTGGGTGAGGGATCCTTTTCCAGTAGGAATTGCATATATCAGGGTTTGTGTTCTGCCCCTTGCTTCTCATCCAAATTTACTTTCACAGAATAAATATGTATGAATAGTGGGAAAAACCTAACGTGATTTTTTTTTTTCCCTTTATCCATGTAAGAATTTGGAGGTATCTTGTAAGACTGGTTACTCTCAGAATTCTTATCCACCTAAAGTTGAACTCTGTAAATGTGAATTTCTGTTTTATATATATATGATCTCCATTACTTGGGAATTTTAAAACTTTACACACATTTCATCTTTTAAATAAATAGTATATAAATAACTATACATATACATCTCCTGAGCATTATTATTGAACAGTATTTGACCTTGAAAAGAAAATGATTTTATACATGAACTGATAATTTTGCATATAAAAACTTTTACTTTAAAATTCTGTTAACTTACTTTCCATAGACACCAGAGAAGAAACAATCAGAGTCATCCAGGGGAAGAAAGAGAAAAGCAGAAAACCAGAATGAAAGTAGCCAGGGTAAGTAGAACCACACCTTCCTTCAGAGCCCAGTAGGCATTTACAATGAGTTATTCTGATTTTTCGCCAATTAATATTCTGATTAAAATATAAGTAATGCTGGGGCCAGCAGGTGGCATGATGGTTAAGGTTCTAGACTCCCATGGTGCTTACCATACGTAATTCAAGTCCTGGACCTGGTGGCTTGAAAATCATGCTGGGTGTATATATGCATGTGTGCCCAAAATCCCAGGATGAGAAGAGATTGCAGCATGCCCATCCCCCCTTGGGCGTGATTTCTCACTTTCTCTCTCTGTCCCTCTCTGGCAAGCACACGGACCCTGTGGCAAAAACCTTTAAAAATTTGTGTGTCTGTGTGTATGTGTATACATACATATATATATATATATATATTTAATTCTGTTTTTCTGAGTTCTATAGCTATTATAATTTCTGTATTAATTAAAAAATTTAGGAAGGTACTTTGCATAAAGAAATGAAATTGAAGTCTTTTTGTACTATGAGTTTTAGAGTTTTTGACATTTACCTCAATTTTTATTTGAGTTCTAGAGAGATAAGTATAATGTCCAAATTTGGAAAGCATTACCCATCACGTTTAATTTTCCTCTCTTTATATAAATTACGGTATTGAAATGGCCTCTTGTATTGAACAAAATTTTAAATGTTTCTTTAAAACTAGTCCCTGATGGGACCAACAAATGACATAATGGTTACGTCACTGGACTCCCATGTAGTTGACCACAGTTAAAGTCCTAGATCTGGTGGCTTCAAACTCACGCCAGGCACGTGCGTGTGTGTGTGTGTGTGTGTGTGTGTGTGTGTGTGTGTGTGTGTGTGTGTGTGCCCTAGATCCCAAGATAAGAATGGAGAAGGGATTGTAGAATGGCCAGCCTACCGGATGGTGATTTCTCACTTTTTGTCTGTCTCTCTAGCAAATACATGCACCTTATAAGCAAAAATCTCTTTAGAAAAAAAAATTGTTCCCAAATTTACTCCTAAAAAATAAACTCTGTAAAACTAATTGAGAGACTAATTAAAACACCATCTTTGGGGCCAGCAGGTGGTTAAAGGTGCTGGACTCCCACATGGCCAGCTGCAGTTTGGGTCCTGGACCTTGTGCTTGCTTTCTCACTTTCCCTTTCTCTCTTTGGTCAAATTAAATAGTAATAATAATGATCATACAAATGGAATTAAATAAATAAATCTTTAAAAAATTTTTTCTTTCTGTACCTGTTCTTCTTTTCTTGCATATCTACCTTTTATGATAAGAGCTTGAAAACTTTTTATTAGATTATAAAAATCTCTTGGACAGTAAAATGGTATTGTCATTTAACTTGAGTTCTCACAATTAAAAACAATAAATTGGGCTCTTAATATGTATAATGGTTATTTTATACATAATGCTAAATGTGTTGGAGCCAACTTTTAAGTCTAGGATCTAGAGGCGTGAACCCATGACTTACTGCTTTACATCTGGCACTGGAATTGAATAATATATTTGCATCAACTGTCTTTGTTGAAGGAAGGGGTCAGTTGGTTTTAGGGCCTTTTCTCTAGGGTTTAATACTTTTTTTTAATCTCAGTTTCCACTAGGCTATTTTGGGTCTTAATATAGTAACCCCAAGTTGTGGATAGTGGACTGGGAGCTTTATTGTTATGAAATTGTTTAGTTTTGTTTGTTTGATTTTGCTGTAGAGCATGTGTGCTCACCAAAGAGAGAGAGACAAAAAAAGTGAGAAATTACCCATCAAGGACGATGGCCACATTGCCGTTCCTTCTCTTGGGGTTTTGGGCATGTACACACGTGTTTAGAGTGTTTTTCAAACTACTGGGTCCAGGACTCCAGCTGCATGCAATCGGCCATGTGGCATCCAACTGCCTTAACCACCACACTATCTTGCTGGCTCAAGATATATTAATTATGATGGTTTCAGTTACAGGGGAAAAAAATTCACAAGCAAGCCTCAAGTAGAATGGGGCTTCTGGGTTTGTTTATCCAGTGTTAAGAACCCGAGTTTTTTTTTCTTTTTTCTTTCTCTGTGGTCTATTGTCAGTAAAATCCCATCACTCCATTTTCCTCTATTTTTAGGATGGTTACCTAAATTGGATTTACTTGTTTCAACTTCCTTAACTGTACTTGCTTTAGATAAGCTGATATTCTGTGCTTCTTCCTCTTCCTTTGAAGTAGCTTTTTCAAATCTAGAGTAAACTTCCCCTGTCATCCTGTTGACAAGATCCTGTCATGTGTCCATTCCAAAACCAATGATATTAAACAGAGATACTATTACCCTTAACAAAAGTCAGGCCCATTTCTGAAATTGAAAATGGGTTAAAGTTTCTCTTAAAACCATAGGCTACAGGGAGAAGAGATGATACCTGAACAAAATTGGCTTTCTCATAAGAAGGGAGGGTTGGGGAACTAACTCTAAGATTTACAGTTACATGAAGTTACATATGCTGTATGTGTGGAGGGGCATTAGCAGCACCAACATTGGGTTAAGTTAAGGGAAGAGAACTGGGGAAATAGCCTCTAGATAGGCAACCAAAAACATTTATATCTTCGATAGAAAAAATAGAACTTTTTCAGAATCTTCAGGGACATTATAGACAAAAGGGAAGTTCCTTTGGTGTAGACTCTAAATAAATCTGTACAAAAATGTTGATCAGGATTTCAAGGTAGTGGTGCTGGCATGTGGGCATGGTGGTTGAGGCGCTGGCTGACCACGGTTCGAGTCTTGGACCTGGAAGCTTGCTTTCTCACTTTCTTTCTCTTTCTCTCTGATGAGCACATGTGCCCTGTAGCAAATTAAAAAAATAGTAATGAGACCAATAAATGGCGTAACAGTTACATTTTTGGACTCCCACATAGTCAACTGTAGTTCAAGTTCCAGACCTGGCAGCTTGAAACTCCTACCAGGCACGTGTGCATGTATGCCCAGAATACCGAGAGGAGAGTAGAGAAGGGATTGCTGTGTGGCCATCCCTCTGGGGAGTGATTTCTCTCTTGCTGTCTCTGCCTCTCTCCCTCCAGCGAGTGCACACGCTCTATAGCAAAAATCTCTCTCAAAATAAATAAATGATAATAACAACAAATACAATTAGATAAATCTTTTTTAAAAACTTCAAGGTATGGGACCAGCAGATGGCATAATGGTTGTGTCAGTAGACTCCCATATGGCTGACCATGGTTCAAGTCCTAGACCTGGAGTCTTGAAATTCATACTGGGCACATGTGCGTACATACCCAAGATCTTGAGAGGACAGTGGAGGAGAGGGGATTAAGACATGTCCATCCCCCCAGGGGGATGATTTTTCCCTGTCTCTCTGTCTTTCCAGCAAGTGCATGCACCCTATAGCAAAAATCTCTCTTTAAAAAAAAAAAAATCAAGGTAGCATTTGTAGACCTGAGTACTTACTCAGTTTTTAAGAAATTGTCCCACCTTAGGTCCAGCAGTGGAGTGGTGGTTAAGGTGCTGGGCTCCCACATGGCCAACCATGATTTTGAGTCCTGGGTCTGGTGACTTGCCCTATGACAAATTTTAAAAATAATAAATTCAAGGGACCAGAAGTTAGCGTAATGGCTGTGTCGCTGGACTCCCAAGTAGTCGACCGCGGTTCAAGTCTCAGACCTGGTGGCTTAAACTCACGCCGGGCATGTGTGCATGCGTGCCCAAGATCCCAAGAGGAGAATGGAGGAGAAGGGATTATGGCATGGCCATCCCCCCTAGGGGGGTGATTTCCTGCTTTCTTTCTGTCTGTCTCTCTCTCTGTCTGTCTGGCGAGCGCACGCGCTCTATGGCAAAAACTTCTCCAATAAATAAATAAATAAATAAATAAATAAATTCAATTAAATAAAAAAATGTATTTTTAAATTATCGTGCCTTGTTTCAAATAGGAATTTAAGGTCATTGAGCTTTTAAGTGTATTCTTTGTTCATCTCAGTAACACCTGGCACATGGTAACTACTTAAATATTTGTTGAATACAAAGAAAAGTGAATTCATGATTATTAGTAAGAATTAAATTGATAAATGTATGTTTATGTTATGAAAAGCTTTTGACTTCGATTATTATTCATATTTCCATTGTAATTTGAAGAAATCATGTACAGCGTTCTATAAATTTCCAATCAGAGATGGAAGACTTCTTCCAAAAAAGCATCTCTAAACACAATTATTTCTTAGCATGTTCTTATTTCAGTGTTTATACAACTGATGAAGATTCAACTTCAGAGCAAAACATTTAAAGAACAGTGTGATCTATAATCACCTAGTTCACTCTGTCAAGATATTAATGTAATAACAATATTTAAAATCTAGTTTATTAAATATTTATTAATAATCTCATTAATTTGGAGATAATTTTTATTTATTTATTTTTTGGAGAGATTTTTGCCATAGGACGCGTGCGCTCGCCAGACAGACAGAGACATAGAGTCAGAAAGCGAGAAATCACCCCCCCAGGGGAGATGGTCACGCTGCAATCCCTTCTCCTCCATTCTCCTCTCGGGATCTTGGGCATGCACGCACACGCGCCCAGCGTGAGTTTTAAGCCACCAGGTCCGGGTCGCGAACCGCGGTCGACTACGTGAGAGTCCAGCGACATAGCCATTATGCTAACTACTGGTTCCCAATTTGGAGATAATTTTTAAAAAATGAAAAATAAGTATCATTTGCGTTGAAGCCTGTCTGTTTGATAGATTATTTTATATATTACAGTTTGTATTAACCAAAACTTCAAAAATTTAGAAATATAAATCCGTTTGTGTCATGCACTTGCAACTTGTGTTTTCTTTTTGTCAACTTGTTTCTCTCAAATTAGTAGCCATTAAGTATTGTTAATTATGTAGTTTTATTTATTTATTTATTCTTCCTCTTTCATTTATTTATTTTTACATTTTAATTATGTAGTTTTAACACAGAGATGCTGTAACACCTTTCATTTACCTAGTAATTCGAAAATTAAGATTTTTAAAAATGGAGTTTCTACTGAAATATCATTTGATATTTGGATTTCTGAAATTGGTGTCAGATCTCCTGACTCTTAATATTGTTTTGATACCTACTACTTCTGTACTAAAATACCCTATGCTTTTTATGAAATAGGCTATTTTTATGTGCATTAGAGAATTTGGGTTTGGCTAATTATGTTTCCAGTATGATAGTCCTGATTAACTTTAATCTATAAATTTTTTTACTTTTGTATTTTAGGAAAAAGTATTGGAGGGCGTGGCCACAAAATTAGTGACTATTTTGAAGTAAGTTTACTGAAGATTATCTCTAACTCCTAATTCAAATAATTCAGCTATGAGTTAAATAATTTCTTTGTAGGACAAGTTTGACTTGATTATCTGCTTAATTAGAGCCGACCTTTAACACTATGTGATATCCTTTTTTCTCAAAAATACTAAAATTTACATTGGTATGGTACATTATAATTTTCAAAGTTTACTTTCTCATGTATTGCCTTATAACAGCCCATGAAAGTAGGTATTAGTGGACCAGAGATGTGCAGTAGCCTTTAAATTCTTAAGTAGAAAGGAAAGACTAAGAATTAAGGTCCTGCCAGCTCTCTAGTAGAATTCGAATATCAATTTACCATTTATCATACCACAGCAGCATTTGAGCCCTGTGCACGGGGATTAAATCATTATCAGAGGGTGTGAGAAAAGAGTGGTAGATTTAGATTCTTGCCCATATGGAATGCTTTTTTGCTTCTCCATGGAAGCACTTTAGTTACCAATTTTACCAATTAGAAGCATTAATATAGTTATAAAAACAACAAACGTAATTTGCCTATTTGAAAAATATTTACTGGGAACCAGCAGTTAGCGTAATGGCTATGTCACTGGACTCCCACATAGTCAACCACGGTTCACATCCTGGACCTGGTGGCTTAAAACTCACGCCGGGCCTGTGTGCGTGCGTGCCCAAGATCCCGAGAAGAGAATGAAGGAGAAGGGATTGCGGCGTGACCATTCCCCCTGGGGGGTGATTTCTCGCTTTCTGTCTCTATGTCTCTCTCTGTCTGTCTGGTGAGCACACGCGCCCTATAGCGAACAAACCTCTCAAAAATTTTTTTTTTTACTTAAAAGCGAGAGCAGAATTGTTGATTAGGGAAGTGCTGAATTAAAAACCTCCATTGCTTTCTCTCTTGGACATGCAGAATCTAAGGGAAAGCTGCTGGTGGTCAAGAAATACTTCATCTCTTGGGCTGAGTTCTGCACTCTATTACTATCACTAAGATGTTAATATCAGTAAGAGTCCTTGCTAAAGCTAGGGTAAATTCAACAAGCAAAGGTCTCTTACATTCCTACTAAGTGCTGTGTTTTATGCTGGGCACCATGTGTAATAAAACAAATGAGATAAAAATTCCTAGATTGCCAGAAGTTGCTTAATGAACACACGAAGTCTCCGTCTCTGTTGTTCATGTCAAAGTTGAGTGAGTAATTAAAAAATGATGGAATGGAAAATAAGCTGCACCCCTAGAGGAAGCCAGTAGTGGTAGATTGTTTTCTTCTTCTGTCCTTGGTACGCAACATGAGACAGGGAAAAGGTAGCTGTGCAACAGATGAGTTGGCTTTTCTTTATATGCAGCTTAGTAATGCACTCTGTTAGATGGGAATTACTTTTTAACGATTTCCCACTGTAGGATAGAAGAGATTTGTTCTGTATACTTCCTTTATCTAGTGCCATGAGTATTTGAATATTTAACTGATTTTTAAAATAGTGATTCTGTTTGAAGATTGTTGATTACATTCACTAACATCTCTATGTAAATATTTTTAAGTTTCTTGGGATTAGGGACCATCTTGGTTCAAGAAACATAGGGGAACTGTGCTATGATTTGGGGTAAAAACAAAACATATTCATCGCTTTCGGGCAATTCATCTTTGAGCTGGCCACGATAACAAGTTGTGTTAAAATGTAGACCCTGAGGACCTGTAAGACATAGTCGTATCAGGTACCTGTGATCAGTAATCTCTCATTAGTGTTTAAGACTTAGCTGACCTTCATTTCACTTTTTCTGGATCGTTTAAATGACTACTTGATTTAATTTAATGTGAGATACATTACATTCATTCTTAACACCATGTCTAAAAACTATGTGAGCCTGCTTTAATAAAGAACGATATTTCCTTTTCCCTTTCTCAGTACCAAGGTGGAAATGGCTCTAGTCCAGTAAGAGGCATACCTCCTGCAATCCGTTCTCCTCAGAATTCACATTCACATTCCACTCCTTCCTCATCAGTAAGTTTCTTTCAAGTTTTTTAATGCATAGTTTATGTCTAGGAGGTTCTGTACATTAAATAACCTTTATAATTTGTTGTTGTGAGAACTTTCATATGAGTATTTATCTTTTTAAAAAATTATTTTTTGTGAGTTGTTTTGAATCCTTTTTAGTGATCTGATGCTATTAAAACTGTTGTATCTGTCTGAAAGTAAACTTCTTGAGGACTTTAACTTTAAAGTTAAGGCAGCTAGACCCCACAGAGCTGACTCCATGCCAAGTCCCAGACTGGCAGCTTGAAAATCGTGCCAAGTGCATGTGTATGTCTGCCCAAAATCACTGGAGGAGAATGGATTGTGGTATTCTCTCTCCCCGATTGTGGGGAGATTTCTCACTTTCCCTCTCTGTGACTCACTCTCTGTCTCTCTCCAGCAAACATGTACCACCCTGTAGCAAAAACTTTAAAGAGAGAGAGAGAGAAAGTTTCTTGAATTAAAGATTTCCTGAATTAATTCTATCTAAGAAGTATTGTTTCTGTAAAAAATGCTTTTGAGCCAGAGGGTCTAAAGTGAATGAATGAGGCATACCTCCTGCAATCCGTTCTCCTCAGAATTCACATTCACATTCCACTCCTTCCTCATCAGTAAGTTTCTTTCAAGTTTTTTAATGCATAGTTTATGTCTAGGAGGTTCTGTACATTAAATAACCTTTATAATTTGTTGTTGTGAGAACTTTCATATGAGTATTTATCTTTTTAAAAAATTATTTTTTGTGAGTTGTTTTGAATCCTTTTTAGTGATCTGATGCTATTAAAACTGTTGTATCTGTCTGAAAGTAAACTTCTTGAGGACTTTAACTTTAAAGTTAAGGCAGCTAGACCCCACAGAGCTGACTCCATGCCAAGTCCCAGACTGGCAGCTTGAAAATCGTGCCAAGTGCATGTGTATGTCTGCCCAAAATCACTGGAGGAGAATGGATTGTGGTATTCTCTCTCCCCGATTGTGGGGAGATTTCTCACTTTCCCTCTCTGTGACTCACTCTCTGTCTCTCTCCAGCAAACATGTACCACCCTGTAGCAAAAACTTTAAAGAGAGAGAGAGAGAAAGTTTCTTGAATTAAAGATTTCCTGAATTAATTCTATCTAAGAAGTATTGTTTCTGTAAAAAATGCTTTTGAGCCAGAGGGTCTAAAGTGAATGAATACTTCTGTATTAGTCCCTATTCAGTTTTTGATTTCTAATTTTTAATTTTCTTATCAATTAAATTTCTTAACCACTAAAAGGCTAGCATAATTCCTTTCTGGGAAATCTTAAGGAAAAAGCAGGCTGTTTAACTCAGCTTTGGAGAAGGATATTGAACCTAAAAATTATTTTGCAATTTTTTGGTTCGTTAACATTCTAAGATAGAGTTTTGTTTTGTTTTTAACTTGCTATAGGGCACATGCTTCTTCTGGAGAGAGGCAGGGAGAGAAGATGAGAAAGAAATCACTTCTCAAGGGGATGACCATTCTCTTCCATTCTCCTCTTGGGATTTTAGTCACATGTGTACACACACTTGGTGTGCTTTCAACCCATCAGGTTTGGGATTCAAACCATACAGTCAGCCATGTGGAACCCAGCTGCCTAAGCACTGTGTCACTGACTGACCCGATATAGTATTTTTATTCGTTGTTTTGCACACTGAATTTTATTTTTTATTTACTTGCAGCATGTGAAAGTCCTTTTTCTAACAAAAACCACACTAGTTTTCAGTAATTTTAACGATAAAAGCTTTCACCTCTTTACTCACTTTATTTCATGTCTCTCTTCTCGTCCTTGTCCTAAACATACTTTGTTGTGTCCTACTCCTTCCGTCCTTTGCGGTACATCCATCACGTTGCCATGTACAAATCAAGACGTAAGACTCAGCCTTATCTTTAACTAGAGTCATTGTGACATTATCAGATATTGTTGTCTGCCACTTTTAATGAATGTATTTTTAAACTAGTGGCCAGATAAACTATGAAATTTTTATCAGTGTATTGATATTAAACTACATATGGACATACATTCTTGTCCATAGTAATAAGTTCTATACTAAGATCTTTTTACTTTCACTTTTTGAACCATCATATGTTTTTAACATTTTTGTTTCAGAATAATTTATTTGGCCATAGTTTGTTCAAACAGTCTGAAAGCATTAAGATTTCTTTTAAGGTACTAGAATGTAAGCTGTTGAAGGTCAGGAAATGTATTCTATCTTTCCATAGGCCTCTTGTGAGAAGTACTCAATGAATGCTTGTTGAATAAATGATTAAAAGTTGAAGCAAGTCAGTTATGTTGCAATTCAAATATTATTCTGTTTTAAAAAAATCTTCTTCAGAAATGTTAAGTAGTTGTTGCTGAGTAGAACATTTTTTCCTTGCTTAGGTGATCTTTCTAATACATTTTTTTAGGTTCGACCGAATAGCCCTTCGCCTACTGCATTAGCTTTTGGGGACCACCCTATTATACAACCAAAGCAGTTATCCTTTAAAATTACTCAGGTAAATACTAAATTACATTTTTTTTTCTATGATATTTAAGAAGCCGGTGTCCAGCTTTGTACTAACAAGTAAGATGTCTACTGTTTGTTTTAGATGTAGTAATGAAGCAAAATTATACGTCAAGAACACTGAGTTTACTATACAAATAAAACTAGAATTTGTAGGGAAGGAGTGAGAAATGGAAACAATTTGCTCTCAGCTTGCTCTTTGTTACACAGTGGTTGTCTTAGTCCATTTTTGTGTTGCTAGCAGAAATACCTGAAACTGGGTGAACTGAAGAAAATAGAGGTTTATTTTTAAAACTTAACAATTCTGGTGGCTGGAAAGTTCAAAGGCACAAGCCTATAGCATGGCCAACAGAAATACAGAGATTGTTGGGTATATGCAGAGAGAGGGCGAGCCATGGGTAGCTCTTCAATAGTAACCAGCTTTCCAAGATTCAACTAACCCCTTATCACAAGGGCTAGAATTCCCTGGATCTCACAAGACACCATTAATCTGTTCACGAGAATGTTGTCTCCATGAGCAGTCACCATGAAACAGTTACTACCCACTTGACTTCCACCTTCCAGCACCAGATTCTAAAATATGAAACTTTAGGGGACAACCCAAGCAGTGATAAATATGTAGATATTTTTGCTATAGGATGCATACACTCGTGGGAGAGACAGAAATAGAAAGTGAGAAATCACCCACCCCGGGGAAAGGCCATGCCGCAATCCCTTCTCCTCCATTCTCCTCAGGATTTTGGGCACGCACGCACGCACGCACGCACACCAGCATTTAAGTTGCCAGGTGTGAGACTCGACTGGGGACAACTACGTGGGAGTTCAGTGGCATAAACATTATGCTATCTGCTCTTCCCCCATTTTAGTTTTTTACATGCAGCAGTTTCTGGACAATGTTTTCTCAGACAGGAGTTTGGGAAGTAGGTCTGTTGCTGGTCCATCCCAGCTCCCCAGTTTATTTCCACCAGACTTGCATTTGTGAGATTATGTTCACACCGTTGTACACATATCAGAACCTATTTCTTTAGATAATCCTGAGATTAGGATTACAAGTACTATTCTTTCAGTTACTGAACAGCTCACGAAAGGGTTTACTATATGAAATGTTAGTCAGAGGACACATCATTTCAGTTAGACAGGAAGAATAATAAATTCAGTGACTATATTAGATATATAAAAATTGCTAAGAGGATAAATTGTAAATGTTCTCACCACCAAAAAATGATACGTGTGTGTTACATAGCTTGGTTTAACCATTCCACAATGCACACATCAAAATATTATACACCATAAATATTATATACAATTTTTACTTACCGATAAAAATAACTTTTTTTTATTGCTTTAGGGCATGTGTGCTCACCAGAGAAAGTGAGCAAATACCCTCCAGTGGAGATTGGTCACACAGCATTCAAATTTTTCTCATTTCTTCATCCCAGCAGGATCTGGGGCATGTGTACACACCTGCCCAGTCTTTTTTAAGCTGAAACCAAAATTGAAACCACTGTCAGCCATGTGGGATGCAGTTCCCAATGCACAATACTTAACCAGTGCACTATGAGGCCAGCCTACAATAAAAAGATTTACTTAAAAAAAAAAAAAAAATTCCAGCGAAGAGTGTGTGTACTCGCCAGAGAGAGATGGATGGGAAGTGAAGAAAACTTTCTCCCTAAAGGGGCATGATAATGCCCCAATCCTTCTCCATTTCTCCATCTTGTTGGAATTTAGGACACACATACACATGTACCCACTGTGTTTTTCATGCCCACAAGACCAGGACTCTCACCACATGGTGAGCCGTGTGGGATCTAGCTTCCTTAACCATCAGGCCATGGGACTGACCCTAAAAGACCAAAACTTTTTTAAAAAGTTTTTGCAAAGGTTAAAAGTCAGCTAGAGTGATATATAGCAAAAAGCTGGCTAGATTGAATTGTAATGAAGACATCAAATTCTAAATAGTTCACATTTTAAATGTTTCTTTGTAAGTTTATAGCATTTATACTTCTGAAGTTACTATAACTTAAGACATTACTAAGTCTTTTTGGATACTGTTTACACATAAACACACACATACTCTTTTTTACTTTCTAAAGTCACTCTTTGTTTGCATGCAGCAATATATGATGGAGATAATAAAATAACTTTCTTTCATTTAGACTGATCTCACAATGCTAAAATTAGCAGCATTAGAAAGTAATAAAAACCAAGACCTGGAAAAGAAGGAAGGTCGGATAGATGATTTGCTCAGGGTAAGTAATATAGAGGGGGAAAAATTGAGTATGAAATGTTTGGCAACAGTGGAATTATTGAGATAATGTAGGCATTCCTCAGTGTCCTTGGGGACTTGTTTCCAGGATCCCCTGTGGAGTCCAAAATCCAAGGATGCTCAAACCTATTATGGAAAATAACAGTATTTGCCTGTAACCTATGCACGTCTTCCTCTATACTTTACATTGTCACTTGATGAGTTCCAGTACCCAATACAATATAAATGCTGTATAAATAGTTGTTATACCATATTGTTTAGGGAATAATGATAAAGTCTATACACGTTCAGTAAAGACATACCAGTTTTTTTTTGGGGGGGGGGAGGCTTTTGCTATAGGGCGCGTGCACTCGCCAGACAAACAGAGACAGAGAGAGAAAGTAAGAAATCAACCCCCAGGAGGGATGGTCACGCCGCAATCCCTTCTCCTCCATTCTCCTCTCGGGATCTTGGGCATGCACGCCTGCGTGCCCAGCATGAGTTTTAAGCCACTGGGTCCGGGACTCGAACTGTAGTCAGCTACATGAGAGTTCAGTGGCATAGCCATTACGCTAACTGCTGGTCCCAACAGACCAGTTTTTTTCCAATTATTTTTTATATCTGACTGGTTTCGTTTTGTAAAAATGACTATAACTGGGGCCCAGACTGTGATGTGGCAGTAACACAAAAGGACACACATGTAGGAAGTGCCTGGTTTATAAGCTGGGTCCTCCCCGTGTATTCTAATCACATGTCTACGATTTAGGTTGGCTGAGCGTGGATCGTGGCATCAAGACCATGTTAGGAGTGCTTCCTTCTCCCACTGTGTGTGTGCGTGTGTGCGTGTCTCTTTCTCATGGAAGAAATAAACTTTGAAAAATCTGTAGCTCTGGGCCAACAGGTGACATGGTGATTAAGGTGCTGGACTCCCACATGGCTGACCACAGTCTAAGTCATAGACCTGACAATTTAAAAATCATGCTGGGCACATGTGCGTGTGTGACCAAAATCCCAGGAGGAGAATGGAGAAGAGAATGTGGCGTGATCATTCCCCTGGCAGGAGATTTCTCACTTTCACTCTCTCTGTCTCTTCAGTTAGTGCATGTGCCCTATGGCAAAAACATTTAAAAAAATTAAAAATTCTGTAGTTGGAAACAAACAAATTTTATCTGGTAGGGTAGCATCTGATGCAAAATACCACCTTTAAAATTAAAACATTTTATTAACTCTTAAAGTGTGGATTGAGAAATAGCTGGTGAAATAGAAGGAAGTTTATAAAGTGTTTTTATATGATTGGCTATCTTAAAATATCCATTTCAAGTTAATTTTAAAGTTAATTTACTTTGTTATATGCATCACTAAATTGTGATACCATAGGTATCACAGGACATAAATGCATCCTGTATTCCTGTAAGGTTTTTTTTTTTTTTTTTTTTTTTGGGGGAGGGGTTTTTTTTTTTTTTTTGTTGTTGTTGTTGCTGTAGGGCATGTATTCTTGCCAGAGAGACAGAAAGCGAGAAATCATCGCCGGGGGATAGCTATGCTGCAGTCCCTTCTCCTCCATTCTCTTCTTGGAATCTTGGACATGCACGCATATGCACCTGGCATGAGTTTTAAGCTGCCAGGTCCAGGACTCAAATTGCTGTCAACTATGTGGGAGTCCAGCACACAACCATTATGCTGTCTGCTGGTCCCGCCTGTGAGATTTTTGATGAATACTTTTTTTAAAGTTTATTCTTCCATGAGAGAGACAGATAGACATCCCAACAGAGCCTCACACTGATGCACCTGCATCCTTGACCAGTGTGGGTCATAGGCGTGTATCTCCATGCTGTGTACAGGGAGGCCTTAGGATGCAAACCCAGGACCTTGCTATATGGGTTCAGCATTACAGTACATTGAGTTATTGCTACATCACCAGCAGCCCTCATGGAAACTTTTATTTGCAATGCATCTTATTGTATACTTACAATGTATAAAATACAAAGCTGTAGTTCTTAACCCTTTGCTGCTCGTTAGAATCACTAGATGGAAAGGGCACAAGTACTGGTGACTAGAAGCATCAGTATTATGGGGGAACTTGTTAGAAATGGAAAATTTCAGGCGCTTCCCCAGAACTACAAATTCAGATACTCAGGAGGTGGGTCCTAGCCATCTGGCTTTTAAGGCTTTTGCCATAGTAAGTGTATGCTGGCCAGAAAGAGGTGAAGGGAAAGTGAGAAATCATCCCCCTGAGGGGGTTACCAGTCTGCAGTCCCTTCTCCATTCTCCTCCTTTTGGGCACACAACACACACATGCCTGGTGTGATTTTTAAACCACCAGGTCTGGAACTCAAACCATGATCAGACTAGTGAAAGTCCAGTGCCTTACCCACTGTATCTCCTGGTGGCCCTGCCATCTGTCTTCTAAGAAGCCCCCCAAGTTACTCTCTTGCCACTCTACTATTTTAAGTGTTAAGCATTTCATAGACCATATTTTAGTTATTTTTAATTAAGTGAGGTAGATAGTGTGCCCTTATTTCAAAGTAAGGAAACTGAACTTAGGTGCAGATAACTTACTTAGCCAAAGTGTGTCTTTGAATGTATGGAGTATGGATGCACATTCTGTGTCCTTTCCACAAATAATTAAGTAGCATTCAACAGTATTAGCTCATTATACAGACCTTTTTTTGTTTGGGGGACGTTTTTTAGTATCATTAGCAAATATTTACTCTTATTAATCCTCTCACTCTAATCTATTCAGAATATTTAAATATTTCTAAACTTTTCATAAAGACAAATTCTAAACCATTTGCATTTTCTCCTTATGTTGTAGGCTAACTGTGATCTCAGACGGCAAATAGATGAACAGCAAAAATTACTTGAAAAATATAAAGAACGATTAAATAAATGTATATCAATGAGTAAGAAACTTCTTATTGAAAAGGTAAATTCAAAGTTCAGTAAATTTTTACCTTCACTAACTCCTTTTGCCTTGTATGCTTTTAAAATGTAATGAATTGAGTAATGATTTCTTTTGTTTGTTTTTTTTTCAGAGTACACAAGAAAAACTGTCAAGTAGAGAGAAGAGTATGCAGGATAGATTACGCCTTGGGCACTTTACAACAGTTAGACATGGCGCTTCATTTACTGAACAATGGACAGATGGTTTTGCATTTCAGAATCTTGTGAAGTTAGTCATTCTTACGTTTTGAAAAATTTAGTATTCATTTGAGTTTTTAATACTTTAAAAGATAAATTAGGAATGGAATTATATTCTGCATCTATCTCCTCCTTACTATTTAAATCTTGAAATCAGGAGTTAGCACATATGAAGGGACTATGAAACAGAGGTATTATAATTTTAGTTTTAGCAGACTAGTTTAATTAACATTCATCTATAGAATGTAATATATTACCCTATATCTGACTTTTTAGAATATAGGCTATCCTAGTTTCATAGGTGATACTTTGAGAGAACTATTGAAAATTTAATTTTCACTGGAAGACCTGTGTGTATGTGTGTGTGTGTCTATCTCTTGGGATTTTCTATGTAGTTTTTTTTTCCCATTCCCCAAGTGTGTCCCTTGACTACTGTCTGTTTCTAAGGTGTGTGTGCTTGCTGGAGATACAGAGAAAGAGAAAAACGAAGTGAGAAATACCCCCCCAGTGGAGATGGCCATGCCACAATCCCTTCTCTTTCCATTTACCTCTTGGAATTTGGGGCATACGTGCACATGTGCCTGGCATGAGTTTTAAGCTGCTGGATCTGGGACTTAAACTGCGGTTGACTACATGGGAGTCCAGCAACATAACCATTAAACCATCCACTGGTCCCTGGACTTTTGTTTTTTGCAGTAGATAACAGTAACTCACAAATCAGTTGAACTAATCATGCAGCTTTAGCATTTCTGAGGTAAACTTTGAAACATTGAAATCATTGTTTCTGTATTGTTTTTTGAGTTCTGGTGAGTAGGTAAGGATAGGATAGGTTGACTGTTGATGTGGTGAGGAGATAGGACCTATGCCACTCCCCCCCTTTTTTTTTTTCTTAAAAACTTGTAAAAATCTGAGAGGCAACAGTAGTGGCAGTGTCTACCTCAGCTCTCCCAGAGTCAATCCAGTATGGAAAAAGAAGGGAAAGCCTTTATTTCACATGGTATCACATCACTACTGCCTTTTCCCACGATTTGCCACAAAATAACCTCTCTCTCAGCCCATTTACTCATTTACTCCGCTTCTGCTCGGCACAGCTGTGCTTAGGTCTGAGGTAAATCACAGCAAAGGGCAGTGTCCTTGCAGTGCTAGGGAATTGGGCTTTTAGTGCTTTGGCTAATGGAAGCTGTTAAAGGTTTATATGCAGTGTGTGTGATCAGAATTAAATTGTAAAACAATAACTGATGCTAATATGGAAATAATTTTGGACAGAGTATATATTGTTGCCAGTTACAATGGAGAGGGATGCAAATGAACGATTAAAGCTTGAACTGAGATATAAAAAATGTGAAAGTGGAGAGCAAGTAGTAGATTATAGATAGAAACCATATTTTTTAGTGTTCTGTAAGAATCTCTGCTGCTAAACCCAGACCTGCAATTGTCCTGTAATAAAAGAGAGGGTTACATAACCAGTGTGCATGAAGTCTGCCGTTAATTTCAGTTTCTCCATTCAGCTGTCAAGCTATTATTTGCTTATCTTTTTTTTTCCCTAATCTTTGCTATAGGGTGTGTGTACCTGGCAGAGAGAGACAGAGACAGAGAGAGAGAGAGGGAAAGTGAAGTAATTCTTGACTTACCATTAGAATTTTAATCATTAGAATTCTTGCCTTTCATTGTATTTATAGCATATTGATTACACTCCAAAATAGTTTTAACTCTTTTTAATAACTGAAATTATTTCTATTTCTAAATGAAAACTGAAGCCTTGTTCTTGATTCGCTATTACTGAGATTTTTTTTTCTTTACTCTTATTTGCTTATCTAAATAACTAGAATCTTCTTGATCCATTCACTCTCATTATATTCTGCTATCTCTTGCTGGATCCACAGGGAAAAGGCCCATTCTACATCAGTGGATTAGGAACTCTATAGTTCTGGTTAAAATAATGGGGGGAAAGGGAAAATAGAACCTTTAATTTGCTCAAAATCAAAATACTAGAATCATGGAATGTAAATGTTTTGTTTTGTCTTTGGCATGGCGAGATAAACTAAAAGGGTCCATGATTACTATTCAGACATGCTGAAGGTATTATATGATGGGATGACTTTAAAAGCTTTACCATTTCCTACATGATACCCTAAGGAAATTGCTGAACTCAAAACCTATATTTTTATAATAAACATGATATCTGTAAGTGTTTAGAATTAGTGGACAGTTTGTAAAGTTGTTTTAAATTATTGAACGAGAAACATTAATAATTTTACTTTTATTATTTGTCCATTTTTCAAAGCTGTTTCAATTTTTTTTTTGCTATTTCCTTGTTTCTTTTCCTTAAATTTTCAAAATTCCTTTTTCTCCCTAAATTCTTTTTTTCCGTAAATTTCTTTTATTAAGGTCAGTTTTTGTTTTATTCCAAAATATCAGCTATGCATTTTCAATATATATTTTTTTTTTTGGAGAGGTTTTCGCTATAGGGTACGTGTGCTCGCCAGACAGACAGAGAGAGACATAGAGACAGAAAGCGAGAAATCACCCCCCGGGGGGATGGTCACGCCGCAATCCCTTCTCCTCCATTCTCCTCGGGATCTTGGGCACGTACGCACACGCGCCCGGTGTGAGTTCCAAGCCACCGGGTCCAGGACGCGAACCGTGGTCGACTATGTGGGAATCCAGTGACATAGCCATTACGCTAATTGCTGGTACCCTCAATATTTCTTTTTGACAGAGGCACATGTATTGTATAATATGACACTTTTCACATGAAATTCATATTTGCCTGTTGTAAACTTGTCTTTGGATGCCAAGTGATGAGATGCATGTACGAAATCTACCCCACACTTAGCTGTTATTTATATTTTTTCAACTATTAATTGAGCACCTGGTATGTATCGATTACTATGCTGAGTATTAGGGACACATTAAGAGATGGAATAAATATGTTCTCTGTGCTTAATGAAGTGATGCAGTCTAATCAGTCACATTCTGCTGAAGAATTCATAGGAATGATATTTGTTAGAAAGGAGGAGGTGGGAAATGCATGGTACCATGAGATTATATTTGGCAGTACAACTTTGTCCAAGGGTTTAATTAACATCTCACTTATACATGGTAGTTTCAGATAAGACCTGAAGGGTGGATATATTTGTTGGTTCACAAGAGTGGTCCTACAATGATTTTTTCATGTCTTTTTAATTTATTATTTTCATTCTTTAACTGTGACAAGTACTAGAAGGTTAATACGGTTTTGTTTATTTTTGCACAGGCAGCAAGAGTGGGTGAATCAGCAAAGGGAAGATATTGAAAGGCAAAGGAAACTTCTAGCCAAACGCAAACCTCCAACAGCTAATAATTCTCAGGCACCCTCTACCAATTCTGAACCCAAACAAAGGAAAAATAAAGCAGTCAATGGAGCAGAAAATGATCCATTTGTTAGACCAAACTTACCACAACTGTAAGCCTTCATTTAAAATTTTCCTTTTTTAAAAAGTGTTGTCAGTGAGCTTGAATGTTAGTAATGCATATTACTTATAATTACTTTAATACTTAAATAGCAAAAATAGTTACTGCCAAGCCCAGCTGCAGTGTTGCAAGAGAGGCTGGTGCTACATGGGAGGCCCAGTTCAGACTCGAGACCAAACCGAACAGGCTGGAGGGCAGGGACATGTGCCTATTATTCTGGCTAGCTGGGAGGCTGGGCAGGGGCAGAGGCAGAGCCAGAGAATTGTAGCGGTGATTCCCTGTCAAGGGTACCCCTTTCCCCCTACCTTCAACCTTCCCTCCCTCCCCCTCCTCCTCTCAGCCCAGGCCATCCCTTCCATGCTGTCTGTCTTATTAAAACAAACAAAACCCCAAAATTAGTTATTCCTAGAAAGGGAAGCAGGACTAAAAGTGTAACTGAATTATTATGCCTCAACATCTGAATTCTACCTTTTTAAGTGGAGACTTAGCAATTATCTTTGAAAACCAAGACTTAAGTTGCTAAAGATGAGACTGGAAGCCATGTCAGTTCGTTTGGCTATTCCAACTCAGTATACCTGTTAATGTTCTCTTTTCTGAGAGAATGTTAATTTAAGTAATGTGACTGATAGATATTTTTTCAACCTATGAAAACAATTCTTTACTGGGTTACAGGTATGGTTTTTCCTTTTCTACTTTTGTTTCCTAAATTTCCTGTTTCAATCAATTAATTCTTATAATTTAGAAGACAAAGATATTTTTTAAAATAGTTATGCGCTAGGACCAGCAAGCAGTTAGCTGTGTTGCAGAACTCCATGTAGTCAACCGTGGTTCGAGTCCTGGACCCAGTGGCTTAAACTCTCGCCGGGCGTGTGTGCATGCATGGCCAAATTCCCAAGAGAAGAATGGAGAAGGGATTGTGGTGTGGCCATGCCTCCCGGGGGGTGATTTCTTGCTTTCTATCTCTGTCTCTCTCTGTCTTTCTGGTGAGCACCCACGCTCTATAGCAAAAACCTCTTTTAAAAAAATAGCTACGCGCTTATTGTAGACATTTTTGAAAACATGAAAAAAAATGTAGACTATGTTTCCACCCCACAGAGAATACTATTAAAATTCCAAAAAGTATATATTGAATGTTAAAAAAAAAGATCAGGAAGCAAATCTCAATAGATTTCAAAAAATTGAAAGTTTTTGTGAAGAATAATACTGTTTCTTCTTAAATGTTTGGTAGAACTCCTAGGTGAAAATTATTGATATCAAACAATATGTTCAATGACTGCATTGGAATTAAAGTAGGAATCAGGAACAAAAAGGTGGTAGAAATGTCTCGATGAAAAGGAGAAAATACTTTGAAATGAATGATAGCAAAAGGGCTCCATTGCTAAGTTTGAAAGATAACACCTCTTAGGTCATTGGAAAAGTCATGGTACATTTTTGCACAGAAAAATACATCATGGCTTTTCTGGCAACAAAATAAAGTTTTATCTACAGGGTAAATCATTGTCTTAAGAAAAATTAAAATTTGAAAAAGCATCTTTTGGAAAAAAAGAAAAAATGAATGGCCATCACCCGAAAGGAAAGAGCAGTACTGCTGCATATAGCTATTAAAAGGAAAACAAAGTATTATGAATGGCTTACATTTGAAATTTTTGTGAAATAACATGTTTCCAGAAAAATACAGTTGAGCCAAACTGCCACTTACAAGAAATAAATTCCAGCAGTTGAAGAAACAGGATCTGTACCTTTGATTTAAAAACAAACAAACAAACAAAAACAAAACTCTAGGTCTGGATGACTTCATCTAAGAATTCTGCCAAGCATTTCCAGAGACATAGTGCTAGTCTTAAAACTTTTTTGACAGAGAGGTAGAAATACTTCCAAGTTATTTTATGAAGTAGCATAATCTCAATTACAAAGCTCAACAATGACTTCTAAAAGGAAAGGTAGAGGTTACAGATACGTCTCACTCAGGAAAATAAACTTTGTCCTTTACAGTTTGAATTATCTTCCTTTCTCTTACTGAATTACTCTGTAGTAGGACTGTAGGACTTCTAGACAGTATTGAACAGGAGTACAAGTAGTCATTCTTGTCTTGTTCTCAATCCTATAGGGAAATCATTCAGTCTTTGACCATTAAGGATGATGCTAGTTGTCTGCTTTTAGCTGGTTATAAGGTTGAAGTTGTATTCCTAGTTGTTTGGGCAAGCTAGTCTCATTCTCGCCATCTCCTACTCACAATAAAAAAAATTAGATCCTCAATGGATGGCTCATGGTTATTTATTTATTTATTTTAATTGCCAGAGGGAACCATGTGCTCTTCATAGAGAGAGGAGAGCACCTGTTGGATGTGGTCATGTCAAAATCCCTTCTCCTGCATTTCTCCATCCCGTTGGGATTTGGATTACATACACACACCTGCCTGGCATGTTTCTCAAACTATCAAGGCCAGGATTCTCACCATGGGTAGCCATGTGGGATCCAGTATCTTCCACCTCTAGGCTGTGAGGCTGGTCCTACCATCCTACATACCTATTAAAGTCATGTAAAACACTTTTAAAATTAAAAATAAAATTCTCATTTACTCAAGACTCATTGTGGAAGATTATCAAGGGTTACTGTTATATGTAGGTATACATAATAAAATACCATAATGTAGTCAAATATAAGATAAGATTCATGTAGGACGAGATGGCTGTAGTTTTACATTATCTATGAATAAAAGATTTGCTAAAAAATTTAACCAGCTGACTTGTTTGAGAGGGTAACTCTGTTTTTTTAAAGCATTATAAAAATACAAGAATAACTGATAATTAAATGTCACTAATGTTAATGTTATCCTAGCTTAGCTCTTTTCTTTCCATGTAATGTAATTCTGTTTCTTTAAAGAGGGTTATTTTAAGATCTTTTAACTAAATACATAGATTCTTTGAAAACATTCTTCATTAATGCAGATAGACAGCAGAGATTCTGAAAAAAACTACTATATGTCAAATACTTCATAATAGAGAGATGCAAAGAAGTACATATATGAAAAATGGCTCTTGCCATTTAGGGGTTTACATTCTAGTTGTTGAGATAAGACCTGAAATATGAACTCTTACACTAGGATCAGTGAACTCCAAAGTTATGAATATATAAAACTCTCTAGGGAGAGTTTTTATAACTTCTTACAGATACATTTTTTTAAAAAATATCTATGATTATAAAGTATTAATAGTAAAAATCACTGCCCTGGAAAGTCAGCAGCCTACCAACCCAAGAAGACACAATAGCCATCCCCAAAACTGTAGGAGCCCTGGCCATCTGCATGTGTAGGAGCTCTATAATTTTGCATGACACTCATACTTCTTCAGAGAACTCAAGTCCTGTACTGACTTTAGTTTGTAAATACCAAACTTTTGTACAGGATCTGGGCTTTGCATGTGCCCAGTGTGCTTTCAGGCCCACTTAGGACTGGACCTACTGTCAGCCATGTGACTTCAGCACTGCAGTTCAGCTTGCTATTGACTTTGCCAACAGACTGGGCTAAGATTAGCATATTTGTAAAAAGTTAGTCTGAGTCCATCCTATGGTCTGCTAGAGGACTTAAAACCATATTTTAAAGATTAAAAAATTATGATACTGTTATACAGGCAATTAAATTTCTATGCATGGCATATATATACCCAGAAACTATTTGCCAACCTTCCTGTGGCTTTTCTTTACTAGGTCATGGTATTACAGCTTGAACGTGCCTTATTTGAAATGCTTGGTTCCTGAAGTATTCCAGATTTCTTCTGGTTTAAGAATTTTATCATGTGTATAATGAGATAGGTTGGGGATGTGACCCAAGTTTAATACGAAATTTTGTTTCATACACACTTTGTACATAGTCTACAGTATTTTTGTATTACAGTGTTTTCTGCTGCTACCTGTTATGTGAAGAGGAGGATATAATTTTTTACTTTTGTGGCATCAAATCAGTGCTCAAGAAATTCTTTTTAAGAATTACTTCCTTTATTTTATTTATTATTATATTTTTAACTTGACCCAGAGTGAGACACAGAGGGAGAGAAAGCAAGCCGCCAGATCTGGAACTTGAACCGTGATCAGCCATGCAGGAATCAGTGCCCCTAACCACAACGTCACCTGCTGGCCAAACAATTTCAACTTCTTTTTCTTTTTTAGAGAGAGATTTTTGCTATAGAGCATGTGCGCTTGCCAGAGAGACAGACAGAAAGCAAGAAATCACTCCCCAGGGAGGATGGCCACACCACAATCCCTTCTCTAATCACTCTTGGGATCTTTGTCTGCACATGCATATGCCAGGTGTGAGTTTAAGCCACTGGGTCAGGAACCAGAACCACAGTGGACTATGTGGGAGTCATGCCATTTGCTGGTTCCAGTGCTCAAAAGTTAGTTTGAGTCCATCCTATGGTCTGCTAGAGGACTTAAAACCATATTTTAAAGATTAAAAAATTATGATACTGTTATACAGGCAATTAGTTAATATAATTAATATAACAGGCAATTTCTGATTTTAGTTTATTTCAGATGAGGGATGTTCAGCTTGTATCAATGTTGGTTTCCTAACCTCATATTTTGGTATCACCTTTCCCCTTTTCCCTTTCTCACCCCGTCACATTTAAACATTTAATTCTGTAAATTTACTTTAAGCAACTGCTACAGCTGTCAACTATTGCTGTATTAAGTGTCATAAAATCCAGTGTTTATACCATCCACGGACTGGGTCAAGAGATTTACTTTTTTTTAAATCATTTTGTTTTTTTTTTTTTTAGGTCTAAAGGTGTTTCTAGTAGAATACAAACTGAATTTTTTTGGTTTCTCTTTGTTTCCTTTGACTTTAATTAGCATCCAATCAAAGGGAAATAGCAACTATACTGAATGTTACTGAAGGACTTGAACCACACATGTACACATGACATCTCAGCTAGGAGCTTAACCACATACCCGCAGAACAGATGAGTAATAAGGACCTGAATATAACAGATAAAAGCAGTTCTTTTAAAATTGTGATGTGAAATGGGAATCGTTTTGATGTGGAATGATTTTTTTTTCCTTTATCAAAATACAGAATCATTTTTTCTTAGGAAGTATTATAACGTGTAAGTCTTATTATAGTTCTCTCTATTTTAAACTGTTTCTTGAAGTTATTTAAGAATATTCAAAGTCAATAGTAAAATATCCATAAAGCATCTTCAGTTTTTAATATCTATTTTAAGAATGTGAAGCAATAGAATTTGGTACTTTGTACAGTTTTCAGTTATTTGTCTTTTCTGTTCACTCTTAACACATTCAAACAGATGGGGAAAATATCTTTTAGTTTTTTGGGGTTTTTTTTGAAATTTTCTTCATCATCATCTTTTTTTTTTTAACCTTGACCAGAGAAAGACAAAGAGAGAAAGGGAGAAAGCAAGCCAGCAGGTCTGAGACTCAAACTGTTATCGGCCATGTGGGAGTCTAGTGCCTTAATCACCATGCTACCTGCTGGCCTGCCTTTTCTCTTCTTTAAAACTAGTACCCAAACGGGACCAGCAGTTGGTGTAGTGGCTATGTCGCTGTCCTCCCATATAGTTGACCATGGTTTGAATCCCAGACCCAGTGGCTTAAACTCAAGCTGAGCGCATGTGCGTGCGTGTCTAAGATCCCGAAAGGTGAATGGAGGAGAAGGGATTGCGGCATGACCATCCTCCCGGGGGCTGATTTCTTGCTTTCTGTCTCTCTGTCTTTTTGGCAAGTGCACACGCCCTATAGCAAAACCTCTCCAAAAAAAAAAAAAGCTAGTACCCAAACTGGATTAATTTTATTTGCAGTGATTTCCCATTATTCTTAGAGTCAAATTGAGGTTTTTTATTTGGTTTGCAAGTCTGTACATGATCTGGCCCTCTTCTCGCCTCTCTTCTACTGGTTACAAACTCTTCCAACTATCATTTAACACTCCAAGACTTTTCTTACCTTAGGGTTTCTGCATCCATGTAGCCTGTGTCTGGAATGTACTCCCCCAAATCTTCTTGTGGTTGTCTTTATAATGTTTAAGTCAAGGTCACCTTGCTAATACTTAGTCCAAATTAGTCCAGTTATTATCATACTGTCCATTTTGTTTATAACATTAACTGTTACTTAAAATTATTTTACTGCTTCATTAAATTTTTTTTTTACCATTATATAATGTAGGCACAAATGAAAATTTAAGGAGAAATGGTCTTGTTTTTAATTTGTCCTTAGGATATAAATTCTAGAACATCATTTGATGTATAATACTAATTAAATAGTCTGTGTATTTTAAATGTATTCTGAAGACTATCTTAAAGGATTTTGGGGCTTATATATTTTGAGTTCAAATTGTCAAATTTGATTAGTTTTATCATATTTAGCTAGCTGTTAATAAATACTAAGTATTAATCTCAACATGCAGAATTAAAATTTTACTTTTGACAGGTTGACTTTGGCAGAATATCATGAACAAGAAGAAATTTTCAAACTTAGACTAGGACATCTCAAAAAGGTACGTGAATTATATGCTGAGATTTTAGTTTAATCTCTCACCAGAGTTTGTGGAGAGTTGTGTCATAAGGCTTTTATATTAAGAACCCACAATTTAAGGAGAATTACAAAAAACTTTATACCAAAAGGTGCATTAAAGTTGCATTTTATGTGGGGTACATTAAAATAATACTTCTTAACCTTGTACACAACCTAAAAATAGGAAATACTGATATACCTTGTCTGTAGAGTGGAGTTAGAACTCCAAGGTCTTTAGATTATTCTGAAGTTCTACTTCATAAGAAAATGTTTCATTTTTAGCATGTAATATAAAAAAGGCATATTGTTTGTGTCCATTTTATATTAAATTGAAATAGCAGTTATAAATAAATAGAAAACTTTTCTCTGGCTTAACTTTTAAGTGTTAAATGCTTGATTAAATTTTCCAATTAAAATATGCACATAAAGGCATTTAAATTTAAATCAGTAATAGTGTAAAGTGATATAATTTAGGAAAAAAGTTGCTATGTGTTATTGTAGTAAATTTTTATATTTTATAATCTTACACTTGCTTGTGAACTCCAAAATTGTAATCAGTCTGTTGTTTTTAATAGGTCTTAGTTTTAATTCAGGCTATTTCAGAGAAGTGGTAATAATCAAGTAAATGCCCCTCCCAGTGAAGTTACTTTGACCCAGTTTTTAAATTTGCTTTCTGCTTGTCAGGTTATTTATTTATTTGTTAGTAGTCTGAGTTGTAGCTGAATTGAATTAGCAAACTAACTGAGGATAGCGTCCATGAAGTCCTCTCCCTAGGGTAGCAGTGAGGTAGGCCAGAGAAACCCATTCAAGTAACAGCTACTATCACAAGATTCACTGATTTGGTTTTGAAATGTCATCAGTATGCTGGGGACCCCTGCCATTTGATGACAGGGCATAGAAAATATTGAAAATTTTTATATTCTTTTTAATTCTACGCGGATGTGTGTATATATATATATATATACACACACACATATACATAGAATTTGCATTGGTGTCCTTCACTAGGCCTTATCTATCACTGCTCAGAAAGCTTCAACCCAGACTTCTTGAATAGTGAATACCAAAATGACTTATTTTGTTCTTTTTTTTTAAGTTTATTATGTTCTGTTGTAATTAATTGTTGTTTTTTTTTTTTCTTTGAGATATAGTAGACAACTTCAGTTTATTCTCAATAACAGATAGACTTATGGAACTAAATAATATATACTGCTTACTCAACCAAACTGTTTGACAATGAATTCACAAGGGCTCATGTCTAATGTCCCATGTAAAGATTTACCACTTATTTTCTAACCAGATCTTGGCAATGAAAGGATACTAAATATATACTTGGTTTTGTAGATACTAAATATATACATGGAGTATTGATGTAAGATTACTTTCACATAAAATAGCAAATTTTGGGACCAGCAGTTAGTGTAATGGCTATGTCACTGAACTCTGATGTAGCTGACCATGGTTCGAGTCCCAGATCCGGTGGCTTAAACTCACGCCGGGCACATGTGTGTGCGTGCTTGCCCAAGATCCTGAGAGAATGGAGGAGAAGGGATTGCGAAAACCTCTCCCACCTCCCCCCCAAAATAGAAAAATTTAATTTTAAATTCTTTATACTGATGATATTTTACATGTGTGCCCTATTTTGTGAAAATCTGTTTTAAAATCTAAAGTTATAAAACAGTTAAATCAGGGGCTAGCAAACGGTGTAATAGTTATGTCACTGAACTCTCATATGGTTGACCACAGTTCAAGTTCCAGATCCAATAGCTTAAAACTCATGCTAGGCACATGTGGGTGTGTGCTCATAATCGTGGGAGGAGAATGAGGGAGAGGGGATTGCAACATGGCCATCCTCATGGTGGGGGGGTGGGGTGGGGGAGTGATTTCTCGCTTTCTGTCCTTATGACCAAAAAAAAAATAGTTAAATTAGGAATTGGTTATTTGTATTGCAAAAATATAATTTGCAAGTGCTTTAAAAGGAGGGTTTGCTTCTCTTTTTGGTAAGTGGGCGTTTGGTTGAAGTTTGTTTTCCTGGTACTTTGAAAATATTTGGTTTCTATGAAAAATACTTTTATTAGGTGAAATATCTTCATATGTATAAATAACTGTATTATAATACTACACTTTATCTTCTAACCTCCATTTTATCCTCTTTCCCAGTGCTTGACTTCTGCATATTTACTTACCCTCTAATAATTATCTTCTCTATAATCTATTTCTTTTTTCTCCTAGCTTTTATCAGATTTACAGAGCAGTCCTTAATTTCTAACTTTAACTTCTTAACTAATTTACAACATAATTTGTTTTTTCTTTGACCTCCATCATGGGATATTTGGGAGAGTGAATCGACTAATAATGCTGAAACTCATGTCTTGAATACTCACGATTTCTTTTGAGAGACTTATTTTGGGTGAGAAGGATGACTGCATTATAAAGTCATTAATAGTACATACAAGGAAGAAAATAGTATAACCATTGTTGCTAGAGCACAAATAAATAGCAGCTGCCTAGTTACAACTGGACATTAATTTTTGGGTTAAACAAAAATAATAAGCAATAAAAATAAGTTATTTGGTTTTCTAAAACATAGTTGGAAAATAGGTCATTAAAAGCAGGTCATTTGGGACCAGCAAATGGTAGTGGTTATGTCACTGGATTTCCACATGGCCGACCACAGTTCCAAGTCCCAGACTCGGCTGCTTGAAACTCATGGGCCAGCCCATGCGTGGCCTGGTGTTTTAAGGTGGATCAACCCCACGTGGTAGATTGTGCAGTTACACTCTTGGACCCAAAAGCTTGAGAAACACACTAGACCTGTGTGTGCATGCCCAAAATCCCAAGAGGAGACTAAAGGAGAAAGGATCCCGGTGTAGCCATCCTCCCTGGGGAGTGATTTAGCAGATTCAGTCTCTATCTCTCTCTGTCTCTCTGGTGAGTGCACATGCCCTTTAGCAAAAATCTCTCCCCAAAAAAATGTTTTAAAATTAAAAAAAAATAAGAGGTCTTCCTGTTTTCTAAAAAAAAAAGAGATTAGGCAGACTTTTAGGTTTTTGCCATAGGGCTCATGCACGAGAGACAGGGAAAGTGAAAAATCACCTCCCAGGAGGGTAGCCACTCCACAGTCCCTTCTCTTGGAATTTCGAGTACATGCGCAACACACACCCTGCATGATTTTCAGGCCACTAGGTCTGGAACTTGAACCATGGTTGGCTATGTAGGAGTCCAGTGCCTTAACCTTCACAACACCTGCTAGCCCTGAGACTAGGCAGATTAAAACATAGAAGACAGCTTGAATAAAGAGAAAAGGTGTTACCTCCTCTATCTTATCAGTTCCCCCCGCTCCTAGGTTTATTACGCTGCATGCACTATACCCCAACTTAGAAGTATGTAGTTTCTGTTGTAGGTCGGATCCGAGCTGATCTGTGAATGTTTGGTGTCCATTATAACCTGCACAGGAAATGAGCTGTACTATGTCAAGTTGATTTAGGGTTTAGATTTGGACCCTGCCATACTTTTGAATTAGCAAGGCTGATTCTCATTCTTTCTCTCTCTCTCTCTCTCATGAACTGTTCCCATGAAGCAGAATTAATTATTAGATTAAATTTTTTAACCCCAAAGAAGAAAATTTCCTTCATAGAGTAAGGCCATGCATGCCATATGGACATATGACAATAGAAAACCTATTTACTTTTTGTTAAAGTAGATAATTATGATAGATATTATATTTCATAATGATATTCACAATCATTGAAAGTAAATTGAAATTTGGAAAAATATGTTTACCATTGAATAAATCATACAGTTCAGTTTCCATTTGATGGTACTCTGTAGGGTTAGAAAAAAATGGTAAGTCCAGGGCCAACCTGTGGCCTGTGAGGCAGCTGAATTCCATATGGACCCAGTGGCTTGGGAAACATGCCTGTTGCATGGACATGCATGCCTGATATCTCGAAAAAAGGAGAGAGAGAAAAGGATTGTGGTGTAGCATTTCCCCATGGGGGGTTCTTTCTCCCTGTCCCACTCCCTCTGTCTAGCACATATCTCCTGGGAAATTTTTTGAAAAAGGCAAAGAAAAATGATGAATAAATCAAAAGCTTCAGGTGTAAGTATTATAGAGTAAGGAATGGGAGAGACAGAAACCTCTAAATGTAAGTACGTAGCTAAAATAAACAGATGTTTCTGCCTAACACCAAAAAGTAATATAAACTTCCTTAAGGGCTTATTTTTCCTTCTGGGAGTAGGAAGGTCACGTACAGCATTTTTAAATTTCCCCCCACTGTATCAAGAATTCCTTCAGCTAATGCGCATTTGGGTTGTTAAGAGTTTGAGTTCATACTGTTATTACTAACTCATTCACTAACTGATTCGTTTCTACAGCCTGAGTGATAGTGTTATGATTGAAATTCCACTCTCCCATTTTTGTTTTGTTTTTAATATACTGTAGGTCATGTGCACTCATCGAGCAGAACAGAGAAAGAACAAGAGAAAGTGAGAAAGCATCCCTACCCCACCAAGGGGGCTGGCCATACCACAATCTCCTCTCCTTCATTCTTCTCTCAGAATTTTGGGTTCATACACACACGTGCCTGTGTTTTTTTTTCAAGCCACCTGGTCTGAGACTCAAACAGCAGTAAGCCATGTAGGATCCAGCCTCCCTAAACCACCATACCACCAGCTGGTCCTGAATTCCCATTTCAAGAAAATCACATAATATTGCATAATTGTAGACTGAAGTTTTAGCCATTTTTGAGTGAACATTGATTTACCTTTCTGAATGCCAAGATGTTAGAGGTAATACAGCGTGGAAGTGATGAAGCTGGAGCCTGAACCTTCTCTCACTCCTGTTTCAGTGGCTGTATGCTTTATTACCTAAGTCTCTTTGTAGAGGAATAGCAAGTTGATTCTTTGTGTTCAGAAGAATTAACTAACTTGTAGCTTTCACCACATCTCACAATATTGAGAGTGTTTGCTTTTTCTAAAATTCTTTGGAATAATGCTTCTTTATTTTCATTATAGACAAACTAGAACAATTTTTTGTTAATTGTTTTCCACACATTCTTTTTCTTACATATTTTATTCTTTGGGATTTATGTTAGTGAGTGTTCTGTCACCATTTCTTTATTGTTAACTATATATTGATTCTCATTCTAAACTTATTTCTAAGATGAACAGAGAAAGCACTTTTTCTGTAAAACGTGTAAATACTCTAAAACTGTGTATATATCCTAAGGATTTCACAGAGTAGAATAAAACTATATAATAAAATGCAAATCACCTGTGAAACTTTCAAAAAGAAAAGGTCACTTTTGTTACCCATAATTATGTACAAACTGCCCCAAGTATCATGTATTAAAAGCTTATTTTGGGTTGTCGGAAAAGTCATGACGTATTTTTCTGTTTTTCTTTGCAAAAATGGATCATGACTTTTCCGACAATCTAATTGTTGCAAAGGGAATCATTTCCTATCTTTAAAAAGTTGTTTATTTTAGACAAACCTGCTAATGATCCTATTTTACATTCTTATACTCTGTGCCTCATGTGTAATCTGTGGATTTAAGAAAATTAAAATGCCATATACCAGTTTGCTTTTATGGTTGACCCTGTTTTGAAACCAGTCTTTTCTTTCTTTCATTTTAGATTTTTTTGCCATAGGGCATGTGTTCTTGTAGTAGAGACAGAGAATGGGTGAGAAATTGGCCCCAGAGGGATGGCCACGCAACAGTCCCTTCTCCATTCTCCTCTTGGGATTTTGGATATGCATGCACACATGCACGCACACGTGTTTCTCAAGCCTCCAAGGACTCGAACTGTGGAGTTGGCCTCCCTGTTTTTAAAAAAATTTGCTATAGGGCCCATGCATTGCCTGCCAGGCACAGAGAGGAAAGTGAGAAAGCTCTCACCAAGGGTGATAGCCACGTGCCAATCCTTCTCCTCTATTCTCCTTGCAGGATTTTAGGTACATGTGCATGTGCATCTGATGTGTTTTTTAAGCCACTGAGTTCAAGACTTGAACCATGCCAGTAGGCCAGGTCGGATCCAGCCACCTTAACTACCACACCACTGGCTAGCCCAAAATTAATCTTCAATAAGTTCTAGTTATGGAAAACAGTTTATTTGTGTGATTTAAGAAGCTCTACCAGGTTGTTTATATGGTCAGATTGTTACTCTGGAGCTGAGGAAAACTGTGGATATGCTTTCAAAGATTGTTGCAAATTAACACATACAACTAAAAAAAAAATTCTGAAAAACCAGCTCCCTTGTAATAGATTTTCTCTGTAGTCAAAATAATTATTTATTTAACTTTGTTATTGTTATTTTTTAATTTGACCAGAGAGAGAGAGAGAGAAAGCAAGCTGCCAGGTCTGGGACTCAAACTGGGGTCAGCCATGTAGGAATCCAGCACCTTAACCACCACATCAGTTGCCGGCTCCAGTCAGGATATTTTTTAAAAGATAAAGTTACATCATAATACTTAAAACTGATGAGGAACTTGGAATTGTGAAAGTTCTTTAGGATAATAACTATGCCTTGACGCCACTGCTGCTCAGCTTGTGATGTGAACAGCTGTGGATACGTGCTACTCTTTACTTTCTAATCTTCCAGTTTTCTTGATTTTGAATATTTGATTAGCTGGAGAGATTGTGTAAAGAATATTTGACATCTCAGTATAAATTATTAATTAATATAGTAGGGATTGGCTTTAATGTGTGTGTTTTGGTGTTCATGTGTGTGTGTGTTTATTTAATTTATAAGCTCTGAATGTAAGTGTCAGAAGTTTTATTGGAAAAACATAACCAATTTGTAATTGAAACAGGATTAGTCAAGAATCATCAGCACCAACACAAATGTATCTTTGCAGACCGAAGGAATCAGCTAAACAATTTACAGTCATCTCAATCTCTACTAAAACAAAAATCACATCCAACATGCCACCTGACACCATTTCTTTCTCTCTCTCTCCTTTGCTCCTTGCGATGTGGCATTCATCTCTCCTTGTGCCTCCGTTCTGAAGAGATAACAGTATAGCAACAACTCTGCCACTGAAATCCTGTTCTCTGACCGATATTGGCACCTGCAAAGAGAAACAACCAGTGACAGGCAGCAGCAGCATCAGTATTAATCTTCCATGATGAAATCTTTACAGGTCAAGAACAAGTTACACAGCTCTTTTCTCACTCCTTCACAGTGGACCATGCAACTAGTTGAAATGGAAGACAATGGATTGTCTGCAAGCCTTTTGAACAGTGGAGAATACAGGGCGTTGGTTTTAGGTGAATTGACTCCCAAATATTTTTGAAGTTTAACATTCCCTTTGGTCTGTCTTTTTAGAATATCACAAAGAATAACTTTGCATATGTGACAATTTTTTTGTCACTTTAGGTTTGAATTAAAATATCAGAATAAGTATTATAAGAGGGCTTAATCTTCAAATCTATGTGTTCACCTTTATGTTTTTGGCCATGACTAGAAGAAATCTTTTGGGAATTCTTCTCTCAATTAAAGCCAGCCAGATTGTACATTATTATCCTGTAGAACGTAGCACAAGATGCTACTTCTACAGACAGTGGTTTTCAGTGGAATTCTGTTGGAAATACTCTGTACTAGAAATAGTCATGATTAAGCCCATGAAGAATGTTTTGAGGCTCCTGACTTGCTATGGGTGGGCAAGAAAGGTGCCAAGAAGAGTGTTGGAATTCTACACTTGCCATTTCGTCTGTACTGCTGCTTCCATTTAAAAATGAGTAGTCCATAAAAGGTGACCAGGCTGAGGGAACATTGCATAGCTGTAGTTGGGAAAACACCTAGTGTTGATGTTCTCTAGCCAAGTCTCATACAGCCGAAGTTCCTGGATGTTTCCCCATTTATAATCGTATACCTTACTTAGTCATAGATGATGTTCAGTTAACAAAGTGAGAATTTAGGGGTAACAGGTGCTTCCCTACCATTTCCTGTTAATCCACTTGTTGTATAGCAATTAAACATTTTGGAAAGAATCACAAGTCGCAGTAGCTATCTGTTAGATCAGAGTTTAATTACTTAAGGTTTATAAGTTCAGTCCAGAAATCACTGCTTCACAAAGAAAAAGGAGATAATTGGTCACTGGCCCTTCCCAGTCCGAACTGTATGTCCATGCCATTTCTATGCACATTCATAGTTGAGAGTGTAGAAAACTAGCCTCTTTGGGCCAGTCCATGGCCTGGTGGTTAAGGTGGGTTGATCCCACATGGCAGACTGCAGTTAGAATCTTGGACCCGGCTGCTTGAGAAACACACTAGGCCTGTGTGTGTGTGTATGTGTGTGTGCCCAAAACCCCAAAAGAAGAGAGACGGAGGCGAAAGGATTGTGGCATGACCATTTCCCATGGAAGTAGCTTTCTCCCTCTCCTTATCTCTCTTGGGCTTTCCAACAAATACTTGCGCCCTCTGGCAAATTAAAAAGAAAGAAAGAAAAAAAACCTAGCCTCTTCTTGTTAATGGATGGAAAGTTCAATATTTTCCATACTTTTTCTGTTGAATTGGGGCCAGCTAGTGGCATGGTGGTTAAGGTGGCTGGATCCCACATGACCGACTGGGTCCCAAATTAGTGGCTTGGAAAGTATATAGGGTGGTGCAAGGGAAGGCCAGAATCAGGAGAGGAAAATGGAGAAGGGATTATAGAGTTGCCATCCCCCTGGGGAGTGCTTTCTCACTCTTTCTCTTTCTGTCTCTGGTGAGTACACACACTCTACAACAAAATTACAAAAGACAAAACAAACAGAAACCTTTGGAATTGAGTCTGCCAACATCCAGATAAAGATTATAAAGAAGCAGAATGCTGGAAGAGGACTGTGATATGCTTTACTGTCATTGTATCTGTGTGCTGGGGCTTGCTGTCAGTGCCTTGGTTAGTATTTAACATTAAGCAATTCCTCCTCCATGATACAGCAGCCATCATTTCTTCCCCTAGATGTGTAGTGAATATTTAAATTTTGCCAATCAGTTGACTTCCTACATGTATTTGCTGCTGGGGAAGTGGGCTTTTGTTTGGTTTGGTTTGGTTTAAATAGAATGGAAGCAATAACAGAATCAAAACCTGCTTATTTATTTATTTATTTTTTATTTTATTTTTTGGAGATGTTTTCGCTATAGGGCACGTGCACTCGCCAGACAGAGAGAGAGAGACATAGAGACAGAAAGCGAGAAATAACCCCCCAGGGGGATGCCACGCCGCAATCCCTTCTCCTCCATTCTCCTCTCAGGATCTTGGGCATGCAGGCACACGCGCCCGACGTGAGTTTTAAGCCACTGGGTCCGGGACGCGAACCTCGGTCGACTACATGGGAGTCCAATGACATAGCCAGTACACTAACTGCTGGTTCCCTCAAAACCTGCTTATTTTAACAGGTCATTACCAGTAAGCGGTTTCAGTATATTCATACATTTGAAGAAAGAATAACCACCGCTTCTCCTTACACCGCCCCCAATAAAAAGAAGGAAGTGAGCTATGAAAAGTATAAAGCATCAGGAGAACATTAATAATAAAGGTTCTCAGAAAATACTAAGCTAGTCCAACACACCTGAGGAAGATATTGTATTGTTCTCATCAGTAATCAGTTTAGTGAAGTTTATTGATTGAGGATGGGAGTACATATAAAGTTAGGAAAAGGAAAATTCTAGAATTTCTTGGTTTTTGTTTCTCTTCCTCCTACCCCACTCCCCAGTTATACTCAAGCAAAAGAATTAGTACAGGGCAATGCTTCAAAACTGAAATACATTCAGACCTGTTTTGTCTGGGTGGTGGTTCTGATTTGTTGACTAGTTGGTTCATATTTCCATATTTAGAATATAAGAAAGCCTACGATCTGGTTATGTAAGGATAAGTGTGAAGTAAATTGGTAATTAATTTTCTCCTTATTTCTTTTCTTCTGCACTATTCTTTTTTCTCATTGGCTTTGTATTTTTTTTTCCTTAATGAGAGGGTCTCACTCTTATCATTACTCTCCTGCCTCATCCTCCCAGTAGCTAGGACTGCAGATATATGCCACTGTGCCCAGCATTTGAGTTGGGCTGGGAATCGAACCAGGCCTCCCACGTGGCCTTGGCCTGTGGAGCTGCAGCATCACCCAGTGTGTGCCACTACAGCTATGCCCTTCCCGTTAGCTTTTAATAATGTCTTTTTTTAATTTCACCTTCCTGGCGATAAGCTTTTAGGCTCACATTATAGTTTATGTAATTAAAACTTAATTTTTTGCGGGACCAGCAGATGATGTAGCGCTTACTTCGCTGGACTCCCTTATGGCTGACCACCATTTGAGTCCTGGTGCCTTGAAAACTATACTGGATGCGTATAATGCATGCCCAAGAATCTGGGTGGAAAATGGAGAAGAGATTGTGGTGTGGCCATCTCTCCAGAGGGATGATTTCTCACTTTCCCTCTCACTGGCCTTGTCTCTCTCCGCCCCCCCCCCAAGCACACACACCCTAAGGCAAAAACCTATTTAAAAATTACTCAATTTTTCAAGGACTTAGAGATGGCATCTTTAAAGGGATTTATACTGTTCAGATTACTAAAGTGAGCATGGTATTAAACTCTTTGAAACCTCATCCTAAACTAGTGTTTTAAAACCAAGTAACGTTATGATGTTGTTAAATAGATCAGCCTATATACTTTTTTCTCCTTCCACCATGTTTATAATATTACATAAAAATTCTTTTTAACCTTCACTGAGTATTATTAGAGGAAAATTTATCAAAGTATTTCCTATCCTTTTGTTGTAAAGAATGATTTATACCATTCCATTTGTTATTAGTTTTTTTAATTTGACCAGAGAGAAAGAGCAAAAGAGAAAGCAAGAAAGCAAGCCAGCAAGCCTCTCGGTCTGGTACTTGAACTGAGGTTGGCCCTATTTGGGAGACCAGTGCCTTAGCCACCACGCACCTGCCGGCCCTAATTCTTCTATCTTACCTTGTCTTTATAGGAAGGCAGTTCCTAGAAATTGAGTTTTTTGATGGGGATAATAACATACTGTTCAGGATTTGCTAAATAATGTTAAAGTAGTGTTTTTTTTTTCAGGGAATGTATTGTTTTACACGTGAAACTACATTTTATAACTCTCTAACCTCTGTGTCTTTAAAGCTACACATGTATTCCACTTTCTCTCAGTAATTGCCTTTTGAAAAGTTGTTGTTATGGGAAATGCTTATATGTACTTCAGATCCACCTAATAGTTTTAATCTGGAATTCTACATAGATGTTACATTGCTATAATTTAGTTTTGACTTAAGAGAGTTGGGCCGTAGGGATATTAAGTTGCCAGAAGAGACTTTGATTACAAATAGAAAGTATTTCTATACTGAAGATCTTGTCAGAACAAACTATGGTGGTTAAGTTGCTCTGGGATTTATTTTCTGTATAAATTGTTAAAAATTAAAAATGTTGGGGCCAGCAGGTGGTGTAGTGGTTAAGGCTGCTGGATTCCCACAGACTGGGTGTGTCCTGTTCCTTGTAGCTTGAAACTCATGCAGGGCACATGTGTGTGCATGCCCAAAATCCTGAGAGGAGAATGGATTACCATGTGGCCATCCTTCCAGGGAGGGGGTGATTTCTCACTTTCTGTCTCTGTATTTCTCGCTTTTTTTCAGTAAGTATGTGGACCCTATGGCAAAAAACTAAAAAAAAAAAGGAAAGAAAGAAAAAAATTTAAATGTTGGAAGGCGGTGGCTTTTTTTGCAGGTGACTTAAACAGTGAGGCAACATTGAGATCTGTTATTGAATGCCTATGAGACTTAGGTTTTTGTTTTTGTTTTTAGTAAGTAATTCAGAATATTAGAGTTTATTTTAAAATATTGTTTAAACAGCTATAGTATATACTGTTCAATTGTCTAGAGTTGTACATTTTTTGTTTAAATGGGTAATGTCCTTTTATTGTATATTTGATCACCAAACCAACCTACCTGTTTAATTCAGTCTATCTTTACTCTGTATTGTAATTGCCTACAGAGACCAGTTTATTTCCAGGGTTGCTATTTGTCTCTGTCTTCTAGATCTTCTCTGCTTTAATTAACCACTTTGCTAGTCTATGTGTTCAGGATAGAACCATGATAATTTTACTAGCACAGTTTTGCTGGTTATCTTTCTTTTATCCTGCTAATCTGACCTAGCTTTGTCATGAGTTTGAGAATTCTATTCTATAATGATCCAGATCAGTTGTGAGCCCAAGTCATCCATGCTTCTCCCAAACCCTCTGAAAAAGATGAGTTGCGAGCATAGCTAAGAGGTTCATGTCAATATTAAACCAGGAGATTATAGCCTATGAGATACATTTCTGGAAATGATATGTGCCAAAGATAAATAGTTAAGAATACTATATTCTGGGCTATTGTACTGTGGGAACAGAGCCAAACTGGGCCTTTTTAGGACAGGTCACTGGACAGTACTACCCTAGCACTACCTGAAAGTGTGTGTATTGGTTTGCTCAGGCAGCTGTAACAAAATCTCAGATTGGGTGTACTGAAAAACAAATTATTTTATTGTAGTTCTATAGTCTAACAGTTCAAAGGTCAAGGTCTGGGAGGGTTTGATCTAATGAGAGCTCACTTCCTGGGTTATAAATGTTCACCTTGCTTTGTCCTCACATGGCCTTTCTCTGTCTTCCTGGGGTTGTAGTGTTGGGGAGGGAGATTTCTTTAATAAAGCGACCGCATCATGAGGTCCCTACCCTAATGACATCATCTAGCTCTGGTTGTCTCCCAAAGGCCCCTTCTCCAGACATCTTCATATTGGGAAGTTAGGGCTTCAGCATATGAATCTTGGAGGAACCTTCAGTCCATATACGATTTATTTTTTAAAGAGGGAGATTTTTTGCTATAGGGTGCATGTGCTCACCAGAGACAGAGAGAGACAGACAGACAGAAAGTGAGAAATCACCCTCAGGGTGTATGGCCATGCTGCAATTCCTTCTCCATTCTCCTCCCAGGATTTTGGGCACACACGTACACGTACCTGGCGTTGAGTTTTAAGCCACTGGCTCTGGGACTCAGACTGCAGTCAACTATGTGGGAGTCCAGCGATGTAACCATTATGACTTAAAGTTCCTTCCTCCTAAAATACCTGAAATCTAGCTTTTTCCCTAGCGCTTCTGATTTTTTTTTTTTCAAGCGAACTTAACAATTCAAACTGAATGAAGTTTCCTTTGCTTTTATTTATTGGGATTTTTATGAGACATATTTGTCATGCAAATAGGGGGAAAGCTTGCTTCAATTTAATGACACATGCATATATTTTCCCTTCTTCTAAAATTTTGTGGTGTTACTACAATGTTGTCCACATATCTAAAGATGTGAGACTATGTGCATCTACAATCTAGTTGAATTTTGTATTATGTATTTGTGAGTCAATAAAATTTAAGTTGTATAAATTACTGGTGAAATAGTGTTCCCAGGCCACAGTTTCAAATACAAGTGATCGAGCTGGTATTCTAATAGACTTTTCAAAATTTTATCCAATTACTTAAATTTTCTCAGCCTGTCAGATGTTTAGTAGCTTCCTACCATTGTTTGAGAGTCAAATTAATGGCAAGTTTTAAAGGGGTAAATGTTGGGGGCCAGTAAAACGTGGCGCTCTGTGAGGTTGACCCCACATGGAAACATGTCAGGATCATATCCAGAGACCTCGCTGAGCATACCAGGCAGCTCACGCCCATGGTCTTGGGCTAGCTGAGGCTGGGGCTGGATTGCATGTCAAGGCCCTGTCAGAGACATTGTCTCTCTCTCTCTCCCTTCCCCATGGAAGAAGTAAATGAATAAACTTTAAATAAATGAGTAAGGCAGCAAATGTTAATATGCAGGAAAAAAGTTAACTGCTGTCTAGATTCTGTAGTGTAAATGAATTTAAATTTTTTCATACGGCCAGGCATGCTGGTATAGCCAGTTTCTTATTCTATTGTATTTGACTGAGACAACTTAGCTATATTTTGAATTTATTGTTCTAAAGCTTTTAAATTTATTTCCTGTTCTCCTAATGAATTTTTGATAATGAAGTTTCTTAGGATGTTACCCTGTTTTTTTAATTTTTGTAAAATTAGAAATATTTGTTACTGAAGGTATGTATATTAAGTGGAGAAATTTTGGTTAACTTAAGATAATCTATTTTAGAATTATCTCTCTTATATTCTAGAAAGGTTTATCTCCTTTTAATTTTTTCTTCTTGAAATTTTCCATTTGTTATCCAGGTATCTAATCTACATTAAATATACGTCTCAGATACAGGCACCAAAGACTTTACACCTTTCCTGTCTTTTTGAATAAGATGATAATAATGTTTGTATTTCAAGAATAACTCAGATTTACTAATATTTTTATGGTAAAGGAATATTTTTAATATCAAAAGTCACTAAAAAGCAAAGGAGCTAATGAAATTTTTTAAATTAAATACACTATTCAGAAATAACTGAATAACTATTCTGTTTCGTGTGACCTAGCTATATAATTGTAGTAGGTAAACATTTAGGCCAAGGTAATCTGTATATTTATTTACTCAACAAATATTTATTCACAAACAATTTGAAAACTGGGAATTTATCTAAATTTCTAGTGAAATGTATATTCTCATTCATCTCATAAATAATATTCAAATTCTTATTGACAAAGGTGTGTGTGTGTGTGTGTGTGACATGGATAAGTTTGCATATTCTTCTGTTTGATTTTTAAGAATTTCAAAAAATAATGTATTTGAAGACATGAAAAATGTTTCTCAAAATTTTTATATTAAATTACTGCTTAAGTAAGTTTCTTTAGGATTTGCCTACATCTGCTCTGATAACTGAGGATCTACCACAGTAATTCATGACTTTTTTTTTTTAATATCTCTTTACAATTACAGTGGGATTTATCCAAAGTCAGTGGTCAGAGTGTATGTGTATATGTGTATTTGTATTTCAGATATTGTAAGGTCTAGGAATAATAATGATTCTTTTTTCTTCCTCTTTAACATTGTAAAATACCTTTTAATTATTCTCTTAAATGAAAATTTAGATGGACCACAAATAAAGTTTTCAGCTCATTTGTGTGTTATAAGTTAGTTTCAAAACACCTTGCAGTCACTTTCAAGATAGACATTATAAAAATAAATTTCTTGTAGTACAGATAAAACCTGGCATCTCGTTAGGTGTAGATTTTTATGTGGAGTCTGGTTTCTTGAAATAGGCTTCTGCCTTATCTCTTTCTATCTTTCAGGCATTGAAAAGAGCACACTGGTCTTTTAATGTAGTGGTACTTTATAATACACTATTCTCCCCATCAGTGTAAAAAATTGATGCATGAGTAAAAGTACCTTTTTTATATCACAAATAAATTGAGCTTGTTATAGTCCCCTCTCTTCATTTTCAGGAAGAAGCAGAAATCCAAGCAGAGCTGGAACGTTTGGAAAGAGTCAGAAATCTTCACATACGGGAGCTCAAAAGAATAAACAATGAAGATAATTCACAGTAAGTCACTTTTTGTGTTTCACAGTTTCATATGATACAAAGCCCCCAACCTCCCCATCCCTACCCCATGGAGAGCATAAACACAGTTTCTTCGTTGGAGTATCTTATCACACTTAAAGATCCAGAGTCCTTCACAAGGCTCCGAAGACCTTGTGTATTCTGGTCCCTGACCACCTCACCATCACATTGCTCCCATGTCCCCCTCACTTGTCATAGACTTGCTGGCCTCCTCGGACTTGTCAGGCACATTCTTCTCTCAGGGCTTTTGTGTTTGCCATTTCCTCTGCCTGAAATGCTCCTCCTGTAAAGGTCTGTGTGGCTTACTTTACTTCACTCCAAGTGTTCATTAGAGAAGCCATTCTTAGGCCACCGCATCTAAAATAGGAGTTCCTGTGTCACCCCATTCCCTCTTTCAGTATCCTTACCTTGCTTTATTTTTTGATAATACTTATCACTCTCTGGAATTATAATTATTTTTCAGCTATTTATTATCTGTCTCTTCCCACTATAATGTGAGCAGGAACTTAGTTTTGTTCTTGCTGTATCCACAGATCCTAGACCAGTGCATCACAGGTAGCAGGTACTTAATAATAAGTATTTGTTGACCAAACACCAAAGTTAATGTTAACTAGTGAAGAAGAAATTATTTCTCCTAAAGATATACATTGGTGGAAGAGCAACTCCTGTCTTGAACTGTCAATTTTAAATCATTGTAACTAGGCTAAAACACATCTTTATTAACCAAAATAGGAATTACAATCAACACATTTTAGCCAGTGAGAGATAAATTTGTTTATTCCTGTAGTGTAAAGTTCATGGTTCAGGATCCAACAAACTCTTAGAAAGCATCTTCTGCATCCTGCTGGTTGTGGGAATGTTTCCCCTGCAAAAAGTTGTCAGGATGCTTGAAGAAGTGGTAGCTGGGGGAACCAGCAGTTAGTATAATGGCTATGTTGCTGGACTCCCACGTAGTCGACCGCGGTTCGGTTCCAGAACTCGGTTGCTTAAAACTCACGCCGGGCGCGTGTGCGTGCGTGCCCAAGATCCCAGGAGGAGAATGGAGGAGAAGGGATTGCGGCGTGACCATCCCCCCTTGGGGGTGATTTCTCGCTTTCTGTCTCTGTCTCTCTCTCTGTCTGGTGAGCTCACGCGCCCTATAGCGAAAAAAAAAAATCTCTCCAAAAAAAAAAGAAGTGGTAGTTGGCTGGCGAGAATTCAGATAAGCATTGTGAGTGAGGCTAAACTTCATAGCCCAACTCATTCAGCTTTAAAGTGTTGATTGTGGGGCTAGTAGGTAGCATGGTGGTTAAGAGTGCTGAATTCCCACATGGCCAACCACAGTTCGAGTCCCGGACCTGACGGTTTGCTTCTCAAGTTCTTTCTTTCTCTCTCTTTATTCCTCTCTGGTTAAATTAAAATAAATAAATAAATAAGTATAAATAAAATAATTATTTTTAAAAAATGATGTTTGTGCAACATGTGGTTGGGTGTTGTGGTAGAGAAGAGTTGGGTCCTTTCTGTTGACCAGTGCCATCTATAGGCATTGCAGTATTCAGTGCATCTCATCGATTTTGCTGAGCATACTTCTTAGATGTAATGTTTTACAGAGATTCACAAAGTTATAGTGGATCACCAAACAATGACCCATGACCTTTTCTAAATACCGGTTTGGCTTTAGGAAGGGCTTTGGCACTTCTGCTTGGTCCATCCACTGAGCTGGTCATCGCCCATTGTCCTATAAAGTCCACTTTTCATTGCTCATCACAATCTAACCAAGAAACAGTTTGTAGAATAAGATGACATTTAAAAAGCGACGATTTGTGGGACCAGCAGTTAGCATAATGACTATGTCGCTGGACTCCCATGTAGTCGACTGTGGTTCGAGTCCTGAACCTGGTGGCTTAAAACTCATGCCAGGCGCTTGTGTGTGCGTGCATGCCCAAGATCCCAGGAGGAGAAGGGATTGCAGCGTGGCCATCCCCTCGGGGGGGTGATTTCTTGCTTTCTGTCTCTCTGTTTGTCTGGTGAGCACACGCATACTATAGCAAAAACTTCTCAAAAAAAAAAAAAGATGATTTGTTTTATTTTCAGTCAGCTCATGGGTACCACCTTATTGAACTTTGCCACCTTTACAATTTGCTTCAAATTGCCAAATAACCATAGAATGGTCTATGTTGAGTTCTTTAGCAACTTTTCATGTAGTTGTAAGGTGATCAGCTTTGATGATTGTTCTTAGTTGGTTATTGTCGACTTCTGATGGCTGGCCACTATACTCCTTATCTTCAAGGTTCTAGACTTCTTTGTAAAACTTTGAGCCGCCACTGCCCTGTATATTCATTAGCTCATGGACCAAGTTGTCTTTGCTGCTTTATGACCCATTTTGAACTCGAATAAGAAAATCTCAAATTTGCTTTTTGTCTACATCATTTTCATAGTCTGATATAAATTTTAAAAGAAAGCCAGCAAGTAATAAGTTATTAGCAAAAGATAAATAAATAAAGCAAGAAATGAACATTAAAATGTTATATAACATAACCACATTTATTTAAGAATATATCCAATATTGGGACCAGCAGGTGGCATGGTGGCTAAGGCGCTGGCCTCCCACATAGCTGATCACAGTTCGAGTCCTTGACCTGGTGGTTTGCTTTCACACTTTCTTTCTCTCTTGTGAGTGCATATACCCTATAGCACATTTTTAAATTAATAATTATAAGTAAAATTAAACAATTCTTTTTAAAAATTATCCCATATCAAATAGCAAATGTCAACAATACAAAACCACAGTTACTTGTGCATCAATATAATACTTCAATAAATCATGTAGCCAGTATCTTGCAAAAATTTGGGAAGAAATAGAAAAGTGGTACAGATTATGGAGTCAGTTCTTAATCTCCAGTTGCCATAGGTAGGAAGTGGTAAAGGAATTCAAAGAAGAGAAAATATCTGGGATCATGGGAACTTCATGAAGAAGAAAGAAATTAAGCAAGCAGATGGAAAGTAAACATCTTTTATTTATTTATCTATTTATTTATTTTTTTTGGAGAGGTTTTCCCTGCACTCGCCAGACAGACGTAGAGACAGAAAGTGAGAAATCACCCCCCCGGGGGGATGGCCACGCCGCAATCCCTTCTCCTCTCGGGATCTTGGGCACACATGTACACGCACCCGGCGTGAGTTTAAGCCACCGAGTCCGGGACGTGAACCGCTGTCGACTACGTGGGAGTCCAGCGACATAGCCATTATGCTAACTGCTGGTCCCCCAAAAGTAGACATCTTTTTACATGTATTTTAATATGAGTCATGTAGAGGCCAGCCAGTAGCATGGTAGTTAAAGCAACTGTATCCCACATAGCCAACTGTGCTGTTCAAATCTTGGAACTGGCAATTTGAAAAAAGAAGCACTCTGGGCATGTGTGCATTCCCCAGATCCCAAAAGTGCCAGGGGATGAAGAAGAGATTGTGGTGTCCACCAGGGGGTTCTCTCCCCCCCTCCCAAGCAAGCTCATGCTCCCTCTGGAAATTTGGGGGAGGGGGAAAGAGGGATCAGGAGATGGCTTAGTGGTTGAGTTGCTGCACTACTGCGGTATATTACTGTAGCTGACCACAGTTCAAGTTCTGGACCTAGTGGTTTGGGGGACTCCCTCCAGGCGTGTGTGTGTGTGTGTGTGTGTGTACATGCCCAGGGTCCTGAGAAGAAAAGGGAGGAGAAAGGATTGCTACATTGCCAGATTGCCTGAGAGGTGATTTCTCATTTTCCCTCTCTTTGACTCTTTCTAGTGAGTTCATGCACCCTGTGGCAAAAACCTTCAAACAAACAAAAAGACTGTATAATTTGAAAATTCTTGTCTTATGAGTATCAAAATCACACATGGTCAATTTTTATTGTGAAGTATTAATATCTGGCTTAAAAGAAGGCCTATTCCTGATTTTCTTTGCATATATTAATAATAAATATACAGTTTATTCCAGTGTGTGAGGTAAATGAAATAATGTAGTTGTGAAATAACCTAAATTCTGTCACTAAAATTCTAATAGAACAGATGGGTCAAAACTAATTTAAAATGAACTGTTCTGAAAATTAGGTTCAGACTTTGTAGATGTGCTTAGACTGATGAAAATGAAGTGAATCATTACAGCTTTATAATACACCCTAAAACCAGATTTTTGTAAGTTTTTTAAGAAAAGCATATATTTATCAAATGTATGTTCAGTTTATTTTGAATAAAATAATATAATGTATTGGGTTGTCAAAGTCATGACAGATGTGTCAGTCTTTGCACCTGGTGTTATTGATGCTACTGTTGACCTTTTTTTTTTTTTTTTAATTTTAAGAATACACATTTTAGAGCCACGTTTTTTTTTCCTTTGCAAAGCCCTGCCATATTTAGCTGTAAACCTTAAAGATACTTCACCTGTCTGTGCAGCGTGCAGTAGTGCCTTCATCTGTGCAGTAGACATAGTAGCAGAGCAAGTCTTTACTTTTTAAATTGATTTTAAAAATTTATAGCAAAAGGAGAATTTATTAGCAAAGTGGGGAATTTATTAACAAAGGTGGGGAGTTTATTAAAGGAGAGGGAAAGAAAAACAGAGCTCCCAAGAAGGGAAGGGTCCCAAAAAATAGATTGCCAAGGAAGAACTGTGGTGAGGGGTTTTTGGGTCAGGAAGGGCTTTGTGGGACTGGGTGGGGGGGACTAGGTTCTAGGTGGGGCTTGTGCATGCATTCCCCTCCTGGTAGGGAGGGGCACATGCTAGATAGGTCCAGTTATTTTCCTGACTTTGAAGAGGGTGCCAGGGTCAAGAGATTCTTTGTCTTGAAGATTTGGGTCATGAAAACCATTATCTTCCTCATGCCCCCTCTGCAGAGTAATCCCTAGCTGCTGTTAGGATCAACTAGGGCCAAAGAGCATTCTGACTTCTACTGCTTCTTTTTTTATTTTTTAATGCAACTATCGAGTGTTTTAATCTTTTTTTAAAAAGAATTATTGATCCTCTACCAGGGGTCTATCTAGAGGCCCATGCTTGAAGTCATGATGGGTGTTCACTAGAGACTGTCCCAACCAACCGTTTGTAGTTTGATGGATTCATTCTGACATGAAGAAAGGGAAAGGGAATCGAGATGTTTCCCGGCCAATGCACCAAAATATGATGCAGGAACATGGGGGCACAGGGGTGATCGAGCCCACTCTCACAGTGAGATATGGGTTCTTGTCCCATGCTCAGGAAGAATTAGAATCACAGACATAGAGAGTAGATATAGCAAAGGGGGAGTTTATTAGGAAAGTGGGGAATTTATTAAAGCAGGAAGTTTATTAAAGAAGAGGGAAGGAAGGGGACCAGCCGTTAGCATAATGGCTATGTCGCTGGACTCCCACGTAGTCGACGGCGGGTTGAGGCCTGGACCCAGTGGCTTAAACTCACAGGTGCGTGTGCGTGCGTGCCCAAGATCCTGAGAGGAGAATGGAGGAGAGGGGATTGCGGCATGGCCATCCCCCCTGGGGGGTGATTTCTCGCTTTCTGTCTCTCTGTCTCTCTCTGTCTGGCGAGCGCATGCACCCTATAGCAAAAAAAAAAAAAAGAAGAAGAAGAAGAGGGAAGGAAAAACAACTCCCAAGAAGGGAGGGGGTCCTGAAAAATGGGTTGCCCGATTAAAATTTATTTTATAGAAATTCACATTTACTCATGGATGAAGGGCCAACTTATAAATATGATTATTTTCAATCTTGTGTCAATACTATAAAACGTTGAATAACCATAATTCCCAACACACAAGTATATTTTGGGGGCTGGCAGGTGGCGTGTTGATTAGGGCACTAGACTCCCACATGGACAACCACAGTTCTAGTCCTGGACCTGGTGGCTTGCTTTCTCACCTTCCTCCTCTCTCTCTCTCTCTTTCTGTTGCTCTCTGGTCAGATTTTTAAAAATAACAATGAAATTAAATAAAATGATTTTTTTTTAAGTATATATTTTTAAGAGTAGT
>NW_006159514.1:1762564-1794707 GCF_000334495.1 Tupaia belangeri chinensis
AATGGATACAAGATCTCCTAATGCCTTTGGCAAAATAGTGATTCTTATGTCTTTATGAAAGTAGTATATGAAGTGGTCACTCAATCTGAGTATTATTTAGCTTTAAAAGTTAAACTTTGTGAACACCAAAGTCTTATGATGGATGATAGTGATGCAGGTATACTGGCAGAGACAGAAAGGAAATACAGTGCAATGTGAAATTAGCAGTGGAGTAACTGAAAAAGACATCTCTAGGAGCTGAGTAAGAGAGTGGAACTTCAATATGGTAGGAACTTCTTTGTGTATTTTTAATGTGCCTGAATGTTTTTTTTCCTTATCCTTCAGGTTCAAAGATCACCCAACGTTAAATGAAAGATATTTATTACTTCATCTGCTTGGTAGAGGTGGCTTTAGTGAAGTGTACAAGGTAAGGTAAATTTTCTTGTGTTCTTTATACTAATATAGCAGAGATGAGCATATGATGATGAAGTACTTGTCTTTTGTTTATTGATCTATGACTGATTTTATGTCCTCATTCTCCTTTCAAAAAAGTCTGTCGTGCCTGGGGTTGTTGTATCTTCAGTCTAAAGACTGCATTTGCACCTATGCTGTCCCTCTGAGTTTAGTTCCTAGGTACCATTAGCCTGATCACTACAGGTAAAAGCCATTTGAATCAACATAGGGAGGTAGTCACTTATTACAGAATGTTTATGGAAAAACATCATGTAAACAAACACATGTCAGAAATCTTAAAATGCCCTGAATTTATTCAAATTTCCACCTTCTTTAAGGCCATAATTTCGCAAATACGTTTGTATAAATGCAGATATTTTTATATTTTATTCCTTTTTTTCTTTATTGACTTTATACTGTATCTTTCAGCCCAACTTTTAAATATTCCTAAGTTCTGTTTTTATCATTCTGTTCTCCCTTTAGAAGAGTTTTATCCCCTCATTCACTGTTTCCACCTCTGTATGTATACAGCCATCCATCCCAGACTTTCATTCTGAGCTCCATACCTGTGTGAGACTTCGTTTATTTCAGTTCATGTAAATGTTCATAGGAATGCCCCCCTGGGCCTGCAAACTCAGGTCTGGAATAGAAGTGACCCTCTCCTTCTCCACAACGCCTTGTAGAACGTCGCTGCCTACTTCAGTGTGTGCCCTTGCAGTTCATCTGCTTGGCCCTTCGGGTGAAGAACACGAAAACCACCCTTCACTCTTCCTTTCCCTCAGTTCCCTTCCCCCAGCATATTATGAGACCTGGTGTTACTGGCATTCTTAAGATCTAAGTCCAGTAAGGACCCCTCTCTTCTGTGTCTCTTATAATAGCACCAGGTTCGTCCCCAAGCCTCCTAGCTGACCGCAGCCTTCTGGGCATTGTTTGCGAGGTCATTTTGTGTACCACAGCTAGAGTGGCCTTTTTAGAGTCTGATCATCTTCCTGCTTGAAAGCCCCAGCAGCTTGCCATTTGCTTTCAGTTACGAGTAAGTCACATATTGAAGGTCACTCACCTCCACCTTCACTTGCTCTAGAAGTTTCCCTGATTGTCTGCACCTCCTCAGATCAGATTCAGTCTGTCTTTTATGGGCTCCTTGTGGCAGCTTGTGCTTCAGTACATATCTGTACAGTTAGTGGTTAAGACCTTTGGTTCTGAAGCCACAGACTGTCTGAATCCTGACCGTGGTGACTATGTAAACTTGAGCTTATTAAACCTCTGCCGCACTGTCTCTTCCTGGGGGTAATAACTACCCACATTATAGGGTTCTTGTAATGATCAGCTGTGCTGTCTCAGGAAAATCACATAGAACTTTGGTTTAATAAGGTGATTATTAGAAATGCTTCCTGTTCAGCGAGACAAGTTCTGTGCTTTTCTGGTTTACTGAAGATGACCTAGTTTCTAATTTTGACTCCGGGAAAAATAATGAGATTTGGATTTAAAGAACTTCAGTTCTCAACTGTGAATCACTTTTTGTTGTTTTGCTAACTTGGACAAGCATTAAGTGTCATGCTTACACCTTCTTTATACTAGTTAAGAATGATCTTTGTGCTCGCTTCCAACTCCTACTTCTGATTCTATTGCTAGTTCATTGCTAAGCACTTAATAACTGCAGTAGGCTTGCCCAGGCCACACAGGAGAAAAGATCATAATACAGTAGTTCATTTCGGATCCCAAAATCACTCAAGTATACTGTTCGTTCAGCCTGAAAGTTGCCAGGCTTCCAAGCCATCGTGAGCATTCACGACAGTCCTTTGCTGCTGCTCAGTACTATTTCAACTTCTTTTTAAAGACAACTTTAATGTGAGAACTGCAGAAATATGACTGCCATTACTATAGAGTCCTCATGTAAAGATTAGAACGGACTTTTCTATTAGTCCTTCAAGGACAGCTTTCAAAGTGTTTGATTCTATCTCATGCTGTGAGTAGATTGGTTACTCCTCACTTTGTAAGTGGGCTATGTGAAATTTTTTATCAACTGATTACAATTTTGGAATTCCAGATGTGGAAGAAAACTAGATCGCCATTTTTTATTACCCCCATCAGGATATGTAAGGCATGTAGACAAAAGCTTTTGATAGTTTAACTGTAATGAAAGGATAAACACTATAGTAATTCACACGATGCAAAATGGGCAAAAGGAGAAGACTAGCTTCAGTTCTTTATTTCAACTGTTGTTTGTTTTGTCCTGTTTTGTTTGTTTATTTTTACTCCATAGATAGAACTTTTGGAGAAAAGGCTTATATAAAAATTGGAAAATGCATATTGGGATCCAGTGACTTGAACTTTCTTTACTGACTTAAATAGTAGCTACAGCTCTTATCATCACTCTCCCCAAGACCCTTTTATAGGTGCTAGGCCCATTGGGAGACCAAGCAGATTGTAAATCAAAAAATACTTCCATCTTAAAGCAAGGTAGAAGAGTTTGATTCAGTTGGCTGAGTGATTAATATTACTCTATGCAAAGGTATATCCCTACTCATCTAATCTTGGGAGAAAGATGTGTAGATGTCATTTCTTATAGTTAGTATACACTGATACTAACTTTTTATTGGTAATATACTTAAAGTTTTTCTTTGATTATCCTTTATTATAATTGCCTTTGAGTTATACCTTTATAAGCTTTTTTTACTCTTAAGTTTTATCGCTATTCTATTTTTTTAAACTTAATCCTCAGTAGTAGTAATGTAATTAGCTACTATTTATTGGATATTTGCTATGAACCATGTATTCTAAACACTTTATATTTTTCACCCTATTCAATCCTCTCAACTCTAACTTTGTAAATAAGACAAGGGCTGAGAGAGGGTGAGTATTAGCACAAACTCACTCAACTAATGAATTCCTCTAACTCTGGAGGAATATTCCTTACTGTTGCATCCTATATTATGTCTGATTTCATGCTTTCATACTTTTTTAACAAAGCAGTCATTTTACTGTTTTCCCCATTATTGCTAATGTTTCGATTAAATTGATGGGGAGAGTGGAATTGGGGGCAGGAGGACCTTTCTAATACATAATCTTTTAAGTGTTAATTGTTTTTCTTTTTTTGGGGGGGGGGGAAAGGGGAGAAGTTTTTGCTATAGGGTACATGTGGTCACCAGAAGAAGAGACAGAAAGTGAGAAATCACTCCCCAGGGGTGATGGCCGCACCACAATCCCTTCTCCTCCATTCTCCTCTTGAGATATTGGGCACACACGCACATGCACCCGGTGTGAGTTTAAGCCACCGGGTCCAGGACTCAAACTGTGGTCGACTACATGGCAGTCCAACAACATAGCTATTACACCATCTGCTGGCCCCCTCAAGTGTTTTGTTGTTGTTTTTTTTTTTTAAAGAGATACCTTTGTATGTAAATCACATTCGAACCTAAATGATTAAATGTCTTTAATGGCATTCACTGTTTTAGAAAATATGTCATGTGAAGCTGTAAAATACTGACCATTCTGTGTTTTTTTCTTTTAAGAAGTAGACTGATAATTTGAACATAACAAGCATAATTCTTTTCTTTGAGACAGCCAGAGAAAATTGAAGATAGGTTGGATATTAGATCACATAAAAGAGTTGTTATTGTTTAGTTAGGTATGATAATGATAGTTTATTTTTTTATCTCTTAGAGATAAATACTAAAAAATTAAGGGTGGGGACCAGCAGATGGGCCAATGGTTACATTGCTGGACTCCCATGTAGTCTGCCGTGGTTCAAGTCCTGGACCTGGTGGCTTCAAGCTCACAATGGGCGAGTGTGAGTTTGAAGTTCATGTCCCCAAGATCCCAAGAGGAGAATGGAGGAGAAGGGATTGCGGTGTGGCTATCCCCCTTTGGAGGGCGATTTCATGCTTTTTGTGTCTCTCTGGCGAACACACATGCCTTATAGCAAAAATCTCTTTCTCAAAGGATGAACTGATGTATTAGATAGGATTGATTTTATAGATATTTCATGGAGGGAAAAAGCATGCTAGTAAGGAACAAATGAAACAGAAATGCCAAAATATTGATAGTTTTGAAACTGGATGGTGAGTATTTTAGGGTTCATTATATTATCCTGATTTTGTATATGTTTGAGCAGCTTCGTAATAATAGTATAAATTATTTCAAAAGTTGTACATTTCCTAGAAACTTGCTAATTTTCCAAAAAATGAAAAAGAAGTGGAGGGGTTGCTAGGGAAAAACAAATGAAAGACAAAAAAAAAAGATTTTTTTTATCAACCCCACCAAAAAAAAAAAAATTACAGCCATCTGTTGTCCTGGCTGCAAGTGAAGAAGCAGGTCCACATGAAAAACAATAGCTTTATTGTTTCATCTTGATTTATTGTATTAACATTTATAAAACTTGAGTATGAAGATTAGGGTTTTCTCTGAGTTATTACCATGGAATTTCTATTTCATTTCTGATAATAAATATGTCATTGAACTACATATAGTCTTAGCAGAGATGATCACAGAAAATTCCATAATATTGTAAAAATTACCACCAAAAAAAAAATCTTTTTTTTTTTTTTAGGTTTATTTATTTATTATCATCATAATCTTGTTAACATTTCTATGATGGCAAACAAACATGTTATTATTAGCAAATGATCTTCCATTTCTCGTTTTCTGTATGTTTTGCTTTTTCTCCCCCATCCTTGGTTCCCTCTCTCTTACCCTCTGCCACCTCCTGTTCTCCTCCCACACTGTCTCTGTTATCTATTTCTATACCATTTTCCCCCCAACATTTTATTGAATCACCAAAGACCCTCATCAGTCCAAATACCCTCCTAGCAAACACATGTGACACACACATTTCCATGAGCACAAGTCTAACTTTACGCATCCTATAAATTAGCACCTAACTGGGGCTACATATCCTACTGCAGTCATTTAATAGATACATTTTGTTTTCCTGAAACTTTTTTTTGTAACTCAATTTGCATTCCTTCCCTAGGCATCATCACAGCACACAAAATGTGATCTCCCATCCAGTACACACTGCATAGTGACTCAATCATGCACATTACAAAAAAAATAAATTTCCAATTCTAGTTGCTAGAATTATTTCCACCCCTCTTTCTGACCCTCTGTCCCTTCCCACCCTCCTCTCACACCACCTCTAGTGTCCAAAATTGTCCTCCATTCCCTTCCCACCCACATTGCATTGATCACACAATTTCCTACATAACCTGACTACTTTCAAAGGTGAGTTCCCTCGTTACTACTAAGAAAACCAGTTTTAACTTAAATCAAAGAACCGCCAAGGAACTTTGCTTAAAGCCCGGAAACAGGTTAGGATTCTGTTCAAATGGTAGGTGCATGAACCTATCAGTCTCATATACTTTTATCTTCTGTTCTGGTTCAATTTTCCTGATTAAATTCTGGGATATAGTATTCAACTCCAGACTTGTCCCTATGATTAAGTTAGCTACTTTCTCAGTTTTTGGACTCTTATTTCCATGTATCTGCGTTTAGTTTTCCTGATACAGCACATCCTTGAGAACTTCTTGGAGGTCTGGTCTGGTGCTGGTAAATTCTTTCAGGTTTTGTTTATCTGAGAATGTTCTTGTCTTTTCTTCCCACCTGAAAGATAATCTTGCCGGATACAGTATTCTTGGCTGAAACTGCTTCTCTCTTAACACTTGGAATATATTTTCCCATTCTCTCCTCGCTTTTATTGTTTCTGATGAGAGATCTGCTGTTAGCCTGATGGGATGTCCTTTGTAGGTAACTTGATGTTTTTCTCTTGCTAATCTTAGTATCTTGTCTTTGTCTGCAGTTTTGGTCAACCTGGCTATAATGTGTCTTGGAGAAGATCTTCTAGGGTTGATTCTATTTGGGGTCCGTTGTATTTCCTGGGACTGGATCTTTGAATGCCTCTCTAGGTTTGAGCCTCAACAAATAACGAAAGCTCTAATCACAGTTTTGGAAGCTTGGGATCTTTAAGTGACAAAGAATCAGAGAGACAACTAGCAGGCAGCTCAAAGGACTGCAAGTGACGGACTTTATCTGCAGTAGTTTCCCTTGAGACACCAGAGAAGAAACAGAGTCATCCAGGGGAAGAAAGAGAAAAGCAGAAAACCAGAATGAAAGTAGCGAGGGAAAAAGTATTGGAGGGCGTGGCCACAAAATTAGTGACTATTTTGAATACCAAGGTGAAAATGGCTCTAGCCCAGTAAGAGGCATACCTCCTGCAATCCTTTCTCCTCAAAATTCACATTCACATTCCACTCCCTCCTCATCAGTTGGACCCAATAGCCCTTCTCCTACTGCATTAGCTTTTGGGGACCACCCTATTATACAACCAAAGCAATTATCCTTTAAAATTACTCAGACTGATCTCACAATGCTGAAATTAGCAGCATTAGAAAGTAATAAAAACCAAGACCTGGAAAAGAAGGAAGGTCAGATAGATGATTTGCTCAGGGCTGTGATCTCAGACGGCAAATAGAAAAACAGCAAAAATTACTTGAAAAATATAAAGAACGATTAAATAAATGTATATCAATGAGTAAGAAACTTCTCATTGAAAAGAGTACACAAGAAAAACTGTCAAGTAGAGAGAAGAGTATGCAGGATAGATTACGCCTTGGGCACTTTACAACAGTTAGACATGGCGCTTCATTTACTGAACAATGGACAGATGGTTTTGCATTTCAGAATCTTGTGAAGCAGCAAGAGTGGGTGAATCAGCAAAGGGAAGATATTGAAAGACAAAGGAAACTTCTAGCCAAATGCAAACCTCCAACAGCTAATAATTCTCAGGCACCCAAACAAAGGAAAAATAAAGCAGTCAATGGAGCAGAAAATGATCCATTTGTTAGACCAAACTTACCACAACTGTTGACTTTGGCAGAATATCATGAACAAGAAGAAATTTTCAAACTTAGACTAGGACATCTCAAAAAGGAAGAAGCAGAAATTCAAGCAGAGCTGGAACGTTTGGAAAGAGTCAGAAATCTATGTGGAACCTTGTTCTGAAGGCCCGCGGCTTCTTCTGCCCAAAAAAAAAATCTTGAGCTGTTCGTGTGGTCAGGATTGCTTTCTGCATTGAATCCTAGGCCTTTGACCTTTATGAACAGAGGTATGCTGCTGTGAAGATCCATCAGCTTAACAAGAGCTGGAGAGATGAGAAAAAGGAAAACTACCACAAGTAAATATTAATACTTTATGGTTTTTACAACTTGAACATTTTTAAGGGTCCTAGAGAATTAATGAACTTTCTTCCTGTAGACACGCCTGCAGAGAGTATAGAATACACAAAGAACTGGATCACCCCAGGATAGTTAAACTCTATGACTATTTCTCCTTGGATACAGATACGTAAGTGAATATAAGGCTGTAAATCTTAAGTGTTTTGTTTTGTTTTGTTTTTGCTTTTGCTTTTCCTGTTCTGTGATGATGATATAAATATTCTCTATTTTCTGATGTGATTCTGAACTGTTGGATAATATTTGTGTCTAATTTTCATTCTCTTCTTGATTGTAGGTTTTGTACCGTGTTAGAATACTGTGAAGGCAATGATTTGGACTTTTATCTGAAGCAACACAAATTAATGTCAGAGAAAGAAGCTAGGTCTATCGTAATGCAGATTGTAAATGCACTAAGATATCTCAATGAAATCAAACCCCCTATTATACATTATGATCTTAAGCCAGGTAATTAATGAAATGTGTCTAATACTTTTTTAAGCTGTATAAAGTATAGTTTTTAAAAGTCATGGGGACCAGCAGTTGGTGTAATGGCTATGTCGCTGGACTCCCATGTAGTCGACTACGTTTTGAGTCCTGGACCCAGTGGCTTAAACTCACGCCAGGTGCTTGTGCGTGCGTGCCCTGGATCCCGAGAGGAGAATGGAAGAGAAGGGATTGCTGCGTGGCCATCCCCCCTGGGGGGTGATTTCTTGCTTTCTGTCTCTCTTTCTGGTGAGCGTACCCACCATATGACAAAAATCTCTCCAAAAAAAAATTTTAAAAGTCATAGACATTAAGTTATCTGATAACATACTCTTCATTTAGTTTTTAAACTTCAGAAGGATACTAGAATTGAATGTATATTATTATATCATTATAATTTAAAAATAACATATTCCCAAAAGGTAGATTAAAAAGTAGTATCTGTCATATATGTATTGTTAAAAGGAATCTTATCTTTTCTTATTAGGGAACATCCTTCTGGTCGATGGAACAGCATGTGGAGAAATCAAAATCACTGATTTTGGTCTGTCCAAGATTATGGATGATGATAGTTATGGTGTAGTTGGAATGGATCTTACTTCCCAAGGGACAGGCACTTACTGGTAAATATGTTATTCAAAATGCCATAATTGACTAGATTAGGTCTCACTGTGTTTATGATCATTTCATTTGTTTTAGTTTTTTACTATAGGGTGTGTGTGCTCACCAGAGACACACATAGAGAAAGAGGAAGTCAGAAATCACTCCTCAGAGAGGTTGGCCACACCACAGTCTCTTCTCTTCCATTCACCTCTCAGGATTTGGGTCATATGCGCTTGTTGTGAATTTCAAGCTCGCAGTCTGGGCTTGAACCATACAGTCACCATGTGGGATCCAGTTGCCATAACCTCTGTGCCAGCTACTGGCCCCCATGATAATTTATTTTTTTATTTCATACAGCCTTCAAAACTAATGTGGTAAAGATACAGATACTAGTCTAAGTTGAGTGGGACACTACTAGGTCAAGCCTCTTCTCATCTGTTCTTTTCTGGAAGGATCAGCACACTGGAGAGAGAATGATTTAGCATTAGCAGATGACTTCCGTACCTATGGGCCAGGAACTCCAAACGTGAAGAATTCATAGATTTTCTTCTACATTGTTAGAGTGATGTTTATTATGAATAGAAAGTACTTTTATAAATATAATAACTATTACAAGCAAAAACTGTAAGCATCAAACCCTTTGTAAAGATTTTGTGGTTGCAGTGTTTGTGGGAGGTGGATGTTTTGTCAATTGTGAATGGAGGATAAATTTAGCAAATTCTTGATCTTTGGACTTGACTCCCAAAAACCTTTTAGGTCCAGGCCCAGTGGTGCACAGGTAGTGCCTCTACTTGGGAGGTTGGAAGCCATCTGGGAGACCCAGCTTTTTGGTTGTTGAGCAGACTTATGCTTTTGAGAGTGCCAATTGTCCTAGCTAATTGGGGGCTGGGGCAGGAAGATCCTGACTATGAGACCCTGTCACAAAAGTTACCTCTCTCTCTTCATTGTCCTTTCTCTCTCTCTCTCTCATAAAGGAGGAAAAATCTCTGTCAGAGTTCCTACAAAGCCTGGTGGTTAAACCACATGGCCAGTCATGTGGTTTGAGTCCCAGACCCAGTGACTTGAAACACACACTTGAGTGCATATCCATGCATGTGTGGCCAAAATGCTGAACAGATGGAGAAATGGAGGGAGATGGGATTGCAGTGTGTTCCTGCCCCACTGGGAGATGCTTTCTCTCTCTCTCTCTCTCTCTCTTTCTCTCTCTCTCTTGCTGTCTTGCTGGCAAGTGTACAGGCCTTCTGATAAGTAATACAAATCACCAAGCCATGGGCTGACCCTTTACATTTTTCTTTTAGCAGTAAGACTCATTTTTTCTTTCTTTCTTTTTTTTTTAAGTTGTTTTACTTTACTTATTTTATTTTATTTTAATTTGATCAGATTGAGACAAAGAGAGAGAGAGAGGGAAAGTGAGAAAGCGAGCCACCAGGTCCGGGACTCGAACCACCGCTGGCTGTGTGGGAGTCCAGCACCCTTACCCACCATGCCACCTGCTGGCCCAAGACTCATTTTTCACAACAAAAATCTTAGAATCCTCTTACCTAAAACCAATGAAAGCAAGACTTTGTGGTAATAACCCAGCCTCCATGGAAGATAGCTTGAAAATCATGTTCTAATAATAAATCAGTCCTTTTCTGCAAGACATTTTTATTTTTTGTTTCTCTTACTCTGGTTTTACTAATGTAGGGCAGTGCTAGGAACTTTCCCTCTTACGGTCAGGAATGAGAAAAACATAGGAGCTTACGTTTTTAGGGACTGTATAGGGAGGAGATAGCCATGCTGTTTCCAGATAGGAACACAGACTTTCCCATAGAAATAACACTCCAAAGCATGGCTTTTAACTCAAGGCAGCTGTTCAGCTATGTACTTGGTGAACTGGGATGGCCCTCTACATCGGTTAGAGTATGTGTACAGTCATGCCACACGAAGATGTTCTGGTTAACAGTGGATGGCATATTTGAAGGTGATGGCACCAGGCGGTACCAGTTAGCCTAGGCGTGTCAGGGCACTTCTAGGGTGTCTGCAGAATGAGGGGTCACCTACTCACTTATTTCACTGAAGTGTCCCTGTCATAACTGGATATGTTGATTTCATAAATCACCTTTCATTCCCAGAAACGTTAAATGTTTGTCAGGATCACTGAGAGGAAAATTAGTTTGTCTCTTCAGTCTCAGATGCAGTCATCCAGGAAATGCTAGTGGACGTCGTCTTCCAGGTGTCTGTGGGACTCTTGCTGTAATTGCCCTCCTTGCTTCTACCCTGTAGCCAGGAGAGACAGTGTACATGTAGCCTGTAAGAGTCATTCTTGATTCAGGTAGACACATGTACGTTTCAAATTACACATCTTTATTGATAAAAAGAAATTAGCTTTTTACTTGATTCCAGGGGTAGGAAAGAACTTACATCACAGATGAGTTATAGGTCACTTTTGGTGGTTCTTCGTTAAGGAAATTTCCTGTGTTTTTTCTTTTTTTCCCCATTTGGCTACATTGATTTTTTTTTTTTAAGATTATAGTTTATCTGGGGCTTTTTGGTTTTGTTTTTTGTTTTATAATTCACTTATTTCTTCTATGAGACAGAGAGAAGGAAAGAGCAAGGGAGGGATCTCCCCAGCAGGGTCTTCACGCCATGATCCATCCCCAGTCTTAGCTGGCTTGGATTATGTGCATGTACGTGTGCCTGGAATGTTGAGGAAGGTCCTGGGATGTGAAGCCAGGTGCTTTTCCATGTGGGTCCAGTTGTGTGTCACTGTTGTACCACTGCCTGGCCTCTATCTAAATTTTCGAGGTGTGAGATGTTTATATCCCTGATGGACCTTTTTACTTGTAACTAGAAATGACAATTTTTTTACCCTTTCTACCCTTTATTTTAAAAAATCATGAACTTCTAAATAACACTTACAAATTTTTCAAATAGTGTTTTGAGTACTCAATATATTTGGACACTTCTAGTGCTTGAGATTCCACAGCAAATAAGAGCTCTTTGAGCTACGCGTAGCCGTTTGATTATAATGTAAAGCCGTTATAGAGGCGCCACATAGCCACCTGCTGTAATGTAAGAAACAAAGCTCTGCCTGGAGAGAAGCAGAGCAGGCTCATGAAGGGCAGTAGGTCTTGAAGAAAAGCTGCTCACCAGGCGAGCTGGAGTGCTGAGGGGAAGCCTCGGCGAGTGTCATAGTCAAAAGTATAGCAGAGAAAGGAGAGCCGTGCGGAGAAGCAAGTGAGTTGGCTTTGACCAGCCAATTTGGGAGCTGGGGACAGGGAAGAGAGGTAAGGGCAGATTCTGAAAGTCTGTGGTGTTCCCAGATTAGGGTGGGTCTTGTGAGGCAAGCAGTAGATGTGAAGTCTTAGCTTGTTGACAGTAAGTATTTAACCAGAAAAGCCACATGACCAGATGCATATTTACGAAGAGAACTGTGGACAATATGAACCATGATTAAAAGGTTAGAGGAGGATTTCTTCTCTCCTTAGATATTGTCTCGAATTAGAATATCATAATCGCTAATGATCATTTTTTGTTTCCGTAGATAATTATATATATATATATACACACACACACACACACATATATAAAATATATATAATTTTTAAAATAATTGTTTATTTAACTTTCTTTTCTTCTTTCTTTCTTATTTTAATTTACCAGAGAGGGACAGAGAGAGAAAGCAAGAAAGCAAGCCACCAGATCCAGGACTCAAACCACAGTCAGCCAGGTGGGGGACCAGCGCCCTTAACCACCATTCCACCTTTCAGTCCCATATTTTTTATGTATATATAAATATATATACATATCTTATCACAAGGTTGTATGTGTTGCTCTAATTAGTTATTAGTAACTAATTAATTCAAAAGTTTAATTGATGGAGGGACATGCATGATAGTTAAGGCGCTGGACTCTCACATGGCCAACCGTGGTTCAAGTTCCAGACCTGACGACTTGCTTTCTCACTCCCTGCACTGCCACCCCCACTTCTGTCTGTTTCTGGTGAGCACATGTGCCCTATAGCAAATTTTAAAATAATAATATATAAAATTTTCCTTTAAATTAAAAAGTACTTTAATTGATGGATTTAATTGAGGGGACTCTTAAGCTTTATGTATAGATAAAAGGAGTGTTCTAAAATTTGACATTTAGAAGATCTGGAATTACACATTGTTAATAGTATCCTTTTCTTTTAACTCCCCCACAAAAATATCTACAGGTATTTACCTCCTGAGTGTTTTGTAGTTGGAAAAGAGCCACCAAAGATTTCCAACAAGGTCGATGTGTGGTCAGTGGGAGTCATCTTCTTTCAGTGTCTTTATGGTAGAAAGGTAAGTGAAGTTCCACTAGGTTCAGCTGTATAGAGATAAGTTGAATTTTTTCCACACAAGTACAAAGTTTCACTAAGTTGAAGTCTATTTAGATTCTTCCAATGTGAATTAGCCTTTTCTGTTTCTTCCTAAAATATAAATGGATTAGAATTACTTTAATATAATAATTTATTTGGTCTATTTCCTTTTTTTGTTTCTGTCTCTCCTATCTCTCTTTTGGAAAAGATGTAACTATCTCGTAACAGGGCCAACATTTTCTACTATTCAGAAGACTGCAGTCAACAATTTTCATTATCTTCCACTTTTTCCAATCTCCCCGCCCCCTCGCCCCAACACACACACACAGTCTTTGAATCCTCTTATGTAAGATTTGGCCTGGGTAGAGATTTGCCTCTTTAGGGAGATACCAGACTTATTCTTTACTCTCCCCAAACCTCTTTTTGTATTGACGCTGGAGGTGCAAGTGCATACGTCATCCACCCCACCTCTCCCCCAGCCCGTCTTCAGTATGGGAAGAGAAGAAGGGCCTGTGTGAGAATTCACGCGTGTAAAACCAAACACAGGTCTTGTAACTTCAAGTCCTAAGCTGTTTTATTTTATCGATAGTTAGTGTGTCATGCATAAACTATTTTATTGTTTGGATTTTTTTTTGGGGGGGGGGAGGTTTTTTCGCTATAGGGCGTGTGCGCTTGCCAGACAGAGAGAGAGACATAGAGACAGAAAGCGAGAAATCGACCTCCCAGGGGGGATGGGCACACCGCAATCCCTTCTCCTCCATTCTCCTCTCGGGATCTTGGGCACGCACGCGCACATGCCCAGCGTGAGTTCTAAGCCACCGGGTCCAGGACACGAACCATGGTCGACTACGTGGGAGTCCAGCGACATAGCCATTACGCTAACTGCTGGTTCCCTATTGTTTGGATTTTTCAGAAAAATTTTTTTACTTCTCCTCTCTTCTCTAATCAAACTTTATTTTTTTGTTGTTACCAGAGGGCATGTCATTCACCAGAGAAGGAGGAACTCTCCCCCCACCCCACCCCCCAGTGGTGCTTGGTCATACCACAATCCTTTTTCCTTTATTTCTCAATTCTGTTAGGAGTTTGGGCACACACACACATGCCTCTGGTGTGTTTTTCAAGTTTCAGGGACTGGGATTTGAATTGCTTTCAACCATGTTGGGTTCAGCTGCCTACGTATAGTGCTAAACGGTTGTACTATGGAGCTAGCCCCAAATTTCACTTTTTAAAGATTCAGGGCCCAGCCCCAAGGGCTGGTGGTTAAGGAAGCCGGATCTCATGAGGCTTGGAAAACATAGCCATGTATGTACCTGCATGCCCCAAATCTTGACAAGTGGAGAAATGAAGGCGAAGGGACTGTGGTGTGACCATGCTCCACCGTGGAATGCTTTCTCCCTGTCTTTTGGCAAGTACATGAGAGGGCCCTCTGGCAAATTAAAAAAATGTTAAAAAAGATTTAGAGTATCTAAGTTTTAAATTTCTTTGTTTTTATTTTATCTTAATTACTTTTATTCCAATAGCATTGTTTTCCTCCTTCTTAAGAGTGTTTTCATCCATGATTAGATTTCATTAGGTGGGCTTTCTTAGCACACAGTTAATTATAACCATGTTTCTATGTTTCTCAACTTGCAAATGATTGAGGACAACATTTTACAACACAAATCATTTGTATTTGGGGGATTCACCAGTGCTATTTCTGTTTCAGGGATAAATTTCTCAACATTTTTTTTCTTTTTCTTTTTTTCCTTAAGCCATTTGGTCACAACCAATCTCAACAAGACATTCTTCAAGAAAATACGATATTAAAAGCCACAGAAGTTCAGTTCCCTGTAAAACCAGTTGTAAGCAGTGAAGCCAAGGTACTAGACTTCCGTAAATCAATTGCGTGAGGCGTCTTTCCTTTTACCAGTGTGCTTTCCTTGCTGTGCTATGCGTAAGTGACGGGCGTGGCTCCTGCAGGGGAGCTGTCTGGCAGATGCGCTGATGGTTTGCTTTGAAAAAAGGAGCTGCATTGGTCTCTGCTTGGAATAATTTTCATCTTTTAAGCACTGAGATATGTTCCCTGGTTTTCTGTGCACATCAGGTTACTCTGAAAATTCAGGAAACTCACAAAACCTGGACGGATCACTATCTTTATGTCTTATGTGTCAGCTTATTTTAAGACTGTATTTAAGTATGTAAGAAATAACAGAAGTATTAGACCATCAGGAAAGTCATGAGTGTTTTTCTGTACAAAAATGCGTCATGACTTTCCCGGCGACCCAATAGCTAATAACCCCATTTACCTAGCGCTTTTATATGTATTATATTTTAATAGCCTTGCGAAGGATAGAGTTCTGATTTACACAAAAACCTTCTATGTGAGGACCAGCAGGTGGTGTAATGGTTACATCACTGGACTCCCATGTAGTCGACCTCAGTTTGAGTCCCAGATCCGGCAACTTAAAACTCATGCCAGGCACATGTGTGTGCGTGCATGCCCAAGATCCCGAGAGGAGAATGGAGGAGGGATTGTGGCGTGACCATCCCCCGGGGGGGTGATTTCTCTCTTTCTGTGTCTCTGTCTCTTTTTGTCTCTCGAGCGAGCACATGCACCCTATAGCATAAATCCCCCCCCCCAAAAAAAAGGAAAACCTTTTATATGCTTAATATCTTCTCACCTTCACCTCCTGGCCTTTCATATTGGTATTCTTACTCCTCCTCTGTCATGCTTGTCACAAAACTCACTTCTTTATAGCTCCTTGGTAGAGTCTTAACAGGGTCTATCTGTTTTGCCATCCTTCACCCAGCTTTTGGGGGGACTGGGAATCAAAGCTGGGCCTCCCGTATCGCTCCAGCCTGCTGAGTAGCCATGTCTACCAGCTTGTGCCACGGTGGCTGGGCCAAGTCTTCTCTTTTTCAAATCCTGTGAAACTCATAAGACAAATCCATGTAGTTGGTTTTTCTATGTGAATAGTGCAGGCCCTAAGAATTCATAAAAAAGCGCCATACTATATTTCTGGCCTTTTACAGAGCAGAGATAAGGACTGCTAGATTAGTTCGAGGTCAGAGCAGCCTTCATAACTGAAAGTGTGATTCCTTTTATGTCAACTCGATAGGTGTGTTTGCTGGAACTGTCTACATTCCCTTGTCTCCTACATCTTTATTGCCTTTTTGCAGGTTATTCGTATAACAGATTTTGACAATTAAAAATATAAATGTTGTGCTCTTATTTTGAAGTATGATCTATTATTTTCTTTCTTTTTTTTTTTTTTTTTTGAAGAGGTTTTTGCTATAGGGTGTGTACGCACGCCAGAAAGAGACAGAAGAGACAGAAAGCAAAAAATCACCCCTCACTGGGGTACGCACGCCAGAAAGAGAGACAGAAGAGACAGACAGAAAGCAAAAAATCACCCCTCACTGGGGATGGCCACGCCGCAATCCCTTCTCCTTCTCCTTGGGATCTTAGGCACGCATGCACACGTGCCCAGCGTGAGTTTAAGCCACTGGCTCCAGAACTTGATCCATGGTCAGCTGCACGGGAGTTCAGCAACATAGCCATTACGCCAACTGCTGGTCCCAATCTATTATTTTCATAACGTAAAACATCTCACTCCTTTAAAAAGATCTTGACTATGCTAGTATCTAAATCTTATCTTTCATTGCTGTGAAAGCATCAGTAAAAACACTAAAATTAAGTAAAACAAGATTTTTTTTTTGAATACTGGTAGAAAATGGCCAGGAGTTCTATGTAGCTATCTGATTCTGTCCCTAGTGTTTTTTAAGGTGCTACAGTCAATGTTCTGTTATCTGGAATGCAGAAACAATTTAAAGCTAGGGGGTGCAGGGTCTCCAGGTGTACATATTTTTAACCTCTTGTCCTTACAGAACATGACTTTTGCCAAGTCCTTTCGCTGACCTACTCTGGGAATGTTCAGTGCATTTACTTGATGTGAACTTTTACCTCATGTTGCTGGATTTCATTCCCTGAAACTCTGCCTTCAGTGTATCAGTCACTCTTGATTTATGTTTCTCATCTTAATAATTTTCAAAATGATCTTTGGAACTTTGTATTTGCTAAAGACTAAAAAACGGCCAGACCTCCAAGGGATCAGACAGACTTTGGATAGTCAAGGTAAAATGGTCAGAATAGCTAGATAACGCACTAGGGAAAAAATTTGTTTCTAATGAATTTCAAGGCAAAGAAGGTACAAAATAGTTACTTTTTAAAAAATTCTTTTATTTTATTCATTATTATTATTTTTTAATTTGACCAGTGAGTGACAGAGAGAGAGAGACAGGGAAAATGGGAAAGCAAACCAGTAGGTCCAGGATTCAAGCAGCGGCCGGTCATGTGGGAGTCCAGCACCTTAACAATCACGCTACCTCCTGGCCCCAAAATAGTTACTTTTAAATGTGATTAAACTTCTTAACTGCATGTATCTCTGTTTTAGTTTTTTTTTTTTTTCATGCAAAGCCTTTAATTCATGAACCTATGTGGCAGTTAGGAATTTTTTCTTTTTTTTAGGTTTTTACTATGGGTTACGTGCATTTGACAGAAAAAGAGAGAGGGGAGAAAGTGAGATAGCATCCCCCCCAGTGGGGATGGTCATGCCCAATCCCCTTTCCTTCATTCTTCTCTCAGGATTTTGGGCATGCATGCCCATGTATCCAATGTGTTTTTTTTTTTTTTTTTTTGGAGAGATTTTTACTATAGGGCGCGTGCACTCGCCAGACAGACAGAGACAGAGAGACAGAAAGCGAAAAATCACCCTCTGGGGGGCTGGTCACGCTGCAATCCCTTCTCCTCCATTCTCCTCTCGGGATCTTGGGCACGCACGCAGATGCGCCTGGCATGAGTTTTAAGCCACTGGGTCCGGGACGCGAACTGCGGTTGACTACGTGGGGGTCCAGCGACATAGCCATTACGCTAACTGCTGGTTCCCTCCAATGTGATTTTTAAGCCACTTGGTCCAGGACCCAAACTATGGTCATCTATGTGGGAATCCCAGCACTTTTAATACCATACCACCTGCTGGCCCTGGCAGTTAGGAATTTTAAGACAAGCCAAAGTTATTTCTAGTATCAGCACTATAAAAGGGAAATAATTATTTTATCTGTTGCAACATAAGTAGATTAATCTTAACAAGATTATTCAAAAACTTCCAGGCAAAGGAGAATATAATCTGTGATTCCATTTACATAAAGTTCAGGACAAGCAAAATACAACCATGGTGTTAGAAGTCAGGATAGAATTACACACGTACACTAGGGAACGGAGCCAGTCCTGGGAAGGAGGGGCACAGGGCCTTATGGGGTCCCTTTGTTGCTTGGTCTGGTTGCTGTTTTCATAGGTACATTTACTTTGTACTATACACTTAGAATTTGTGTCCTTTTTCTTAAAATACATTCTTCTTCACTGAGGGGTTTTTGTTTTTGTTTGGTAAGCTATTCTTTTTTTTCTGTAAGGAATTATTTTACTGGGACCAGCAGTTGGTGTAATGGCTATGTTACTGGAGTCCTGTGTAGTCGACTGCAGTTCGAGCCCCAGACCCGGTGGCTTAAACTCAGGCCAGGCACGTGTGCGTGCATGCCCAAGATCCCAAGAGGAGAACAGAGGAGAAGGGATTGCGGTGTGACCATCCCCTCTGGGGGGTGATTTCTCACTTTCTGTCTCTCTGTCTGTCTCTGTCTCTCTGGCGAGTGCACGCGCCCTATAGCAAAAACCTCTCCAAAAGAAAAATAATTATTTTATTGAACTAACTAACTTACTTACTTTTTCCTTCTCTCTTTCTCTTTCTCTCTCCTTCCTTCCTTCCTTCCTTCCTTCCTTCCTTCCTTCCTTCCTTCCTTCCTTCCTTCCTTCTTTCTTTCTTTCTTTTTAATTTGACTGGAGAGGGACAGAGTGAGAGAGAAGGGAACCAAGAAAGCAAGCCGTCAGGACTTGAACCATGGTCAGCCATGTGGGAGACCAGTGCCTCTAACCACCACGCCACCTGCCAGCCTGAAGAAGCTATTCTTAAGAATATGTAAAAGTAGGCTAAGTAAAAAAGATAGTCATCACATTCTGGAATATTAGACAACTTTTCACAAGTGTAATGATGCACAAGTTCAGCGTAGGAAAGAGAATCCCAGTGGAAGTGTTACTTCAGTGTATCCTCATCCAAAGAAGTCTTCATGTACAATAGGAGAAAATATTATTGCTCAAAGTGATATCTTACCCTTTGGCCAAACTGAACTGAGCAAAATGGGGTCAAGGCGGAAGGACTGTTTAGGAGAAGAAAAATGCTAGAAAAAGAAGTCTTTAGAATTTTCTAAGCAGAAATGTAGTTTTCCAGCAGTAAGTTCAAATGGTAGCAGTTATTATTTAGACCTTAAATTGAACTCCTGGTGGTAGCTTGGTGGTAAAGATGCTGGATTCCCACATGGCCAACCATGGTTCAAGTCCTGGGCCTGACAGCTTGCATGCTTTCTCTCTCTCTCTCTCTGGTCAAAACTGAAAAATAATGATAATAAATAAATAATTATTTTTTTACAATTGAACTCCCAAGAGTTGTGAATGGAGAATTGAATTTAAAGCGAGAGTTTTATTACTATGAAAGGTTTTGGGTTTTTGGGGGATTTTTTTGTTTACTTGTTTGTTTAACATTTCAATGTCACATAAAATGAGATCTATTTATGCTCTTAAATTGTGTTTATCCTTAGAGCCAGCAGATGGTGTGGTGGTTAAGGCACTGAACTCCCACATGGCCAACCATGGTTTGAGTCCCAGACCTGGTGCTTGCTTTCTCCTTTTCCTTCTCACTCTCTTTCTGTCTGCCTCTCTCTGGTGAATACATGTGTACCATAGCAAACAAAATAATAATAATAAAAATAAATAAAATTCAATAAATAATAATTTTTTTTGGTGGGGAGAGGTTTTCACTATAGGGTGCATGCGCTCGCGCGAGAGACATAGAAACAGAAAGGGAGAAATCACCCCCCAGGGGGGATGGTCACGCTGCAGTCCCTTCCCCTCCATTCTCCTCTCGGGATCTTGGGCACGCACGCACACGCGCCCAGCGTGAGTTCCAAGCCACCGGGTCCGGGGCGCAAACCGCAGTAGACTACGTGGGAGTCCAGTGACATAGCCATTACACTAACTGCTGGTTCCCAATAATAATTTTTTTTAAATCTGTTTATCCTCTTAAATGTGTCTGTCCTACAGGAGTCAGTTGGGGAAAAGATCATTTCAATTGCTAACTTTTTTTTTTTTTTTAAGGCCTTTATAAGACGCTGTTTGGCATACCGAAAAGAAGATCGGTTTGATGTGCATCAACTGGCAAATGACCCATACCTTCTTCCGCACATGAGAAGATCGAATTCTTCAGGAAACTTACACATGGCTGGGCTGGCAGCATCCCCCACACCCCCTTCTTCAAGCATAATTACTTACTGACTGTCCTCCAAGACTGGCATGATGTCTCTGAATTGCTTCCAGATGCACACTTGAGTTTGAGAGCATTTGAGTGTTTTTTGTTTTCCTTTTCACACAGGACAGGTTAAGAACTGTTTGTGAACCGAAGTTCTTCCTAGCGCCGTTTCTGCGAGTGGATCATGAACAATGAATAAATGCACACTTCTGGCGTAACCGTGAGCAGTGAAGGGTGACTGCCTGTGGCACAGAAACGGGAATCCCGTGTTAAGATAGAAGAACATGTTTTTGTTTTTGTTTTTTTTCTGTTTATTTGGGGAGAACACTGTAAATAGTGTTTGTAATACTTAAATACATTTGGCTGTTATTAGAGAGTTCTAATATGAAAGGTAGTTTTTCATTATTTAAAAACACGTGCAGAAAAATATGAGACATATTTCTAACACGAGAACTACAGTGCCTGGATACACTCCTCAGCTTTCGGCAGTTCCTCTGCTGAAACCAAAGGAAGAACTGAACGACAGTCACGGTCGTGTTTTATAGTAATAGAATGTGAGAGTTGGAATCTTTGGACAAAGTTAGGCTTTGTCATTTGCCTCTTCTGGCTTTTACCAAGTTGTACCTCGAAATCACATGTCCGTTTTTTCCACTGGTTACATTAAAGGGAGAGCTGTTATTCCTAGATGTTTTACACCTTTGACAAAATGAGCTGCTTGTTTTGACATCAGTTGAATTCACTAAATCGTAATATCTCCAGTGTTTTCAACGTCAGGTTACTAACAGGTTATTTTCTTTCGTTACCAGGCCTTGTTCATTAAAACAAGTGACAGTATATAACCAAATGCAGACCAGTTCTACGCAGGATAATGATAAATTCCCTTCTAGCTCTATTGTAAATTGTTGTACAGATGTCATATTTCAATTACTAAGTTTCAGCAGTTTATTCTTGTACAAATGTTTAAAAATATGGCTTTTCTAATTGGATATTGTATTTTTTTTAAGTCTTCTTGAAGGCGCTTTAATTGCTGCTAAATGATGTTGCTTCTTTGCTAAAAGAAATCAAATGACCTCTTTGAAGGTGCAAGTTGACTGTACATCATCAAGATATTAAAAGCAGGCATTCATTAACAATCAAGGCATGTAAAAACGATCCATGTTGGACATATTGAGTTCCTTAAATCAGTTTCTGGGTTCTGGGGCTGTGGAGCACATAGATACTAGATTTATAAATTGTTCATGATTATCCTATATTTCTAGAAGGTTCTTATCAGCAAGATGGGATCATGGTCCCATAACCGAGTTTCTTCAGTTTGTATAGACTTGTTAAAATGTGAACATTTTCTAACTGCCTTGTATGGTAAAAAACAACCTTTTAAGGATGCTGTATTTCACTCCTGTAAGGACGTTTTTCTTTCTTGTCACATTCATAATGCTGATACTTAACATGTTAAAGTCCATGTTGCAGAAAAAGGAGGCTATACTTAACCACAGCGTCGCCTCAGTATTGTACAGTTAAACTGGCTCTACTTCTGATGTTACAAGCCATTTTTTTTTCATTGTACATAGACACATTGTCTCTTTAAGATGCTGCTGAAATTGTAGAGAATATAGCCAAAACAGTAATAAACAATGACAGTTAAAATGTAAAGACTATGAAAATTACATTTGAAGGGAGCTTTCATGATTTAGAATACTGACTAACTTAGCTCCTGTTAAACTGGCTCTACTTCTGATGTTACAAGCCATTTTTTTTTCATTGTACATAGACACATTGTCTCTTTAAGATGCTGCTGAAATTGTAGAGAATATAGCCAAAACAGTAATAAACAATGACAGTTAAAATGTAAAGACTATGAAAATTACATTTGAAGGGAGCTTTCATGATTTAGAATACTGACTAACTTAGCTCCTTACGAATCAACTGAATAAACTCTTTAAGCATACTTCAAGACACGTTTGAAGTGTTTCAAGCTGTTAAAGTTAAACCTAATAACCATTATCAAGGCTAATCCTGGGTAAGTAACACTTAGTACTATCACAGGTGGCGCAAGGGCTGTACCTGTCCCTCTGCAGATTAAGAGAGAAACAGGACATGGTAATGGAACGTTAGCATTGCTTGCATGCTCTCCGTGCTCCCCACAGGTTGGTAAGTTTTGTTTTTTTTAGTTCTTACCATTCTAAATCATAAGCTACAATGTTCATAGAGTATTGTTTAAGGTCCTGAATTAAAGGAAAATGCTCAGTTTAAAAAATTCGTTTTGGCGAGGTATGAAGTGGATGTGTAAGTCTAATGAAGTTGAGTGGTCATACAGACCGAGATCGCTGCTTTGCCATGTTACTTTCAAAGGAATGAGAGTGACCGTTAGTGTCAAATCCAGAAAAGGAGGAAAAGAAGCCATAATAAACTCTTGCATAATAAAACTGCTTTCTTGACCTGAGTTTAGGTAATCAATTTAGAAATATGTATAGCAGATGAATCAACTTACAGACCCATGTTTTCCTTTTGAAGTTTTTCCAAACAAATGCTATTTAAATTTTGGATAAGAAGTCCAGGTGAGCCAGATGGAGTAATTCCTGTTCCCCTCACATGGGAAGTTGGTAGTGACTATTCAATAATGTTGAAGTCACTCAGGTAATCTTTGACTCTAATATCTTTTGAGGCTTCCGCTGTTCTCGAGTCTCCTGATGCCTGTTCTCAGAATTAAAGCATTTCTTACATTCCAAGATGATAGCCATGGTCTCAGAGTTAACACTGATACCTGCAAGGTAAAATGTACAGTTCTTACATGTTATTTAAAAACCTTCCTTTGATTTGAATTAGCTTTAGTGTACCCATGTTGAAAGGAAGTAAGTGTAGAAACCACCATAATTCGGATTTTGGGGATACTTGTTTGCAAAAATAAAGACTTGGTCTATTTTTTCCTTAATCACTGCCATCCCTTTCTCCTTCAAAGAACTTCAGTTTCTGAAAGTATCTAGAATGTGAACAAACATTTCTACAAATACCTCATTACATGAAGCCAAAATGGTGGAGCGTTTCAGCAGAACACTTAAAAGCCGATTTGTGTGTTATTTTGCTGTTCATCGTTACTTATTAAATGCAACAGTGTTGATTACCAGCAGATGTTATCAGCGATGTCTTAGTGGTAATGCAACCTGCAAGCTGAACTGCCCATTTAGATTGTTAGTTTACTCTTAAGTTTAATTTCATTGCTGCTTGATTTCTGTGTGAAGGCGATGGCCTTACTCATGTTCCTTTAAAAGCACATTGGCAGGTTTTCCTCTAATCCCATTTAAAATGTTTATGTTATCTGATCATTTTCCCTCCAAACATACTGAATGTCAGTGTTCTGAAAATCTAATCTAATGCAAAGTGTTGTAAGCACGTAGGTTTTTTTAAGTCAGATTATTACAGTTCTAGTTTCTGGACTCGGATTCATTCTGCAGCAGTCTTAGAACTTGTCCTTCCGCCTGAGTTGGCTTTGTTTCCTAATGAGAGCCTGTAGCTCTCCATTTCCCTTCTCCTACCTGCCCTTTCCTCCGTCTTGTCTTCTTTTGAAGATGTTTTTCTAGGAATTCCTCAGTTTTTATATTGGAATGCTTTCAGTAAATCTTTATGAACCAACTTTAAAAATGATTTGCACAGACTCAGAGAACTTAGTAGAAGAGTTACGTCTAGTCGGGACCAAACTGCATGGCTTTCCCTCGGGAACCCCATCTCATGTAAAATACCAGCCACGTGGATTACCTAAGGGCAATAAAATAACGTGGTTAAAAACGCAGAATTTCAGAACCAGAGTCTTTGGGTTCACATGTTGGCTACCATTTACTACTTTTCTCTCAGGCTCCTCCTCTGAAAATGAGGGTAGCAGTACCTCCCTGCAGAGGGCTCGGCTCGTGAGGGATGGACGAGCTCACGCGTAGTACGTAGTACCTGGAGCTGTGTCCAGTGCGGTAGTTAGATGCCATGTATAATCACTGCCGTTTTCCTTCCTTTCTAGGCTTCAGAGATTATTCTGTTGCTTTTGCTGCATGTACAAAATGCACTCAGCTTTGCTTCCTTAGATAATTTAAATTATTTTAATAAACAGCCTAGAACACGATGGTCACCTGTGACCTGGTGAGTAAGGGAGCTGGATCCCACATGGCTGGCTGAAATTCAAATCCCAGATCTGGTGGCATGAAAAACATGTGTGCCCCAGATCCCCAAGGGCAGCGAGATGGAGGAGGGGTCGCAGCGTGACCATGCCTGTGGTGGGATGCTTTCTCCTTTCTCTCTTCTCTCTTGCTCTCTGGCACAATTTTAAAAAGAAAGGAGAGGGCCAGCCAGGTGCATGGTCGTTAAGGCAGCTGGATCCAATATGGCCAACTTCATGGTTTGAGTCATGGACCGAATGGCTTGAAAAAACATGCTGGGCTCGTGTGTGTGCATGCCCAGAATCCAAAGAGGAGAAGAGAAGGGGTTGTGGCCTGGCCATTCTCCCTGGGAGGTGATTCTGTCTCTCCAGCAAGCCAGATCCCGCATAGCTGGCAGTGATTCAGATCCTGCCCTGGTGGCTTGGGAAACCTGCAGGATATGAGTGCACGTGCCAGGATCGTGATGTGATGGGGAAATGGAGGGGGGAAAGGAATGCTGTGTGACCAAGCCCTGTGCTGCTGCGGGGAGAGTTAACGTGTGCATGTGTGGGTTTTTCTCTCGAGTTTTCCTTATTAGTAACAACCATTTGAAATGAGATGGATGATATTACACTGGAAGGAGGATAAAGGTTTGGAGAGGGGGCATACCTGGTGAAGATAAAACTAGTTAGTAGTGGGATGAGGCCTGAAATACACTAATGTAACAGGAAATTGATTTATTTTAGAGAGATTTTAGCCTTAGGGCATGTGCACTCACCAGAGAGAAACTGAGAAATCAACCTCTACCCCCCAAGGGGATAATCATGCCACAATCCGTTTTCCATTTTCTTGGGATTCTGGGCACACGTGCATACACACCTGGCGTGAGTTTCCAGCCACCGGGCCTGTGGCTCTGACCACAGTCAGCCATGTGGAGTCCAGCACTTCAACCACCACGCTGACTGCTGGTCCAGTAATAGGAAATTGATTCATGTGTTCTTTTGACCATGAGTTTTAACTTCATCAGTAGGAATATTTTCAAAGTTTATTTCTGTGAGCTTCCCTCCTAAATGCATAGAATATATAGTGGAAAACTTTTTTATTTGGTGAAAAACTTTAAAACAAATTGAACTTGGGTAGAAGGGCCAGGGCCTTGTCATTTATGCAATAGTTGAGATTCACAAATGGCTGTGTTGGTAGGAGATAAGAAACTAAACATACTCAAACAACATGACTGTGGGATTGTCCGTCCAGTGTCAGTACCTGCCCACTATTCAGACGTGCTCATCCTTACATCTGGCCAAAAGAGTCAGTGCTTCATAGGCTCTTCGAGATTAAATACCTCTAAGGGAATAGAGCTGTAGGCTGAGGTGCACCTTAAGGTGTTTTTCTTATTTTGCTGATTTTTTAAGAGAGATTTTTGGTATAGGGTACACACACTCACTAGAGAGAGAAACAGAAAGCAAGAAATCATCCCCTGGGGGGATAGCCACACCGCGATACCTTCTCCATTCTTTTCTCTGGATCTTGGGCATGCATGCACATGTACCCTGTGTTTGTTTGTTTTAATTATTTTTAAAATTATTTAATTTTATTTATTCAGCCATTTATTTTAATTTGACCAGAGAGAGAGAGAAAATGAGAAAGCAAGCCACCGGTTCCAGGACTAGAACCATGGTCAGCCATATGGGAGTGTCCAACATCTTAACCACCACACCACCTGCTGGTCCACAACCTGTGTGGGTTTTAAGCCACTGGGTCTAGAACTCGAACCACAGTTGACTGGGTGGGAGTCCAGTGACATAACCATTACGCCATCTGCCGGTCCTTATTTTGCTGATTTTCTAAAATTACAAAATAAGACCAGTTCTGTGGCCTGGTGGTAAGGCAGCTGGATCCCACATGACCATCCCTGTGGTTCAAGTCCTGGACCTGGCATCTTGAGAAATGCCAGGCAGGTGTGTGTTGGTGCCCAAAATCTTGAAGGAAGGGAGAAATGGAGGAAAAGGGGTTGTGACATAATCATTCAGTGTGGGGAACCTTTCTCACTTTTCATGTCTCTGTCTCTTGAGAGGTGAGTGCATGTGCCCTCTGGCAAATTATAAAATCAGGGAAGTCCCTTTAATAGCAAACTGCCTTGTTTATAAGGAAGACAGAAAAAGGAATGGACTTTTTAGTAGCAGACGTGGAAGATGTTCTTTCTGCTAATGACTGGAAATTACTGAAGCTAAGTTTCATGTTCCACAGGAAATTCATTAATTTTTAGCTCCTCCCCACATCTCTGGGGAATAAAGCAGTATTCAGAGACAAAATTGAGAAAATAGAATCATCCCAGGAAAGTTCTCAACGCATTAGTTAGAATACCTAGTGGGCTAACACAGTAGCATTCCTGTACTAGTGGCCTGGCACTGCTAGACATAAATGGCAACCAAGTGACTTGTTTTGAACTTGCAATATAAACATTTCAGAAAGGTCATTTCCCTCTGTTCCAGAAGAAACCCTCTTGGCCCTGGGACCATTTCCTTTGCTGGGTCTTAAGAGTTGCGTAAAACCATGATGGAAACACTGATAGCTGGAGTAATTTGCCATTAACGCAGTCGGAAGTTTGTGCCGACCTTGTTCTCTACAAGGACGACCCGTAGAGTACTGCGCCTAGCCTGTGTTGTGTCGTTTTCCTGATAGACCGGTACTGTGCATACCCAAGTTGATACGATACTGCACAAAGTCCACGAATAGGAAGAAGTGTCAGGAGGGGCACCCGGGGTCTCTCCATGGAACCTTTGCCAGGACCCCACTCAGACCAGCGGGAGTGTTGCTAGCATTTTTCTTTCCACAAGAAAAGATCTTTGGATGCGTGTTTTTTGTAATTCTTTTTTCATGATACAGTGTGCACTGCACACGAGAGAGACGGTCAGAGAAAGCAAGGAACACTCGCCACAAGGTCTGGTCACCGCCATGCCCCTCCTCTGGTCCGCCACGCTGGGGATTCATATGTGGGCTAGTGTGCTTCAGGTTGACCGGGCCAGGATTCAAACCAGTTGCCATGTGAGAGCCAGCCTCCCTTGTGCAGCTTCACTACTGCGCCATGGACCAGGCCAGCTGGGTTTTGGGTTTTTGTTTTTGTTTTCTCATCTGTGTGTGAAATGCTATAATAAATAGGGTAAGGCTGGGGTCACCAACCCCATAAGGTTTCTCATGCAAAGCCCAAATGGGCTTCACTCCCGGGCCGCGCTCCTCTCCGGTGATGGGGGTGTCGGGTGCTTGCAGCTTATGTTGCACTCCCAGCAACCTGTAGCCGTGGAGACGGGAGAAGAGGGGAAGTAGTTCAGCCCTTAAATGCCTCAGGCCAGAAGTGGCACATCACAGCCATTGTCATTCCTGGCTACACCTAGCCCTAAGTCAGCTAAGTCAGCTGCACCGGAGGGACTCCATCACTCTTGACAATTTGCATGGAGCCAGCCCTGTAGTGCAGCGCCTAATGGAGCCAGGTACCATATGGCCATGGTTCAAGTCCTGACCCCAACCCCAGCAGCCTGGAAAACATGGGGTGCGTGTCTATGTGCCCCAAATCCCAGTAGAATGGAGAAGCCGTTGCAGCATGACTATGCTCTATTGAAGGCTGGTGTCTCCCTGTCCTCAGTGTCTCTCTGTCTCTCCTTGGAGAGCATATGTGCCCTCTGGAAATGTGAAAATTAAAAAAAAAAAAACTTAATGAAATTGGCACAATGGGCTGGGCAGTGTGCAATTGGGGCACATGAGAGAGCCTTTGAGTTCATGTCCCAGGACCTCCTTGAACGCGCCAGGTACACGTGCTCACACCCATTACCCGGGCTGCCGAGACAAAGATCACCGTGTGAAAATCCTACTGGGGGTGCCTGCCTTGCTGTCTGTCGGTCTCTCATGGAAGTGGATGAATAAACTTTTAGGGAACCAGCAGGTGGCGTGGTGGTTAAAGCGCTGGACACTCCCAGATGGCCGTCCTCAGTTTGAGTCCTGGACCTGGTGGCCTGCTTTCTCACTTCTCTCTGTGTGTCTTTCTCTGGTCAAATGAAAATGATTGAATGAATAAAAAACTTTTAGGCAAAAAAATTGAAATGACAAGATAATCCGGTTTTACATGTAACCTGTTCGTACATTTTAAATGGGGTCTGACCTTGAATACATAGCTGGTCTGTAGGTCATGCCTTTCGCCAGATTGTGGAAGCCACATGGAGCCGGAGTGTAAGAACTAGGCTGGAAACCGCTACCTGGAGACAGACTCGCGGCACTGAAGGAGGTAGTAGCAGACCCCGGCTCTGGCTGGAAACCCCTGAAGGACCATGTCTAAGAAGAGGACCAAACCCTGAGCCACCGGTCCGGCCCAACTCGCTGGTGTTTCATTCTGCTTGGTTTTGGGGTAGAGACTGAAAAAAAATAGAGCATTTTAGATGAAGTTCTTGAACAGAGGATGCTAGAACAAACTCAACATTACCATTTTAGGCCCAGTTAACTAATTGAGGTTCTCTTTCCAGCAGCTCTATCACAGACCTGGGCTTTGAGTGGACCGAGATGAACAGCGAGGATTTCCCTTGAGCATGGGCATGCATTTGTCTAAGGAAAGAATAACAAGGGCTATTGGCCGGACACACGCAGCAGGCCAGGCGCTCGTGTGCATTTCGAGAACCCCCCACAAATACTCTATGGTCATGCCCATTTTGTAGGTGAAACGGTGTGTGTGTGGGGGGGTGCCAAGGGAGTTGATGGCTCAGGTAGTAAAGTAGCAGGGCTGGCACCCAACTCGGGCCTGGCTGCCCAAAGCCCAGGCTCTAAAGCACAGTTGGATTAAACATCATGAATTCTGTCATTTATCAGCAGCATTCTTATTTATTTCTTTTTTTGGAGAGAATTTTGCTGTAGGGCGTGTGCACTCGCCAGACAGAGACAGACAGAAAGCAAGAAGTCACCTCCCAGGGGGGATGGCCACACCACAATCCCTTTTTCCTCCATTCTCCTCTCTGGATCTTGGGCACACATGCACACGCGCCCGGCGTTAGTTTAAGTCACCGGGTCCAGGACTCAAGGCGACTAAAGGGGAGTCCAGCAACATAGCCATTACGCTAACTGCTGGTTCCAGCATTCTTATTTTTTAAATAAAATTTTTTTTAAGTTTTATTTCTTTCTCTCGAGAGTGACAGAGACAGAGCCCTCCAATGGAACCTTGCCACCCTCAGTCCACCTGTAGCCTCTGCCCAGACCATGGGCATGCATGTCGTGGCCTACCTGGGGGGAGGGGAGGCTCTCCAGATGCCAACTGCGACAGGACTTTCCTCATAGAGCGTTGCCTTACCACCGTGCTACCACCTGGCCCCTCTTTTTACGTATTTTTTTAGTTTATGCTATAGGGTATGTGTACTCGCCAGAAGGAAACAGCAGAGAGGGGGAAAGTGAGAAATCACTGCCTCCAGGAGGGTGGCCATGGTGCAATCCCTCCTCCACTCTCCTCTTGGGATTTTGAGCATGCATACACATGTGCCCAGTATGATTTTCGAGCTGCCAGGTCTGGGACTTGAACTGCTAAGTTGGCCATGTAGGATCCAGCCGTCCTAACCTCCATGCCACTGTCTTAACCCAGGCCCCTCTTTTTATATAAAAGTATCAAAAAGTGTTTGAATGTCAACTATGTTATTTTGTGTGTGTTTGAGAGTCTTTAAAATCTCCAACACATGGTTCAAAAATCTTTAACGTGACAAAAGTAATGCGAGGGCTGGGAACCAGCAGTTACCGTGATGGCTATGTCGCTGGACTCCCACGTAGTCGACCGCGGTTCGCGTCCCGGACCCGGTGGCTTAAAACTCACGCCGGGCGCGTGTGCGTGCGTGCCCAAGATCCCAAGAGGAGAACGGAGGAGAAGGGATTGCGGCGTGACCATCCCCCCTGGGGGGTGATTTCTCGCTTTCTGTCTCTATGTCTCTGTCTGTCTGGCGAGCGCACGCGCCCTATAGCGAAAATCTCTCAAAAAAAAAAAAAAGTAATGCGAGTGCTGTCTCCAGTTCCTGGTGCGGTATCTGGAAAAGTTACATTTGAGGCCCAGCCCAAGGGCCTGGTGATTAAGTGAGCAAGGATCCCACATGGCCAATCACAAGGTTTGAGCCCCAGCCCTGGTGGCTTGGAAAACACTGGCAAGGGCACGCACACCCAAAATCCTGCCAGGGTAGAGAAGTTGAGGGAAAAGGATTTGGGTCCGACCATGCCCGACCATGCCCCATGGGGCGCGCTTTCTCTCTCCATCTCTCTGGTGGGTGCCTGTTCCTCTGGCAAATGTTTTTGCAAGTTAATATTTGATTTCTTCAGCTTGTGTTGGTACAGTGTTGAGATTTTAGAATAATGTAGAGATCATTTTCTTACAGAAAAGCAACTGCATTGTATTGGGGAATTTTAAGGATCAAGTTCTGCTTTAAAACAGTATTGTTGTGGGCCAGCAGGTGGCATGATGGTTAAGGGCGCTGGACTCCCACGTGGTCAATAGGGTTCAAGTCCCAGACCTGGCAGCTTGCTTTCTCTCTCTCTTTGTCTCACTCTGTCCCTCTCTGGTCAAATTAAGATAAATAAATTCTTTAAATAATTCATTAAAAAAAATGTATCTTCTCCCAGTAGGATAGTGATTGACGCAGTACAAAGCCCCAGCACAGCAGCTGGGCCTTTCGTTCCTCAGTCTACAGACAGCGTACTTGCTCGAAGGCAGTCGCCTGCTGGAGGGGAACACCCCCTTACCTTGTCCCCGTACCCCAGCCCCTTTGAAGGCTGCCCCTTTGCCCTCAAATCCCTGTGTAAAATCCATGGTTTAGAGACTTCATTGACCAGATTGGGGGCGGGGACCACCTCTCAGTGTCACCAGACACCACCGTCCCTAGTCCTGCTACCTGGCCTTTGCTGCATAGCCTCACCCACCCAAGCGAGCGCCGGAGGCCAAGAGGTGGTGGCAGCGAAGGCGATGGACTCCCACATGGTCTGATGGGGTGCCCGGAGGTTTTTGTTCATTCGTTTTGAGAGGTTTTTGCTATAGGGGGAGCGCTCGCCAGAAAGACAGCGAGAAATCACCCGCCAGGGGGGATGGTCACGCAGAGATCCCTTCTCCTCCATTCTCCTCTCGGGATCTTGGGCGCGCGCGCGCGCACACACACACACACACACACACACGGCATGAGTTTAAGCCACCGGGTGCAGGACTCGAACCACGGTAGACTTTACGCCAACTGCCGGTCCCTGCCTGGAGTTTTAAAACCATCCCAGCACATGGGCACTGCTTGAAATCCCAAGAGGAGAATGGAAGAGAAGGGAGTCACAGGGGTCACATCCCTGGGGGTGAGTCTCCAGTTCTATCTCCACCCTGAGCGCACGCGCCCTACGCTGAAGACCTAGACGACGCACAGCCGCGAAGTGGGGTTCCGGAGCCCACACCCAGCTGCCCTACTGGGTGCCCTCAGACCTGTCCGCGAAGCCGCAGCGTTGGCCTGCCGAGCTCAGGAGGGGACAGAGGCCTTGTACGGGCAGCCCTGTCGCGCAGGGGCGCGGGCGGAGCGTGAGCGGCAGCCCGCC
>NW_006159514.1:1794738-1794943 GCF_000334495.1 Tupaia belangeri chinensis
CCCTGCGCGTGCCGCCCCCAAGTGCTCGCACTCCTGGGGGCTCTCGGCCACCTGGACGCCCCTTGTTTGCACAGTCCATCACTGGCTATATTTGCTTTAAATTACAGGGAGACGGCCCCTCGTGGGGAGTGCACCAGCCTCTTCTGCAGCCCCCGACCCGGCTCAGCGTCTGCGCCACGGAGCGACGGCGGGGCGGCGGCCACGG
>NW_006159514.1:1794967-1797256 GCF_000334495.1 Tupaia belangeri chinensis
CGGCGGGCCTCCCTCCCAATAACAAAACGGCCCCCGCCCTCGGGGCCGCTCGCACGACGCCCGGCCCCGCCCTGGGTCCCTGGGAGGCTGGCCCGGAGACCCCGCGGCCGATGGCGGGTCGCGGCTTTTCCAGGCCCACGGCGCCACCTGGTGTCCCGCTGCGCTCACTGCTGGCCCGCGTGGGAGCCCCTCCTGGCTCTGTCCCTCGGCGCAGGCAGGGACAAGGCGGGGATCCCAGGACCGAAGTGAACGTTGTGCCAGAAACTGCGAGAGCCGGCGCCCCGCCGCGTGGGGACAGAACCAAGGCTTGGGACCCGACCGGCAGACCTCCCACTGCAGGGCGTGCCCGCTGGGTGGGCTGGAGGCCCGAGCCCGCTGGGACCTCAGCGCACCTGCCCCTGGGCGCCGGGGGACTCCAGACGCGCCGGATCGGTCCCCGCGCCTGTGGTCCGACCTTGTCTTTAAGTCGGTGCCCTTTTCTCACCCAAGTTTATTCGTATTTTAAATTACGTACTTTAATTTTAAAATTAAGTACTTAAGCTTTATCCGAAATATGATTTTTAAAAATTATTTTATTTAACTTTATATATTTATTTATTTCAATTTGATCAGAGAGGGACGGAGAAAGTGAGAAAGCAAGCTGCCGGGTCTGGGGCTCAAACTGCGGTGGCCATGTGGGAGTCCAGTGCCCTTATCCACCATGCCACCTGCTGGCCCCAACATATGTAATAGATGTCAAATATGAACGTGGGGGCAGGGCTGCGTTTCCTCTCGGTGTGCTGCACTCGGAGGAACACCCGTCCCTGGGATGAAGACCCCTAACCTGGCCTGAGGCTGGCCCGGTGGCCGCGCGCTCTCCTTTCTGGTCTACCCGGTCAGCTCTTACCTGTCATCTCCTGAACTAGAGCCATATCAGGGTGCCAAAAAAAACGGGGGGTACATTTTCTGAGGTTGTACTATTTGCCTAATACCGGAATTTGGAAAGATGACTTTATTTTCTCCGTTTCCATGCCCTTTTTACTTCCGGTCATTCAAAAAACAAAAACAAAAACAACAACAAAACCAACCCAGAAAAACGCTGGCAGAGGCCAAGGCAGATGTGCCTCATTTATTACCATCAGCATGGTGGCCCGGCCGCGCAGCTCTGGAAGCTGCATGGCCAACGGCAGGGGGGGGGCTCCGGGCCGGCCTGCGCACGTGCGGGGTGCACACACACGCACCCGCACCCAGGACCGGGAGAAGCAGGTCGGGGTAGGGGGAATAGCATGAGGAGCCCCTGCTGAGGGCGCGCCTCTCCCCCCTCCCACGCAGTATCGATCCTATAATGAGTAACATTTTTAAATGGGAATGAGTTCCTGGGCCCACACAACAGGAGCCTCTTTCTTCTTGCCTTTTCCAGCTCTAACGAGACGGAGTTTGCGAACATCTCGGCTCCTCACTGCCAGGAGACGCAGTTGTTGAGCCGCTGGCTGCGAGTGAAGCAGTCAGAACCGCGGACGGTGTTCCTGCCAGCGGACTTTCCCCAGGTCCGAAGGTCGAAGTAGTCTTAGGGTGTGAGCGCTCGCCGTTTGGGTTTCTGGGTTCCCCTCAGCATGGCTGTCTGGATCACACCAGGGCGTTTTGGACCAAACTGATGAACCGCACAGCGTAGAATTTGCAGGGCAGCCACGGGGCAGGTCTGTGGGGATGCTCCACTGATGTCCTAACCCAGGGCCTGTGGCAGGGCTTCTCCGTTGGGAGACCCCCCCCCTTATGTGGCCAGGCATCACATGGGCTTTCAAACTGCTGCTGGGGCGTCACCAGCCCCGCCCCCGTTCCTGCCCAGCCCCAGCCCCAGCCCCAGCCCTGACTTAGGCTGGGCAGTCCTGGGCTGATTGAAACCTCAGGCTCCAGAAGGCTGAGCTGGAATAAGCCTCTCTCTGTCTCTGTAACTCCCATCTTCCCCAGATGGAAACAGACCTGTTGTCTCTGCTGACTAAATGTAACTCAGCCAGCACCATCTCACAGGGGTTGAGCACTGTGCATTGGGAACTAGAGCCCACGTGGCTGACCACGGTTCGAATCCCAGCTCTGGCAGCTTGAAAAAAAATGCTGGGCACGTGTGTGTGCCCTAAGTCCTGACAGGACGGAGAAATGGAGAAGGGATTGTGGCCCCACTTGGGGGTGGGGGAGAGTTCCCATACTTGAGCCTCCAGCCACCTGAATTCAATTGCTTCTTAAAGACACTTGCCCAACCCCTCAGACAGGCTTCTTAGTGCCAGACTCAAGCCAGGCCAGCCCGGCCAGGCC
>NW_006159514.1:1798753-1802941 GCF_000334495.1 Tupaia belangeri chinensis
GCCGCCCCCCCCCCCCCCCCCGTCCCGGCCCAGCCCCAGCCCCAGCCCCAGCCCTGACTTAGGCTGGGCAGTCCTGGGCTGATTGAAACCTCAGGCTCCAGAAGGCTGAGCTGGAATAAGCCTCTCTCTGTCTCTGTAACTCCCATCTTCCCCAGATGGAAACAGACCTGTTGTCTCTGCTGACTAAATGTAACTCAGCCAGCACCATCTCACAGGGGTTGAGCACTGTGCATTGGGAACTAGAGCCCACGTGGCTGACCACGGTTCGAATCCCAGCTCTGGCAGCTTGAAAAAAAATGCTGGGCACGTGTGTGTGCCCTAAGTCCTGACAGGACGGAGAAATGGAGAAGGGATTGTGGCCCCACTTGGGGGTGGGGGAGAGTTCCCATACTTGAGCCTCCAGCCACCTGAATTCAATTGCTTCTTAAAGACACTTGCCCAACCCCTCAGACAGGCTTCTTAGTGCCAGACTCAAGCCAGGCCAGCCAGGCCAGGCAAACACAGGCCTCTCCCCAGGAAGCGAGGCCATAGAGCACAGGGCACACGGGCCTTTCAGGGGTCCATGAGCTCCAATCACCAATTCTTGGGCTCTTAAAAAAGAGAATTGATGGTCAAGTCCAAGTAAATTGCTTAAGGTCAATATTCAGTGGGTTTGAGGGCCCAGAACATGGTGTCAGGGAAACTGCTGTCACCGGCCCAGTCATTGTCGCAGGACCTCTCTTTTCCCCAGGTTTATGATCTGCGTGACTGTTCTACCTTAGTGCCCTTGCTACCATGATTCCTGGCATCTCCAAGGATGTGGATGCCCCAGTTCTGGCCTCCCGTTTCCCCAGCCAGGCCTCCTCTGTCCCCATCCGCCCAGTGTTAGTGCCAGGATGCAGGACTCCCAGTTGCCTACGGGAGCAGGGAGCAGCGGGGGCCCTGGGGGGGGGATGGGGGACATGGCTCATTTCCCTGTGGGTCTGATCTGTGTTCGCTAGATCTTGTGACTTTTCAAGAGAAACCAGAAATCTGGATTTATGTGAAAACTACTGATTTAAAAAAAAATTGTCCAAGATAGAGCATGCACGAGAGAGAGAGAGAGAGGGAGGCAGGGAGGGAGGGGCGGGCACCTTACCTGGGTCTCATCACACAGATCTTCTTTCCCCAACCTTCCAGCTCCTCAGGATCTTGGGCATGCACGTGTGTGCCCAACGTGTAGCAGAGTGACCTGGGGATCCGAACCCACGGTCCGCTCTGTGGGCTCCAGCATGCAGTTCAGTGTGCTACCAACTGTGCCACCAGACTGGGTCAAACACTTCTAATGTCGGGGTCAGCAGGTGACACAGTGGTTAAAGTGCTGGACTCCCACATGGTGGATGGCAGTTCAGGTCTCAGACCTGGCAGCTGTAACGTCACACCAGGCACGTGTGTGTGTGTGCTCAAAATCTGGAGAGCAAAATGCAGAAGGGACTGCAGCGTGGTCATCCCCACTTCTCGCTTTCCCTCTGTCTCTCCCTGGCAAATGTTTTTGCCTAAGGCAAAAGCAAAAACACCTAATGTTTAAATGTTGGCAGGTAATCGATACAGAGCAGCTCAAAGGAAACGTCTGGGGAGACCAGTTTGCTCTCTGTGGCTCATAGGGCAGGCCGTCCTGCACAGGGCTTCGCACAGCTGGCTCCTCGCCTCGCTCACCCCGCGGACTGTCGGCTGCTCTCAGATTACCCCAAGCCCTGGTGGCCTCTGTGGAGTAGTGGTTGCCACTATTGCCAGGAGAACCTCACCTTGGATAACAGCGAAAGGCCCTGAGGCGCTCATGCAGGGTGGGGTTTTCTTGTGTTTTGTTTGAACTGGCAGAGAGAGCACCATGTTCGTGGCTGTCTCTGAAAGGGCAGGGTTTTCTCCACTTTCTATCCCTTGGCTGCCCTGTGACAGGTGGTCACTGTCCTCACCCTCTTCTCTGGGGCTCTCAGGGTGACAGCAGCCTGGGAGTGGTCCTGCTTGCCCTTGGCCTGTCGTCCCAGCATTGGAAGAATTGGCTGTGGCATTCACTGCCCATTCTTCTGTTTCATCAGTTGGCTCCATATGCCAGAGGCTGACACAGAACCACTTTGGTTAGCCCAGCCGGAAACTGTTCTTCCTAGGCGGAGTGCAAAGACATCAGCGATAAAAGGACTCCTCTAACTCGTGCACTCTCAAGCCGGAAATATAAACACCTGGTGTCTGGGAAGACACCAGTGGCCTCATTACCTCCCCCATCAGGGCCTGCCTGACTCAGTGGTCACTGAGAGAGAGGGACAGCAGCCCAGAGTGGAGGCTCTCACCCTCTTCCCTGAGAAGAGCCAGGAATCTGCATTCTAATTGAGGTGACTAATTGGGAGAGTTGAAAACCCTGCAGCATGGTCAGATAATCAAAGGGCAAGCCTTGGCCTTTCCTCAGAGGGAGAAATTCAGCCTTCCTTAAAAGGTACTTATTAGGGCTGGGAAGTGGTGTGGTATTTAAGGAGCTGGATTCCCACATGCCCAACCATGGTTTTGAGTCCCAGACCCGGTACTTTACTTTCTCTCTCTGGTAAAATTGAAAAATAATAAAGTTAAATAATTATATTTTTAAAAAGTAATTGCCGTAATAATTTTTTTTTAACTTTTATTGGGGAGGGGGACCAAAATGGCATATGGTGTAATGGTTACAACACTGGACTCCCACGTAGTCATCTGTGGTTCAAATCCCAGATACAGCAGCTTAACACTCATGACGGGTGAGTGCGCATGCATTCCCCAAATCAGAAGAGAACAGGGACCTGTAGTTGGTGTAATGGCTATGTCGCTGGGCTCCTATGTAGTTGACCGAGGTTTGAGTCCCAGACCCGGTGGCTTAAACTTATGCTGGGCATGTGGGCGTGTGTGCCCAAGATCCCGAGAAGTGAATGGAGAAGTGATTGTGGCGTGGCCATTCCCCCCAGGGGGGTGATTTCTCTCTTTCTGTGTCTCTGTCTTTTTGGAGCACACATGCCCTATAGCAAAAACCTCTCAAAAAAAAAAAAAGAACAGAGGAGAACAGAGGGGATTGTGGATGGCCATCTCCCTGCCTCAGCTGATTTATTGCTTTCTATCTGTTTCTCTGGCGAGCACATGTGCCTTAGAGATTTTTGCTATAGGGCATGTGTGCTCACCAGAGAGGGACAGAAAATGAGAAATCACCCCTAAGGGGATGGCCACGCCGCAATTCCTTTGCCTCTAGTCTCCTATTGGGATTTTGAGTGCACACACACACACACCCAGCTTGAGTTTCAGACCGCAGGTCTGGGACTCGAACCATATCAACTACATGGGAGTCCAGCAACATAACCACTACGTCATCTGCTAGTCCCCAATATTATTTTTAATTTGACCAGAGAGAGAGAGAAAGAAAACAAGCTGCTAGGTCTAGAATTCAAACCGCTGTTGGCCACATGAGAGTCCAAAGATGTAACCATTATGCCACCTGCTGGCCGCGCTGTAATAATTTTTAAAAAGAGGGAGAAGGGGTGCTCTGCAAGATAGGGTCAACTAAGAAATTACCAAAAATGCATTTAATTTTCTTTTTTTAAATTTAACCTTTTTTTTGGGGGGGAGAGGTTTTTGCTATAGGGCGCATGCGCTTGTCATAGAGAGAGAAAGCGAGCAATTAACCCCCAGGGGGGATGGCCACGCCAAAATCCCTTCTCCTCTATTCTCCTCTCGGGATCTTGGGCACACACGCACACATGCCCGGTGTGAATTTAAGCCACTGGATCCGGGACTCGAACTGCAGCTGACTACATGGGAGTCCTGCGACATAGCCACTACACCAACTGCTAGTCACTTAATTTTCTAATAAAATAAATGGGCTAGCAGCCACCAGTTTGCTGGAGGGCGTCCCCGCGAGACGACCTGCGTTGCGAGTCCCTCTCCGCCAGCTCCTGCCCGAGACCCCGCATCGCCACAGTTTGCGGGAACGTTCCGGTCACCGTGTTCCCCGCTGGGTGGCGCGCTCCACGAGGGGCAAGCTGGGCTCCTCCAGACCGTTTAGAAGTTTTGAGAAGCAGGCTGTGCTAAATTGTTCTGAGGTGTGTTTAAGTAACAGACCGGGTTGCGGTCGCGGTCACAGGCCGCGACAGAGGGCTGCGGCGACAGCAGCTTCTGCCGTCTCCCCATGCTGATCCTGCCCCGCTCCGGGTCCCCCGCCGC
>NW_006159514.1:1803198-1817156 GCF_000334495.1 Tupaia belangeri chinensis
CATATCAACTACATGGGAGTCCAGCAACATAACCACTACGTCATCTGCTAGTCCCCAATATTATTTTTAATTTGACCAGAGAGAGAGAGAAAGAAAACAAGCTGCTAGGTCTAGAATTCAAACCGCTGTTGGCCACATGAGAGTCCAAAGATGTAACCATTATGCCACCTGCTGGCCGCGCTGTAATAATTTTTAAAAAGAGGGAGAAGGGGTGCTCTGCAAGATAGGGTCAACTAAGAAATTACCAAAAATGCATTTAATTTTCTTTTTTTAAATTTAACCTTTTTTGGGGGGGGGAGAGGTTTTTGCTATAGGGCGCATGCGCTTGTCATAGAGAGAGAAAGCGAGCAATTAACCCCCAGGGGGGATGGCCACGCCAAAATCCCTTCTCCTCTATTCTCCTCTCGGGATCTTGGGCACACACGCACACATGCCCGGTGTGAATTTAAGCCACTGGATCCGGGACTCGAACTGCAGCTGACTACATGGGAGTCCTGCGACATAGCATCTACACCAACTGCTAGTCACTTAATTTTCTAATAAAATAAATGGGCTAGCAGCCACCAGTTTGCTGGAGGGCGTCCCCGCGAGACGACCTGCGTTGCGAGTCCCTCTCCGCCAGCTCCTGCCCGAGACCCCGCATCGCCACAGTTTGCGGGAACGTTCCGGTCACCGTGTTCCCCGCTGGGTGGCGCGCTCCACGAGGGGCAAGCTGGGCTCCTCCAGACCGTTTAGAAGTTTTGAGAAGCAGGCTGTGCTAAATTGTTCTGAGGTGTGTTTAAGTAACAGACCGGGTTGCGGTCGCGGTCACAGGCCGCGACAGAGGGCTGCGGCGACAGCAGCTTCTGCCGTCTCCCCATGCTGATCCTGCCCTGCTCCGGATCCCCGGCAGCCGGCTCCCAGCGCGACCGTCGCCCACCCAGGGCCTTCGTGGTCTCCGCAGGGACAGCCCCGCCTGGCGAGCGTCCCGCACCCCGCCCCAGGGCCGCTTACCTGGGCGCCCCTCTGGCTCCAACTCTGGGCGTGGACTCCCTCTCCTGCCCCCTGTACCCGGCGACCTCCACGTGCTGCACCTGCCCAGGCAGCAGGGCTGCGGGAAGCCTCTCCCAGGTGTCCCCAGAGGAAGGGGAGTGCCCCTTCTCTTCCAGCTAGAATGGGGTGGGATGGCGGGGCCGCACACGAGCCCGCCCACTAGGCCGGGGGAACCCAGAGGGTCCAGGTGTCCTTGCCGGCCAGGTCTGCCAGACCAGGAGGCTGAGCTTTCAGATCGGGTGTAAGTGACCGACCGCCTCCGCAGGGCCGCAGGTCAAAGGGAAGGCAACGTCACTGTCAGTGTGTGGGCTATAGGCCACTGGGACACTCAGAGCTCTCCCAAACCAATGTCCTCACGTCTGCCCTGCTGAGCCCTCACGTGGAGCTCGGCACACCCTGAGCCACACAGGCACCTCCCTCCAAGGCAGGATGTGTTGCTGGGTCCCCAGGACTGCAACTTACAAGGCCCTAAGGGCTGACATGACTGGCTCTTCTCCAGGGCCACAGGAGTGGCCTGGGTCGGGCAGCTTGAACTCCCTGCTGCAGGCACCTGGTGCTGCACGGTCTACTGTCCATGAAGCCCCAGATGTCTTCCTGAAGGAAGTGGAGAAGGCAGAGGCATTTTCCACCACCGAGGTGGCCCTACGAGCCAGCCTAGGTCAAGGCCGTGCCCACCTGCCCGCCCAGTGAGTGCTAGGTTCAGTGGTTGATACAGCTCTTGTGCATTTTCCCGGGAAGATGGCCCAAGGCTGTCACCAATCTCACGAGAACTGTGACCTCTCAAGAGTTAAGAACCATTGGTTTGGGGAAAAATGGCATTAAAGGGAGGGGGGGGATTGGGCCAGCCCGTGGCAAGGTGGTTAAGGCATTGGATCCCACATGGCTGACTTTGCTGCTTGAGTCCAGGACTAGTGGCTTGAAAAATAATGCCTGGCAGGTGTGTGAGGGTGCCCAAAACCGCAGAGTGGAATGGAGAAGGGACTGCAGTGTGGCCAGTGGTGCTGGAGGGCAGGGAGGGTGGTTTAGGGGTGATTGCTCACTCTCTCTGGTGAGCACACACACCCTATACCAACAAATAAATAAATAAAATCATTTTGTAAAGCTTAAAAATTACTGTCGGGGTCAGGCATGTGGCATGGTTGGTTAAGGGCACTGGACTCCCACATGGCCAACTACCATGGTTCAAGTCCCAGACCTGGCAGCTTGCTTTCTCACTATCAACTCTCCCTCTCTTTCTGGTAAAACAGAATTACTACTACTACTAAATAAAATTGAATAAATAATTTAAAAAAATTACTCACTGTCCAAATTTTAAAAATTAAAAGTACTCACTGTCCACTGAAGGTTCTCCTTGGCGTGTGCTGTTGTTTTTAACAAGAGCACCTCTACACTTGATCTTAGCCAAAAAGCCCAGAAGAAATAATGTGTGCATCTTTCGGGAAGTAATAACTTTCTCCGCTTTCCCTGTCTTAGAAGGTCAAAAATGATGTCATTTAAATATGCTTGTGAATATCTTCCCTACCTGTTATAATTTCTTTTTAAAAAAATATCCTTTAACTAATCGTCGGAGATGCGTACGGCGGAACCACGCGGGCAGCCCTCTCAGTGTTCAGCTTGAAGCACACGCCTGGCTCCACGGATGGTGGCGTTGACCCAAGAGGCCTGGTGGGCGCTGGGAACTCTCCCGCTGAGTGGTCAGAGGTGAGTTTGTGTTGTCGCCTTGGGGTGAGCGATTCCGCACTGGTATCTGCACTGGTATGAAGTCAATAACTGAGGAGCCCCTTTTATCTTTTTCAAAAACAGGGATAAAATAAGCATTTAATTTCATTCAGTAAATCAGTAAATCAATTCCAGTTAACTATCTGGTAGAAAACTTAGAAGAAAGCAAACACCGGACCCGGGACATGAAAGACGTGTACCATACTGGAAAGCAGGAAGCGCACACAAGGCAACGGGGAGTTACTTCAGTGTAACACGGAGAAACGGTGACTGTCCTTTATTGTTGTATCTATGCTCTCCCAGCTTTAGCTGTAAGACTGCAAGTAGCCACAAAGTGCCACCTTCTGGTTTAAAACTGTGCAACATCTCTTTATTTGTTTTTAAATGCCATTTTATGGTGGGCGTATAAAGCAACGGTAGCAGTTACAAAATGTGGTCTGAGGACTTCTGAGAGCTCAAAACAAGGATCTGTATAGAGGCTGAATAAAAAGATGTTCAGTTAATAGTGCACGCTGTGGGACTTTAACAAACATCTTCAGCTGGAACTTTTGTGTAAACCGTAATAGAGACATGACTCAGGGGGACCAAAGGTAAAATACCTCTCCTGTAGGCTTAGTGAGGTGGTCTGCACTCTGCAAGCCACTTACAAATATCAGAAATGTTGCGGTGAGAACTAGGCATAGAATATTTCACGTCCTCTCTACAGAGGAGCAGCAGGGGACAGGGAACCCTGCGGATGCCCTGCCACCACCTTCCCCAAAGACGTACACCCGAGATGGCAGTGGAAGCCCCGCAGCAAGCCACCTTTACAATCTTTTTGGTTGTTTAAAATACAAGCACTTTCCGACATTCCCCTCCCTGGCCTGTGAGCCCCACCCCGACTCGGGATCCAAGGCCAGGTCCTCTTGCTTAGATTTCCTCTTAGAAGTATTTACAGGATGCCTACAGATACAGTATAAACTAGTATGAAATTAATGATCCTTTGCATTTCCAGACACGCCAAGCCAATCCCAAAGAACGGTTCAGAGGGATGGTGACTCTGAAGCAATGGCATCCATGCCTGCAGAAACAGGCTTCTCACTGGCTGGGGCGGCGTCGCCAACTCTGTCCTCCACAGTGGCAGGGGCTGTGGGAGCAGGGAGCGTCACATCCACGGTGCGGGGGGAGGCTGCGTCTGCCTTTGCAGTAGTCGTGATGGGGCCGGAAGGCAGGCTGCCGGTGGGTGGGAGGGAGGGCAGCAACTCCCCTGATCCCGCTGCGGCAGAGCCCTCTGGAACCAAAGGGAAGGATGGGAGGAAGTCGGATGGCATGGGGAGAGGTGCGATGCCAGGCAAGTTTCGGGGAGGCAAGGAAGGAAGAGGTGGCAGACCTAGGACAGAAATTGCACAGATCATACATCCTCCTGGCACTAAGGGGCAGAAGGCATTGTCACAGTCCATTTGCATTTCCATAAGGAACTAAAGGAGAGACAACACGAGTCACCCCTTGCGTCTCTCCAGTTGAGGCCACGACGGGGTCAGTACTCCCTGCAGTAGAGCTGACCAAGAGGATAGGGACCTGCCTTCTAGGCTCCCCGTGGCTCAGCCCGGCACTGAGGGACACCAGCTAGGAAAGAACTGCTCCTCCAGGTCAGCACCGACAGGCCCACACGGGAGCAGAGGTCGTGACACCAGATGGGAGGACACAGGCTCCGCTGTCGGGGGCGAGCAAGCTGAGTTCCCGCTGCCCTCTGGACAGACACCAGGAAGGCACAGGAGCCAACCTTCCTGCGAGGGCTAAGGGAGGGAGGGGCTGGGATTTCAGCCTCCACTAGTTACAGCTGTGATCGACAGCCTTTTACATAATTTGGGGTGGTTTTATTCTGATGATTTAAAAAAGCAGGATGAAGGAAAGTAGTGTTACTTCAAGAAACAGAAGAGGGCCGAGCTGGTGGGTAGGGGCTAAGGTGGCTGGATCCCACATGGTTGACGGCATGGCTGGAGCCCTGGATCCTGGCTTGAAAAACATGCCAGAAAAAAACAAAACAAAACAAAAATAAACAAACAAAAACCATGCCAGGCACCTGTGCCTGTATGCCCAGAATCCTGAGAAGAGAATGGAGACAAGATTGCGGCATAGTCATTCCCCGAGGGGTAATTTATCATAGTCCTGCTCTGCCTCTCTCTAGCTCCCTACAGGAAATTTAAAAAAGAGGGGCCAGCAGGTGGCATGGTGGTTGAGGTGCTGGACTCGCACATAATTGACGATGTCTGAATCCCAGACCAGCAGTTTGAAAATCAAACTGGGCACGTGTGCATGTATGCCCAAAATCCTAGCAGGAGAATAGAGGAGAAGGGACTGCACCATGGCATCCCCTGTGGGGAGGATTTCTCTCTTTCTCTCTCTCCCTCTAGGGTGAGCCAGGTACCTATAGCATAAACCTAAAAAAGAAAAAAAAAGAAAAAAAAAGGCAGGTTGTAAAGCTTGGGTTCAGGGCAACCTGTGAGCTAGTGAAATCCTTATGGCCCTTGAGTCTGTCAAGTCTGAGGAAAAGGCAGAGAGCAGCCAGAGTACAGAAAACAGCAGACACGAAGGGCGGGAGCTAAGACCGGGAGTGGGAGCCGAGTTTACTAGCGCTTCCTTTGTTTTGGAAACCTTTGTGCTGTAAAGGAAGATCTACACAGATCTATACAGAGATGACAAGTGTTACAAAAGGGGCAGTTGTAACCCACACGGAAACTGACAGTGACAAGTACAGCCACTCACTGGCAGTACTGACGGGCTCAACTACTGAGATACCTGTCAGTCAGCGATCTCCAAGGTCAAGGTGACCCGTCATCATTAACTTTAAGAGCAGGCTGATGGGACGCTCTGCTGCTGTATCTCCATTAGCACACAAAATCTGGGTGTCTAACTATGTGCAGCTAAAATCTGTCACAGATTGGGTTAATAATGAGACTATTTATCAAAAACAACCCCAACCAGCTGACCAGGGTGATCATTTTCCTGCCCAAGTTTCTGGGCAAGGGCCCGCTGGTGGCACTTGCTCAAAAGGTGACCAGGGCAGCGGGGAATCTGTTCACTGCTGTGGGCGTACGGGACCCATTTCAGATTCAGTGTCAGCACCTCGCCACCGCTTTGACTTCCTACACCTGGCCCTCTGGTGCTTGAGCTGACAGGGTGCAGGCAGAGGGGAAACACAAAGATACTCTTGTATTTTTATTCTTAATCTTTTAAATAAAAAAAAAATGATATAAAGTAGCTGAAATCTGTTAAACTGATTTGCCCTTTCCAGAACAAACTAAAACAGAGGATGGATGGGCTTTCCTGAATAAAGCTTTTTATTAGAGACCTTCCTAGGAGGATAAGATCTGCCACATACCCGGGTTTCCAAGTTCTGGCAAGCCACCGCCTGGCATGATGTGTGGTGTGGGCAGGTTGAGGTTGGGGAGGCTGGGGAGGTTGGGGAGGTTGGGGAGTCCTGCTGGTAAAGGCATCAGACCTGGACAGAAGCAGAGAGAACCAAAGGTCAGTGCTTCACCCAGGGAAAAGCAAACCTCATGTACTGGGAAAAAAAATCTACTTCACAGTGAGGCCTCCACTAGGTACTATATGCATGCCTGACAAAATCCATACCGTAACTCACCCAGATATACACTGACTCTATGCAAACCGAAAATCATAAATACAAACTAAAATGAACAAAAACCAAAATGAGACTACCAGAAATCTACTTCATGTGCAGTTCTGTATCGCAATAACAAATCTCAGTTAAAATAGAGTTCTATACCTATGTGAGTAGATGGCTACATGGGTTAAAGGTTAAATAATGAACACCCCCTAAAACTCCACAAGAATGACGATGGCCTGAGTATCCTGGAGAGATGGTTGGTTTATTTCAGCAAATACGGTAGCAAATGGAACAGAAGTTTTCTTTGATTGAGTTTATAGTCTGTGGCTTTCTTTTCTTTTTTTCTGCTAGAGGGCACATGCGCTTGCCAGAGACAGACAGACAGGGAGAAGAGAAGGCTCCCCGAATGGGAATGGTCACATCGCAATCTCTTCTCCACCTCTTCCTTTTTCAGGATTTTGGGCATGCATGTGCACACGCCCAGCACGTTTCTCAAGCTGCAAGTCCAGGACTTGAACTGTGTGGCTGGCCATGTGAGAGCTGGCTGCCTTAACTATCAAGCTATGGAGCTGGCCTTTTTTCATTTTAATTTTTGATTCTGAAATAATTTCAGATTTATAGTAGTAAATCCCCACATATATCTTTCACCCAATTGCCCACATGTTAACCCTTTACCCCAACCTTCACCATTCTGTGTGTGTGTGTGTGTGTGTGTATACACATCTGATTCATGGCTTAATGTGTCTGTACAGGAAATCTTTAGTCAATCAACTAAAGGCTCTCATAGTAAAAGTGTATTTGAAATAATATTTGATTGTTATCAGCTAGCTAAAGGGACATGGTCTTCACTGAGAACATTAAGGGAAATATATAGAAAATTCATTTAATGTTAGAGCCTCTGAAGACCCAAATAAGGAGCGCTGTCTTCTAGGACATAATGGCTATTCAGATGAATAACCACCAGAAAGTTCTCATGGGGGAGATGCTGAAGAGCAGACCTTTACTATTCCTTACTCCTGGCTTGCACCACACTGTGGGGTTGGCAGGACTGGTAAGGGGCTCTAGGCTCAGCCACAGATTCGCTGGTAACTACCATCCTTGTCTACTAAGGAGAGGTCCACCTGCTATCACTTATCACAGTTACTGCAGAGGAAAAATGAGATGAAAAGATATGAAGTCAGGGCTGTCCCGAGGCCTGGTGGTTAGGGCACCTGGATCTCACATGGCCGAACATGCAGTTCAAGTCCTGGACCCAGTGCTTGAACGGCACAGCAGGTGTGTGCATGTGCACGTGCGCCCAAAATCCCAAAAGGAGGGGAAAATGGAGAAGGGGTTGCAGTGTGACCAGGCCCCACTGGGAGCACTTTCTCACTTCCTTCTCTCTCTTTCTCCCCAGCAACTGTGTATACCCTCTGGCAAAACTTTTTTAAATCATTACCACATAGGTATAAAATGTTGTTTCTGTCCCTCCCTCCCCCCAGTAATGCTGTTATCATTACATATATCTCTGTCCCCTGCTGCTTACCTGGTAATGTAGTAGCTGGGTTCATTGGTGGCACAGAAGTAAGGGACTGGTTTACTTGTGGTGGCAATAACGGTACTGTTGGTACACCTAAAACAAAAGCATAATCTTTTTTTTAAAATGTCTAACAGTTTGCAAAGAGTAGACAGACTCTATTCAGCTAATTTGCAGCTCCTCCCCACCCCCTGGTTGGGCCTTCCTTTGGTCCTCATTTCTGGTACATCATGTTCTGTTTTGTTTTTTTTTTTCTTTTTTTGAGAGGTTTTTCACTATAGGGCGCGTGCGCTTGCCAGACAGACAGAGAGAGACAGAGAGACAGAAAGCAAGAAATCACCCCCCAGGGGGTATGGCCACGCCACAGTCCCTTCTCCTCCATTTTCCTCTTGGGATCTTGGGCATGCACGCACATATGCCCAGTGTGAGTTTAAGCCACCGGGTCCAGTACACGAACCGCGGTCGACTACATAGGAGACCATGTAGAGTCCATGGGAGTCCAGCAACATAGCCATTACGCTAACTGCTGGTCCCAAGTACATCATGTTCTGAACCACACCCTTCACAGCTGATGTACGGACTCCACCACAATCCTTACAAAAGGCTGTTACCAGGGTCTGGGTCGAGAGTGGGGCAGGGGAGGCGATGCAATCCCACCACTGGCTCAGCTTGCTGGGCAAGTGTCTACACTAGCCTAAGCAGGGCTGGATTAGACCATCGCCTTAGACATTTGGAAACAGGACCCGAGGATTCTGGTCCCTCCCTAAGGGCTCCTGAACCAAATGCCATGGACACGGGATGACTGAGGGGCCACATGCCCTGTGAAACATTGAATGCTGGGCTGTGAAAGAGGAGCATGACGCAGGTGCCCCCCAAAGACAAAAGAACACACCCATCTCTAGAGATGGAGAGGCCTGGCTTTCCAGATCTCCATTTCCTGCCACCCTGAGGCTCTGTACTCCCCTCAAGTCTAACACATTCCTGTTTGTACTGATGTGAGCTCAAGGTTATGTTCTTCACACACAAGTAACCCTTAGGATTCCACCTAATAAAGATCGGATGGCTAATGTGCACCACCTACTCAAGTGGGAGGTTTTGATGATGTGCAAATATAGTACTATTGGATATGGATTCTAGATTTTATCTCACAGAAATCTGCTAAAATATGATGACAGGAATGAACTGTGCCTTAAAGTATGTCCCAACTATTGGGCTGTTGGAAAAGTCATGTCATATTTTTCTTTTTTTTTAAATAATTATTTTATTTTTTATTTATTCATTCATTTATTTTTTAATTTGACCAGAGAGAGAGAGAGGGTGAGGGTGGGAGAGAGAGGAAGTGAGAAGGCAAGCCACCAGATTCAGGACTCAAACCACAGTTTGCCATATGGTAATGTACAGCGCCTTAACCACCATGTCACCCGCGGGTCCCATATATATATTTTTTTCTATGTAAAAATGTGTCATGACTTTTCCAATGACCAAACATTTTCAGTTAGTCTTTATTTATTTACCTTCTCTACTACACAAATCTTAAGCATGCAAACTATATAATTAAGCACTAGCAAGAGCTCCACAGGAGCCCAGATCACAGAACTTCACTGAAATATCAGAAGCCATTCTCTATTTTGTACTGAACTGTTAGGCACTGCATGATTTGTTATGTGGTCATATGCAATCACAACTATTAGTTGTGTCTTCAAATCTTGGTTTTAAGAAAATGAAAGCAGTTGGCTAGCAAAGTTTCTCTATTTCCTAATAAAGTCTTTCACTTAAGTTTAAGTTTCTTCTCATCCTTAAAGGACAGATACACCCTAGTTTCTTTTTACGTAGAGGATTTTGTTACAGGTAGCGTTTGCTTGCCAGAAAGACAGAGATAGAGAGACAGAAAGCGAGAAATCACCCCCCGGGGGGGATGGCCACGCCGCAATCCCTTCTCCTCCATTCTCCTCTTGGGATCTTGGGCATGCATGCACATGTGCCCAGCATGAGTTTAAGCCACCGGGTCTGGGATTTGAACTGCAGCCGACTATATGGGAGTCCAGCGACATAGCCTTTATGTCAACTACTGGTCCTACACTCTAGCTTCAAAAACAAGTGACTGAATCTCGGCCAGGCATCTAGGGCTTCACGTGGTCTGCGACACTGTTACAACCGTACACAACACTTTCGGGAGAGAGGGTTCTTTACTTGGATGAATGGTTGGCGTGTTCATTCATTGTTTTGTGGGGCACCTACTATCTGTCAGACATTGTTCTAGGCACAGAGGCACTTAATAGCCAGAAGAAAACAGAAATCACAACTGTCCAGAAATTTATATTCTCATGAGGGGCAAGAAGAGAAAACTAAATGTAAAATAATTATACTTCTCTATAGAAAACTTAAGTAAGCAAAGGGAACAGGCAGGGAGTGAGAGGTATACCTAGAGAAACACTGATTAATGCCATTTAAGTAGTAATATTCTTTTCTAAAAATGTTGTAGACCAAATCCACAGAGAAGTTTAATAAAAATAAAGTCACACTTTTATATCTGTACAGTTACTGTTTAGGGTACTTTGCAATCAATATAATCAATGAAGACAGGAAAATAAATGCCTAACTAAAACTCGTTTCTCACGTGGCATAATGCTAGAACACACCTGAGGAATTTTCTTTAATTGCCAGAGGGCACGTGTGCTCGCCAGGAGAGAGGAGCGAGAGGGAGAAAGCGCCCCTAATGGGAGTGATGATGCTGCCATGACCCCTCAGCATCCCCGTCTCCATCCTGTTGGGCCTTTGGGCGTAAACGCACATGCATCTGGTGTGTTTTTCAGGATTTGAACCATGTAGCTAACCCCTGTAGGATACAGCTGCCTTAACCACCAGGCCAGGCTTGTTTTAGGCTTTTTAAACTGATTTATGCAAAAGTGAAAGTGTCACTTTTCTTTCCGTCTATTTTAAGCACTGCTTTATTTATGTTCTATCTTTGATATTCAAGAAGCCATTTCTCTGCAGTGTAATCAGCCGGGATCTCAGTGCAGTGCTTATAAAACAATAACTGCAATGTAATGAGGGGCGATTAAACTGTCAAAGAGAAACTGGGACTGGAAGAGAGATGTCAGCTATTTCCTAAAATCAGAAGGGATGTCATATGGCATATTTCAACCCTCACAGGATTCAAGATATCAGTGGGAGAAGTGAATGCTGCTGTGGTGGGAAAAGCAAGACAATGAGAGTTGCAAGTAGAACCTGCGCCCAGCGACAGTGCACAGGAGGGAGGCACTCTGCACGACAGGGCGGCCATGTGGGAAGGCCCTGGACTTGGATCCTGGTCTAACTGGGCCTCTGGGTATGCCCATGATCCTGGCTGGCTAGAAGGCTAGAGTAGGGTAGGTAGAGGCACAGTGAGACCCTGTCAGGGCAGCTGTATCTCTCTCTTGAAATAGTCAATAAATGGACTTAAAAAAAAAAAAAAGTAGAGCCTAAGGATGTGATCAAATTACTGCAATCTCATGATAAAACTTTGCCAGAAGAGGGGTCAGCAGGTGGCATAGTGGTTAAGGCACTGGATCCCACATGGCCAACTCTGAGGCTTGATTTCTGGATGTAGTAGCTTGAAAAACACCCCTGGCACATGTGTGTGCATGCCCAAAATCTCAAGAGGAGAATGAAGAGCAGGGACTACGGGTGGCCATCCCCTTTCTCTCGATCTTTCTGGGGAGCGCATACACCTTACAACAAAAATCTCCCTCAAAAAAACTTTACCAGAAGAGCTGCTTCTAAGTATGAATGAACAAAGAAAGTGGTTTCTTGAGATGGAACCTACTCCTGGTGAAGATGCTGTGACCACTGTTGGAATGACAAAAAAGGATTTAGAGTAGTCCTTAAGCTTAGTTAATAAAGCAGCAGTGAGGCTTCAGAGGCCTGACTCCAGTTTTCAAAGACGTTCTGCCGTGGGTAAAATGCTATCAAACAGTATCACAACTACAGAGAAATCTTTCATGAAGGGAAGAACCCACCGATGTGGTAGACCTCAACGTCTTATTTTAACAAAATGCCACAGCCACCACCTTGATCAGACAGCAGCCAACAACAATGAAGCAAGACCCTCCACCAGCAAAAAGATTATGACTCTTTGAAGGTTCTGAAGATCATTGGCATTTTTAGCACTGAAATTCTTTGTTTTAATTTGCTGCAAGGAGCATGTGCTCTGTGGGGAAAGACAGACAAAGAGAGGGAGGGAAGATGATAAATCACTGTCCAGGTGCCGCAATCCTTTCTCCATTTTCCCCCTGGGATTTTGGGCATGCAAACACTCGTGCCTGGCATGTTTTTCAAGCTGCTCAGTCCAGGACCAAACTGTATTGTCAGTCGTGTGGGATCTAGCTGCCTTAATCACTGTGCCACCAGCTGGCCCAACAGTAAGGTGTTTTTGTTTGTTTGTTTTTTAAGTTTTTTTCACAGGGCACATGAACTTGCAAGAGATGGAGAGAGATAATGACAGGGAAAGTGAGAATTCACCCCCCCCAGGGGGAATGCTCATGCCACAATCCTTTCTCTTCATTCTCCTCCTGGGAATTTGGGCACACATGCACATGTGCCTGGCGTGATTTTCAACCTACCAGGTTGGGAACTCAAACTGGGGTCAGCCATGTGGAAGTCCAGTGATGTAACAACTATGCCACCTGCTGCTTCCCAGTGAAGTATTTTTAAATTAAGGTATGCACACTGGTGTTTTTGGACATAATGCTACTGTACACTTAATAGATTACAGTACAGTGTAGACATAACTTTTATATGCAGTAGGGGACCAGAGAATCCATGTGACTCACTGTACTATGACATTTGCGTTCCTGTGGTACTTTGGAACCGGCCTGCGGCATCTCTGAGATAGGCCTGTCTGCAAAATGCCGCGTAGGCAAATCTAGGGAGACAAGAAGTGGCTAAGTAGATGCCAAGGCCTGGGAGGCTGGGGATGAACGGAGAGTGGCTACTCATGGGTACAGGGTTTCTTAGGGTCATCAAATATTCTACAATCCAGGTGCTGTTAGTACAGCTCTGCAAATGTATGTACTTAAAAACCACTGCAATATATACTTTAAATGGGCGAATCACATGGTGCGAGGATTATATCTCAATGAAGCTATTAAAGAAAAAACTCTGCTAAAACAGACAAACAGAAAGCAGTATATCAGATAGAACGAGGTATAAAGAAGAGTAGGGAGGCAGGGCTGAGCCCCTAACACAAGGAACAGCATCCGCTCACTTGTGCATCCCCAGTACCCGCCCAGGAGACACACAGCATTTACCAAGGGATTAATTACAGAAAATAAAGAGGCAGAGTTCCGACTCTGTATATTGTACAATCCAAGAGAAACTTAGGGTCCAAAATGTGCAGAGAAGCGGTTTAAGCCTGTGTGCATACGTGTGGTTATGTAGTGCCCACTTTTAGGGATAAGACCTATCTGTTGGCACAGAGCACATTTAAGTTTCTTTAAGGTACATTGGCATTCATTTTTTATAAATTCTATGCGAGAACATCATGAACAACAAAGCAGACTGCAAACAGAGCATGTTTGTATGCACACCTGTACTGAGAACATTACTGACAGCTGGTGGAGTAGAGCTAATAGAAAGTCCAGACAGACTCTGTTCAATTCCTGTAGTTCCTGGTGATGACAAAGACGGGGGATTAACTGAGGACAGCTGGACCTTCCAAAAAAGAAAAAGAAAAGTTACATAAGTTTGTTCAAAAGAAAATATCCATATTGGCTCTCATCTGCCCTACAGATATGCATTTGAATCCCGCAGTAGCTGTCGAAACTTCCACCTGGCACTCTGCCTTCAGACATTTCTCCTAGTGTTGATATACACCAGGGACCCTGCATATGGCATACGGAGACTCGTTTCTATCCTGTCGCTCCCAGTGTCTGGACACATGGCTTCCTTCTTCCCCCAGGGACAAACACTGGGCTAGCTACTTCCACACTAAAAGATTCTATTCTTTCTTCTTTCCTAGCCACCCAGAATCATTTCATTCAACACTTAAAATACCACTGCTTTCCACTTCGCTCTGAACTCTGTTTTTTTTTTTTTTTTTTT
>NW_006159514.1:1817176-1835768 GCF_000334495.1 Tupaia belangeri chinensis
CTTTAGTCTTTTTTTTTTTTTTTTTTTTTTTTTAACTTTCACGGCTCATGAATGAAGTCAGCTGGAAGTCTTAATACCATGACAGATTTCTTAAATGTTTGTCAAGATTTCTAACCTCATGAATCCACTTCGTCTTTTCTCATCAATGGATAAATGTGGCAGCCAGAGGAGAGACGGACGAAAAAGAGTCTGTACGGACTGCACATAAGCGTTAGTTCTGACGGCTCCAGTGCCCCACGGTACTTTCTGACCCAGCCTGTGCTCTGGCCCCATATCTTGCTGCTATTTCATGCTCTGGTCTCCAACTGCCTGCAGAGGCTCGTCTGGAGCAGAAATCAGACTTGGGGGTGGCAGAAAGTGGCTGGGTCTGAACATGTAATTATACTGGCTTCTGCCATGAGCCAAGGGTTGGGGTGGGGAGTGGAGAGGTGATGCCCTTCACCTCCCCTAGAGTCAGGGATGGCCAAACTGGGTACCATAAAATGACAGTGACAGCAGCCCTGTCTTTCCAACTAAAGGATTTTCTTTGTTAGTGTTTAGTTTTTATTTCATTATAGAGAGGAGTTAACGGTCCTGGGATACAGCTATAAGAAGCATTTAAAAACCCTAGAAGCCTCTCAAGTATCTCTTACTCAAGTATCTTTATATCTCAAGTACCTCTTACTCCTTGAAAAGCTTCTGTCTGACCCTGTAGGACCCCTCCACCTGCACCCACCTTGCCCCTCTTGCCTTCCTAAGGGTCCTAACACAGTAACACCGGCCGGTATCATCTACCACCCACTGCCCACTCCGCATCGCCTGCACCCTGGTACCTGCACCATATCAAGTTTCTGAAATTGCTCTTGCCCTTCACAGATCTGCCCCCTCACTGACCTCCCCACAGTGCCTGACAGTGCCCTTTGCCATGAAGCCTTGTTCTCCCTCAGACACCTCCTGAGCTTCCTTGTTGAAACCCCTTTCTCTGCCCATCCCAGATTCTGGATTCCAATTTCATCCTCTGACCTACCCAGATCCAACCCATTGACAACTGCTATCAACATCCACTGGCGTAAATTACCCTCTTTGTCGATAATTCTCAACTCTGCATCTCCAACCCTGGTCTCTTTCCTAAAACCAGGCTCACACATCTACCCTCCTTCTAGGGACTTGTAGACACCTCAAATTCACCTGATCTGCATGCAACTCATCATCTGCTTTATCCCTACTAGTGCCGCCAAGTACGTCAACACACTGGACTTGCTTTGGCGGAAACTCTGTGACTCAGGGACATGGAGCTGCCTTACCTCTGTAAACCCATCTTTAAGAGGCGTAATAGGTGTACCGGTCATCTGTCCTGGAAGAGAAATCTTCTTCCCTTCTTCAAATGGGCGAGTAGGTATTCGATGCAAATAACCATATCCAATGCCGCATCCTAAGCTGTAAGAACATTTTTTCACGTATGTCATCGTTATCAATCACAGCTTTCATTTCTTTTAGATACTGAGACACAGAAACAAATAAACGCACTGCCACTTTAAACAACATCTCCTATCTGAGGTCTCCCCAACCACGCTTTGTAAAACCGCCCCCTCCATTCGCACTACCTTCACTCCTTCATTTGTCTTCAAGCACTTATCTCCATAAACACACTGTGCATTGACTTGTTTATAAATGTCAAGGTCTATAAGGACAAAGACTTCGTTTACTGCCTTAACAGTTCCTGCCACAGACACTGAATAATTATTTGCTGAATGAAAGACATGCAGTCGTCCCACGGAGGAGCTTTAAGCACTTCCCTGTGATGATATCATTTACAGATCCCATAGCTCTGATTCTGAACCTGACACGAATTAGTCAAGTATGTTTAGTCCAGAGTCCTTCTAATCCATCCTCTACTGCTACCGGGCACCTCTCTAATTGTGATCACACTGCTTCTCTCTATGATCGGCTGGGCTCCCAACATGCCTTCCTCCTTTCTCTGCCCTGTCACTGTGTGTGGTGCAGGTGGGACTGTCAATCAGGGTCTCTGCCCTGCTCGAACCAAGGGAGTGGCCCCATGGCCAAAGCCAGGCCAATCAGTCTCAAGCCTGGGCCTGAGAAACTTGAGAGTGACAGAAAAAAACAAAAATGACTTCACCCCTTCAGTAGAATGTGTTTGAAATTGCTAATTAGTTCTTCCTCTCTAAATCCTTAGAGGTGTCGAGGAGTCCGGCCCTTCCCACGTCTGGCTCTTTAGCTGCCTCTCTGATTATACGTAGGGGCTAATCCAAATCAGTAAGTTCAAGTCTGCTTATGATAGTGACAGCTGGTTTCTACTCTCTGGAACCAAAGAACCCCACTGATACAACGTCATATTCTCTCGCTCAAAGAATATTTGAATTCCTAGGCCAGCCTTGGTGGTGCAGGTGGAGGCATACTGATCTGCAATGCTGGAAGCCACGGAGCCAACCATGGGTTTGGATCTTCAGTACACTGAAACATGCGAGGCACACGTGCTCAAGATCCTGACTAGGTGGAGCACTGGGGTAAGGGGACTGCGTCATGATGAGACCATGGTGAGGGTGCCGTGTGTCCATCTCTCTCTCTCTTTTGTATATGGACTTGCTCTCTCACTCTCTCCCATGAAAGAAATAAACTTTAAAAAAAAAAAAAAAATGCCTATCCCATAGCCTAATGGTTAAGGGAGCTCAATCTGACCTGGCCCTGGTTGCTAGAAAATCATGCTGGGTGCATATATGTGTGCGTCCAAAATCCTGACAGGATGGAGAAATGGAGAAGGGATTGTGGTGTGAACACATCCCATTGGGTATGGTTTCTCCTTTCTCTCTCTCTCTGGCAAGCACACATGCCCTATAGCAATTAACTAGAAAAAAGTATATTCAAATTCCAAACCAAGTTTCTTAGGTCCTACACAATCAGGTTCCAACCCATCTCTCTACCGTGATCTTTTCTTATTTCCTAGCAGGCCCGTGCCAAAGCATCTATTATCTTCACGGGCACCATCATCACCAAAAGTGGGTGAGTTGGCAGTGGCCAAACCAGCTCTTCCTTACCCTAATCTGATTTGCCCCATATGTTTCCTCTCACAAAACCATTTGTTTCTTCTTCCCTTGCCATCGGAACTACAATTCTCAGGCCAGTCGATGGCATAGTGGTTAAAGCAGCTGTATCCCACATGGCCAACTGCAGGGTTTGAGTTCTGAATCTGGCAGCTTGAAAAACACACAAGGTACTTGTGCTGTGTGCCCCAAATCCCGAGAGGAGAACGGAAGAGGAGGGACTGTGGCATGGCTGTCCCCCGTGGGGGTGGGAAGGAGTGGGGGGGGTGATTTCCCACTTTTCCTCTCTCTTTTCTTTCTCTCTGGCAAGCACACATGTGTTACAGCAAATTTAAAACAACAACAACAAACAAACTGCAATCCTCACTGGATAGCATTTCAGATAGATTTAGAGGAAGAAAGTAAGATGAAATAATTTATACTAATCAAGGAGAGCCTTTTCAGAGATACCCACATATTAAAACAAGATATTATTAATCAAAATAATTATACTGTGGGAGAGAAGGCATTTGAGGCAATAGCTTAAAGCCAGTTTAAGAATAACATCAAGAGACATGTGATGTGATGAATGAAATGTGGTCAGCTTCTGTGGAGGGAATGAAAAGCACAGGCACAGATATGCCAAATGCATTGTCCGAGGTAGACTCAGGAAAAAATGTTTCCCAAAGAAAAGAAAAAATTGCCATGAGTCTAGAAAAGAAGGGCTTCAAGAACTAGAGTGTGGGGACCAGCAGTTAGTGTAATGGCTATGTCGCTGGACTCCCATGTAGTTGACCGCGGGTTGCATCCTGGACCTGGTGGCTTAAAACTCACGCCGGGCGCGTGTGTGTGTGTGCCCAAGATCCCGAGAGGAGAATGGAGGAGCAGGGATTGCTGCCTGACCATCCCCCCTGGGGGGTGATTTCTCGCTTTCTCTCTCTCTGTCTCTCTCTGTCTGTCCGGCGAGCACACGCGCCCTACAGCAAAAACCTCTCCAAAAAAAGAGGGGGAAAAAAAAAATGGAACTAGAATGTGGACCAGAAGATGGTGTGGAGAGTAAGGTGCAGGATCCCACATGGCTTGGCCAACTGCATGGTTTAGGTGCTGGACCCAGAGACCTGAAAATCATGCCAGGTGCATGTGTATGCGTGCCCAAAATCCTGAGAGGAGAAGGGATTGCGGCATGGCCAGCCCTCCTGGGGAGTGATTTCTCACTTTCTCTGTGATGAGCACATGTGCCCCCAAAAAAGTAACCTTAAAAAAATTCAAAAACCAAAAAAACCCCTGAAATGTAGCAATATTTAATCAATGTAAGCTAAAAATGAAATAATAGCATAAGTGATGGTCTTTGCTGGTGGATTTTACCATCCACAGAATCTCTTCCTTGCACTTTAATTCCATGCTCACTAGCACTCCCATGCTAATATCACCTGAGTATTCTAACTGGAAAGGAGGTATCTGTCTATGGCAAATCAAAAAATTACCACCCCAATGAATCTGGCAGCATCTCTGCTAAGTTCAGTTTGTATGAGATAGACTCTCCAAAATGAATCAAATTTAAATGCCTTGAAAAGACCTTATTTCTGGATTACTACAAACATGGACAATGGGCAATTGTAACTTGATCAGGTATTGATCCAGAGAGGCCAGATTCTTCTTATAAAAAAATTATTTTACTTTATTATTATTATTATTTTTTTGCTAGAGAGCACTTGTGCTTGACAGAGAAAGAGAAAGAGTGGGAAAGTAAGAAAGCACTCCCACGGGGAATGGTCACACCACAAGCCCTCTCCTCAATCTCTTCCTTCTTTCAGGATTTTGGGTACACAAGCACAACACACCAGTGTATTTCTCAAACCACTTGGTCTGGGACTCAAACCATACAGTAGGCCATGTGGGATCCAGTCACCTTAACCGCCAAGCCACAAAGTGGCCCCAAATTATTAACTGATACTTCTATCTGAGTTTTTGTAAATTTAACAAGTTAGAGGGCTTTTAATTATTTATCAATTTAATTTATTATTATTATTTTTTAATTTGCTATGGGGCACATGTGCCCCATAGAGAGAGACAGAGAGACAGAGAGGGAGAGAGGGAAAGTGAGAAAGTGAGCCACCATGTCCAGAACTCAAACCACGGTCGGCCATGTGGGAGGCCAGCACCTCAACCACCAGGCCACTTGCTGGCCCCAAGAAGTTAAGAGTTCTGGTGGGGAAATACATTCACCTGAAGAATCAGATAGTGTGGGAAAAGATACTATGAGCAAAGGCTTTCCTGCCAAAGTGACTGTCATCCTGTCTTCAGAAACAGCTGGAACTTCCAAACTCAGGTTTTGTACAGTTATGGCTTACACTGGATAACTGGTCAAATTAAAGAAAAAAAATACTACCGCTGTTGGACCAGTAAAGAAAAGGACTACAAAATACAGTCCATGTCCCCTAGGTATGTGCTTTAAAAAACTGAATTACTGGCTTCGATATTCTAGGTCAGCTCTTTTTCTTTCCTCAAAAGGAGTCTTGTAACAAACCAATAATTTACTTCAAAATAAAACTGACTGATGTTCACAGCACATCTGTCTGGTAAGTCATAAGTGAGCCTAGAAAATGACCTTACCTTCCTTCTCCACCCCACGCAGAATTTGGGGTAATAATCACTTCTCGACAGTTATCAGTGTCGGTGTTATACACGTAAAGCTTCAGTGGTTTTGCTTCATGTGTTTCAATAAGGCTGAACAGATCTTCAGACTGCAAAAGCACCATAGGAGAAAAATGTTTTTATGATACTGTATCTTAGAACAGTGGGTCTCAAATCTGGTTACTATCAGAATTACCTAGGGAATTTATCTTAAAAATACAGATTCTGGGCTTTACCCCAGACATAGAAATCATTTCTTAAAACTGATACTCTGGGGACAGCAGGTAATATGGTGGTTAAGGTTCTGGACTCTCACATAGCTGACCATGGTTTGAGTACCAGTCCTGGTGGTTTGCTTTCTCACTCCTCTAACTCTCTGTCTCTCTCTGGTGACTGCACATGCTCTGTGGCAAATAAAATAATAATAATAATAATGATAATAAAATAAATAGTTCTTTTTAAAAATAACCGGACTAATACTCCAAAGGTTTAATTCAATATATAATTCAACATATTGATTCAAGCAAAGCCTATTATGTGCAAAGCCCTTGTGCCCAGTTCCAAAGTACCTAGTCAGTATTTTTAGTAAGTTCCACATAATCTGCTTTATAAAAATCTAAAAAAAAAAAATTTAGTTTTGATACAGGGTGCATGCCCTCACTGAAGAAAAGACAGAGAGAAAAAGAGAAATTACCCCTTGGGTGGATGGCCAGGCCACAATCTCTTCTCTATTCTCTTGGGATTTTGGGCACACAGTTCGCCATGTGGGATCCAACACATGAACCTCTTTGCTACCTGCTAGACTCCCTACATCATCTGCTCTTACTCTTTGTTAAAAAATGATCATCTGCAGTCAGATGCTCTACCCCTGAGCTATACCTCTCAAAAAAAAAAAAAAAAAAAAGATCATCTGGAAATCTTATTTTCCTCTCCTTTTGATCTTGCATGGTATACTTCCATTAGCTAACAGATGAGGAAAAGGACCTATCTAATAGAGCTGAGCTAATTTTGTCATTTAAAAAGCAAAAAGGGGCTCCACTGGCCCAGCCCAGCCGGCTGCCTGTGACCTGCCTAGGTGCAGGGAATGGAAAGCCAGAAGAGGCGAGATGAGTTCAGTCCACCATAGGGCTGTTTGGAAAAACCCAGGAGGAGCCGCCCAAAGAATGGTCACTGAAGGTAAAGGAAATGAGAGTTGTTGACAGGCAAGTAAGAGATATCCAAAGGGAAGAAGAAAAAGTGAAATGATCTGTTAAAGATGCTGCCAAGAAGGGTCAGAAGAATGAATGCCTGTGTGGTTCTGGCCAGAGATGACCAGGTCAAGGAAGGCTGTGGGCAAGCTCTATGCACCCAAAGTGCTCGTGAACTCGGTGCTCATGGGGATGAAGAACCAGCTCGCTGTCCTGCAAGTGGCTGGCTCCCTGCAGAAGAGCACGGAAGTGATGAAGGCCATCTTGTGAAGATCCCAGAAATTCAGGCCACCATGCGGGAGCTGACCAAGGAGGTGATGAAGGCTGGGGTCACAGAAGATATGTTAGAGGACACTTTTGAAAGCATAGACGATCAGGAAGAAATGGAGGAAGAAACAGAAATGGAAACTGACAAGATTCTGTTCGAAATTACAGCAGGGGCCTCAGGCAAAGTACGGAGTAAAGTTACCAATGCCGTGCAGAAGTCTGTGCCTCCAGGGGCCATGGCTGCCTCGGAGGATGAGGAAGAGGAAGACGCCGTGGAAGCCACGCAGTCCTGGCTGGCCACACTCCGCAGCTAGGGACCGCCCAGCTGGGCTTCGGGCTCTCCTCATGGCCCGCCTGCTGGAGGTCCCCACACTCCTCTGAAAAGCTGCCACCTTAGCATCTCTTGCACTGCTCCTCTGACATGAGGGACTGCATTTTGGAGAAGGGTCTCTGCTAATCTCTCTTCACTCTGATGGTGTCTTGGGATCTCAAAAGGACTGTTCTTACAAAGGTGGTATAATTCAAAGCATCATTTTCAGGCATATAAATAGAAGTATCTTACGGGAGGAGAGCAAAGAAATCTATTTTCTCATAAAGCATTTCTGAGAATGGAGTTGACTGCCTGAATGCCTGAATGTTGAAGATTCTCCCTTTTTTTTGGTCTGTAAAATACTATATAAATGGATTTTAATAAATTTCTGCTTTAACCAAAAATAAGCAAAAAGGGGGAAAAAGGTAAATCAGTGATCAAAGTGAGGATGTGATTTAGCCCTGTGGTATCACACACGAAATCAGTACAACTGCTACATAGCATGTAATTTTCCTCACAGCTACACCTAGTAAGACACCTCCCAGATATCCCATTTAATATTTTATGTATAAACTACCTTGGTAAGCAAAGACTAAATCTCAACTCTAAATGAAAAATATGCAAATTTCCTTCTGAATGCAGAAATCACTGAAAAAATGTTACATAATTTTCATTATGAATAAATACATCAATTACCTCATTCATGACTGTATCTGCTCCAATAATATAATCACTGTGAGGTCTAAGACCTGCTAGTGCTGCAGGAGAATTGGATTCTACTTCCTAGGATGACAAAACAAAAATCCCCAAATTAATATATATAAAATAATCACCTAAGTTTTATACTCACATTCTTAATTACAGTGACTTTAAAACCCACTATCATTTCTGTTTTGTTAGAGGTGTCAGAAACTATATATATATTTAAAAATTTACACACTATTTAATAAATATTTTAAATATTTCTAAAATAGTTACCGGCTTTAACGTATTTTCTAATGGATAAGTAAGTCATTAGAAAAACAGTTCTTACATGTGTTTATTTGCTCCTCTCTTCCTTACTTTTTTTTTTTTTTTTAATCTTTGCCATAAGACAGAGACAGAGAGAGGGAAAGTGAGAAATCATCCCCTCCCCAGGAGGGATGACCACACCACAATCCTATCTCCTCCATTCTCCCCTTGGGATTTGGGCATGCTACATCCAGAACTTGAACCGCAGTCAGCCATGTGGGATCCAGACTTTAACAAAGGTGTTTGTTAAAACACCCTTCTGTACTACTTAAACTGCAAGTTAAGAGCCCATGGCTGGGAACCCGTGGTGGTTAAGGGTGCTGGACTCCCACATGGCCGACCACGGTTCAGGTCCCAAACCTGGCGGCTTCTTTCTCACTTTCCTTCTCTTTCTCACTCTCACTCTGTCCCTCTCTGGCCAAATTAAAATAAATAAATAAAGTTAAATAAAATAATTACTAAATAAATAAATAAAGCCTATGGCTGATACCTACCAACACGTGCCAGACATTTTCGTTTGCCCCATCAAAGCTGCAGAAGCGAATGCTCACTCCCAACAAACCCTGGCCGCCCCACATGTTACTTGGTGTGACTGAAGTCTCTCGCAGCTCCAGTGTTTTACTGCTATAGATCAGCATTTTTACAGGCTTTTCAACATTTGCCTTCAGTAGGTCCTTAAGAGTATCATTGTCTTTATTCTGTGAACACACAAAATATCATAATCTTTAATAAATAAAAATTTAATGTTAACTAATCTTAGTTTAAGCACCTTATCGCTCTACAAGAATATTAATAATCAACAAACATAAACATTTAACAGACAAAGGTATCAGTAACATTAAAATATTCTTCCATGCAAAAGAATTTCAAGAAATCAAGAACAGCTCTCATAAACAACAGCTTTAAACTGTTTCCTAATAGCTGTCTATGGATCATGAGATGAGCAACTCTACATTATTCAGAGTGACCTAGAGTTTCAGATTTAAAATAAAATATGCCATAAGAAGTCACATTACTGGGCCAGCAAGTGGCATGGTGGTTAAGGGCACTGGACTCCCACATGGCTGACCACGGTTCAAGTCCCACATCTGATGGCTTTCTTTCTCACTGTCCCTTTCTCTCTCTCGCTCTCTCTCACTCTGTTTCTCTCTGGTAAAATTAAAAAAAAAAAAAAAGAAGTACATGAATAAAATTCTTTTTTAAAAAAGAATTATTTAAATCTAACTTTATTTTATTTATTTATTTATTTGCTTTTAATTTGATGAGAGAGACAGAGTGAGAGAGAAAGTAAGAAAGCAAGCCACCAGGTCAGGGACTCGAACTGTGGTTGGCCACGTGGGAGTCCAGAGTCCTTAAGCAACATGCCATCTCCTGGCCCCTAATAATAATTCTTTAAAAGAATAAAAGAAAAATGAAGTTGTCACATTATTGTACTTGAGCTGGCCCCAAGTGCAATGGTGAAGTGCAGTGCGTTAGGAGCTGGATCCCACATGGCCAACCTAGCCATAGCTGCTTGAAAAACATACCAGGTGTGCATGTGTGCCACAAATCCCGATGGGATGGAGAATGGAGAAAAAGGGATTGCAGAGTGACCACACCTCAGTGCGGTGCTTTCTCTCTCTCTCTCTCTCTCTCTCTCTCTCTCTCTCTGATGAATGCATGTACCTTCTGGCAATTAAAAATAAAACAAAGGAAGTCACATTACTAACAAAGTTGCAATGGCTTTGGTTTTCAAATCTAAAACATCTGCTGGGGTTAAAGTTTAATTTTGGACCCTACTTGTATATTTTCTGTATTTTTTATTATTTGTTATGAGCTAGAAGGAAAAGAAAATGGAACCAGTCTATAAATATTCATTACATAAAGGACTAAAGACCAGTATGTTGGTGTTGCTGATAAATATTAGTTTGTTTTTTTTTAAATCTGCTAAAGGACATATGTGCATACCAGAGAAAAACAGAGAGAGAAGGAAAGGGAGAGAGCCTCCCCCAAGGGGGATGGTCACATCACTGCCTCTTCTGTGCTACTTCTCCTTTTGGGATTTTGGGCACGTGACCGGTGTGTGTTTTCTTTTTAAGCTGCAGCGTCCAGGACTCCAGACAATGCCATGTGGTATCCAGCAACATTATCCACCATGCACTGGCTGGCCAAAGACTATGAGGTTTTTTGTTTGTGTTTTAATTTTACCAAAAGATGCATCGACTTGGCAGAAGGATAGAGGGAAAGTGAAAAAGAAAGCATCTCCCAAAGGGGATGGTCGTGCCACAATCCCTTCTCCTCCATTTCTCCCTTTCAGATTTTAGGCATGCACACGCTCATGCCTGGCACATTTTTCAAGCTGCGGGTATGGGATTCAAATTGTGCAGTCAGCCATGTGGGATCCAGTGTCCTAACCATCATGCCACTGGCTGGCCCCTTAAGACTATAATGAAAAAAAAAAATAAACCAACCAAGTAGCTATAGTCATAAGGATTTTCTTTTCTGAGATAATATAATTTCCTTCCTATAGGACTTCGGTAAAGTGAAAGCAATTTATAATTAAAACTATATATGGTTTTTAATTTTGCACTTTTGAAATATATATCTCTGTCCAGTTCCAGTAAAATTATTTATATGTTGTGAAATTTAGCTCTAAAACCATTAACAAACTATTTGAGGATGAAGTTTTACTAATCTATTTGTCAACAACCTACATACGTCAGACTTTTTTTTTTTTTTTTAGAAATTATTTAATTTTATTTATCATAATTATTTTATTTATGTATTTATTTATTATTATTTTTAAAATTTGACCAGAGAGACAGAGAGAGAGGAAAAATGAGAAAGCAAGCCTGCAGATCTGGGACTCGAACCATGTGGGAGTCCAGCACCTTAAACACTGTGCCACCTACTGACCCCTTATATACCATTTAAAAAGAAAAATATTTATTTCCAGAGAGAGACAGACACAGGTACCCTCAATAGGGTCTTCACTTGGCAATCCACTCCTAGCCTTGCAGGCATCTAGGAGACCTGGGATGTGAACCAGTAGCCTTCCCACATGGTCTCCAGTACTGTGCAGCAGCACCCCTCACAACTCCTGCCCACACCATGCTGCCTGCCCCTCAGATTTAGCTCTGTTTACTGACACATGATTCTTCTCTTTTCTGTCTTTTTTTTTTAGAAAGAGATTTTTGATAGGGTACGTGCACTCACCAGAAAGAGAGAAAGTGAAAAATCATCCCCCAAGGGGGATGGCCATGCCACAATCCCTTTTCCTCCACTCTCCTCTCAGGATCTTGGGTAGGCATCACATGCGCTCAGCATGAGTTTCAAGCCACAGGGTCCAGGACTCAAACCACGGTCTACCATGTGGGAGCCCAGCGCATAACCATCACACCATCTGCTGTTCCCAGCACATGATTATTTCTACAAATTAGCATCATACTCTATATGTCTATAACTAGTAAACATTTATCCTAGGTAACTTTAAAAATTCCATTTTCAAAAGACTACAAAATATTATAGATAATACCACAAAAACTGAACTTACTAATCTCGAACCATTAATAGAAACGATAAAATCAAAGAAAGGCTCCAGTCCAGCTCTATGTCCCGGGGAATTTTCTTGTACCTGTAAAAACAAAAAAAGCCCAAAATGAAAAAGTGCAATTAAAAACTGTATACTAAATTTCATTAGCTATCTCTTTTTTTTTTTTTCTATCTCTTTTCAGTAAAAGAACAAATTAATTTCACTGATAATGAAGTATAGGTACACAGTAGTTCTCTCATTTCTCTTCATCTCTCCCAAATAATGCCCCTCGGCTCCTAAACACCACTTGTTCTTTTGATTCATTTCCTATGTAAGGTTTTCCCTCTTGGTTCAATTTCCACATTGCTCCTTCTTTGAGGGTGGAGGGCACGGAAGGGAGTAGTGATGCTCTCAGCAATTAGCAGATGACATTGCAGACAGGTAATCATTAAAAGTGAGTGACAAATTGAAGCATTTACTCTTTCACTACTACCAGCGAGGCAGAAAGCTAACAGGAACAAAGCCGCTGACGCCAAGTCATTTACGATCTGTCAAGGAACAGGTCAGAAGAAATGGATATGGACACCCAGACCCCAGTCACCCTACCGGAAGACCAAACAGGATAAAGGCTATAATGGAGACATAAAGGGGAAGATATGAAATCAGTTAAAGTATCAAATGTTCTAAACTTATAGTAATAAAATATTAATAGTCAGTAATTGTAGAAATGGGATTTAAAAAGCAAACAGTGAATATAATTCACTTTACATTTCCTTTTCCAAAATATTTTCATAATGGACTAAGGAATTTTTATTCTGCTGGATGTTATTAAGTAGTGTCAGAAACTATGCTACAAAAACAAAAGTGTGCACTGTTACTTGTCATTGTTACTTGTCAGCTGATTTCTGTAACAGTCTAAACAGTTATAATAATGCTGAGGCTGTGTAAACAAAACATTCACCCATACTCAAAGTTGTAGCTATTCAACATTTACACAGTAGCAAATCTATTTTGCAATAGGGCATGTGCCCTTCCCAGAGACACAGAGACAGAAAGTGAGAAATCACTCCCCGGGGGGACAGGCATGACAATCCTTTTTCTATATTCTCCTCTTGTGATTTTGGGCACACACATGTGTGTATTTTCAGGCCACCAGGTCTGGGACCCGATTCGCATACTCAGCCATGTGGGATTCAGCCACCTTAACCACCATGCCACCTGGCTGGCCCAACAAATCATTTTAATTCTTTCAAAATGGAACTCAGATTGTTCCCAGAATACATCACTCTGATGCCAATGTCAATCAGAATTTTTTTTATTACTTCTTGAACTAATGCTACCTTTAAATTATTTAATTTAAGCCAAATTTTACTACCTTTCATCACAATATAGAACTCTTATTCATTACAAGGATAGCTCAATGTTTAACTTACTAAAACTGTTTGGTTTTGCTTTATTAAAGTTTCCCTGCAAATATAACACTACATTTTTGTAAATTATGTAAATAACAAAGGAATTTATTATTTAAAGGTGTTAGCTCTAATAAAAATAATCAGCACAGGGCTAGCAGGTGGCTAGATCCCAGTTGGCCAACTTCACTGTTCAAGTCCCAGATCCAGGCAGCTTGAAAATCATGCCAGGTGCCTCTGTGTGCAGGCATGCTCAAAATCCCAAGAGGAGAATGGAGAAGGAACTGCAGTGTGACCGTCCTCTCTGGAGGGTGATTTCTTACTTTCTCTCTTTTTCTCTCTCTCTCTGATAAGTGCATGCACCTGATAATAAAAACTAAAAAAGAAAAATAATCAGTACATATTTTGTTACATTTCTTTATACTCAATTTTCTTAAATGAGGGTTGTTTTATATTCTATGTTATCAAACAAAATGTCGGGACCAGCAGTTAGCGTAATGGCTATGTCGCTGGACTCCCACATATTCGACCGCGGTTTGTGTCCCGGACCTAGTGGCTTAAAACTCACGCCGGGCGTGCGTGTGTGCCCAAGATCCCGAGAGGAGAATGGAGGAGAAGGGATTGCGGAGTGGCCATCCCCCCGGGGGGGTGATTTCTCGCTTTCTGTCTCTCTGTCTCTCTCTGTCTGTCTGGTGAGCGAACGCACCCTATAGTGAAAACCTCTCTCTCAAAAAAAAAAAAAGTCTACAACCCCAAATAACAAATAGATTTCTCCTCAAATGACAACTCTGAAAATCAAGTGGTGGCTCTTAGAGTTATTCTTTTTCCCCTTTAAGTGCCAGAAAGAGTGGGGTGGGTAGAAAAAGCACCCCACATGAGGCATGGTCACAGTGTAATTCTTTTTACTCCATTTCCCTATCCTGTTGAGATTTTTGTGCACACACACATGCCCAGGGTGTTTTTCAAGCCACCAGGGCACGTTTGGAACCCTAGTCAGCCAAGTGGGATTCAGCCCCCCAATATACGGCATTTCACCATGGTACCAGAGGGCCAGAACCAAAAAATGAAGTCAAGTCCCAGCTACCTGGACAAAAAGAGCCACATCTGGGGCCAGCAGGTAGCATGGTGGTTAAGGGCACTGGACTCCTATATGGCCAATCATGGTTTGAGTCCCAGACCTGGTGGCTTGATTTCTCACTTTCCCTCTCCCTCTCTCTCACTCAGTCCCTCTCTGATCAAATATAAACAAACAAACAAACAAACAAGCAAATAAATAAAGTTAAATAATTCTTTTTTCAAAAAAGTCCCATCTGTCAGGTATACAGTGCTTATCTATCTAGAACCCAAGTAGTTCACTGATCAATTTCAGAATTCTCCACTCAGGCTGCCAAAAGTTTACCTTTTAATTAAAAAGGGCTAAAGATGGCTACCTTTGAAATATTATCACCGATTTAGAAAGTTGACCCTACACACTGATTCTTATCATGTCATTCTTGGAGTATAAAGTTTAAATTATTTGTTCGAAGTGGAAAGTTTCCAGTATCATCCAAAATATTCTTCTTTTAACCCAAAAAGGATTCAATAGCTAAATCTGAATTCTAAAATAAATAAACTTAAGTAATTTATCTCCCTAACTCTACATTTACATTTCTTCTGCTACATTGATTTTCTATTTATAATGTACCCTGAAATTAATCTTTCCCAAACTTGTTTTCATCATTTGTATTAGCACAATTAGAGCAATTAGATATCTTAATTACTGCTAGGAAGCTAGCAGAGGGAGCCCTAGAAAATGAGTTCTTTGACCCTAATAAACTTAAAGAAATCCCCTGTATTTCACAGCATGGGAAAAGAAAGATCTACAGCACAGCAACTAAACACCCACATAGGTAAGCTTCTCTTGCAATATTACCCACTGACTAGTACCTAATCTTAGGTACCTAATCTCTCAAGCATCACATTACCACTTCAATACCTTCAGAGATCTCCTGATTGTTCCTTTATCTTCTGCTTCCTTTAAAATATCTGAATTTAAAAGTCTATATATATTTGGCTCCACAGGCCTTTTAAAATATGTTACTGAGCTAAATATCATAGCAACTTAAGATAAACAGGTTAAATTAGAAAGTTTAACAATTCAAATTTTCTTTTTCTTTTTTTTTAAAGTACAGTGAAAAAGACAGTAAGAGTTTTAGAGCCAGACTGACTTTGTTTTAAGCCATGGTTCTGCCTCCTTATTGGCTGCGTGACTGTATTTTTCTCTCTGGCCTTGGTTTTCTCATTTGCAAATAAGAGAATGTCATCTACTTTACAGGAGCACTCTAAATATTCGATGAGCTAAAAGTTTATGAAATGTTGGAACCAGCAGATGGCATCATGGCTATGTTGCTGGACTCCCATGTAGTTGAACGCGGTTCGAGTCCTGGACCCGGTGGCTTAAACTCACGCCGGTAATGTGTGCGTGCATGCCCAAGATCCCGAGGGGAGAATGGAGGAGAAGGGCTTGCAGTGTGGCCATCCCCCTGGGAGGTGATTTCTCACTTTCTGTCTCTCTGTCTCTGTCTTTCTGGCAAGTGCATGCACCCTATAGCAAAAACCTCACAAAAAAAAAAAAATAGTTTATGGGCTGGCAGGTGGCGTGGTGGATAAAGGTGCTGGATTCCCACATGGCTGACCACGGTTCAAGTCTTGGACCTAGCGGCTTGCTTTCTCGTTTTCCCTTTCTCTTTCTCTCTGGTCAAATTAAAAAATAATAATAACAAATAGAATTAAATAAATAAATAATTCTTAAAAAAAGTTTATGAAATGTTTAGCTAAGTCTCTCCCCTATAAATCTAGAAATCTTTAGTCCTCCTAACTGCTATACTTACTACCTGAGGGTAAATGTTTACAAACAACTCATTCCTGGACACATTATTTTTCCAAACGATTATTAAACATCTATATTCTCTCCAACAATTTTTAAATAAAGTGTTAATAAGCTAAGGAAAAGAGATAAATCACTTTTTAAAATACTGCTTCTAAAAATCAATTCCAGATGTGACAAGTCTAAAGGTCAAAGGTAAAACAATAAAGTTTTGTAACCTGCAGGTGGTGTGGTGGTTAAGGGTGCTGGATTCCCACATGGCCAACCATGATTCAAGTCCCGAACCTGGTGGCTTGCTTTCTCACTGTCCCTCTCTCTCTCTTTCACTCCGTCCCTCTGTCACTCTGTCCCTCTCTAGTCAAATTTAAATAAAGAAAGAAAGTTCAATAAAATAATTATTTCAAAAACAATACAGTTTGTAGGGACTCTTTCACTGGGAGGAGACGATGGAAAAACACAGGAAAGTAAGCAGAGACTTCCTAAACTGGACATAAAGCTAAATGTCAGCCAGAAAAACTGTTCATAATAGAACTATATTAAAACTAAGAACTTCTGCTCATTTAAAGGAACAATTAAAGAAGTGAAAAGAGGGACCAGCAGATGGCATATCAGTTATGTCACTGGACTCCCACATCTGGTGGCTTGAAAGTCATGCTGGGAGTGTGTGAGTGTGTGTGTGTGCCCAAGATCCCACAAGAAGGGATTTTGTGGCCATTTTCCCTGGGAGAATGATTTCTCATTTTCTGTCTCACTGTTTCTGTTTTTCTATCTCCAGCGAGTGCACCTGCTCTCAGACAAAAACTTCTTAAAAAAAAAAAAAAAAAGATGAACAGATACAATACAGGGTAGGCCTCATAGCTTTATGGTTAAGGGAGTTGGATCCCAAGTGACTAACAGTTCAAATCCCAGCCTAGGTGGCTTAAAAGACATGCCAGGGGTGTGTTTGGTGTATGAACCCCAAATCCCAATGAGACAGAGAAATGGAGAAAAGATCGCAGTGTAACCATGCCCACTAGGGGGTGCTTTCTCTCTCTCACTGGCAAGTGCACGCGCCTTCTAACAAACAACAAACAAAAAGATTTATGTCCAAGAAAGGATCTGTATCCAGAACAAATCTTGAACTACTGAAAATCATTACAAAAGATAAAATAATAAAACCATAAGGAGATATTACTTCTCATCCACCAGGATGGTCAAAAGAAAAAAGACAACATGTTTTGGCAAGGATGTGGCAAAACTGGAACCCTCATACTAGGCTGTCGGGAAAGTCATGAGTATTTTTCTATGCAAAAAAGTGTCATGACTTTTCCTGATGACCTAATACATTGCTGGTGGTTCTGTAAAATGGTGCAGCTGCTGTGGAAGATAGTTTGACAGATCTTCCAAGTGTGAAACACAAAGTTACTGTATGACTCAACAATCCCACTCCTAGGTATACAAGCAAGAGAAGTGCAAATATATGTCCGTGCAAAAACTTGCACATACGTTTCATGGCATATTCAGAATATTCAAACAAGACAAACCACACAAATGGCTCTCAACTTGTAAGTGCATAAACAAGTATGGTCTACCTGCAGAAAGAAATGAAGTACTATATTTGCTCTGAATGGAAAAACCTTAAAAACAATATGCTATGTAACGGAACCCAATCCTAAGAGACCAGCTATTACATGATTCCATTGATATGTACTGTCCACAATGGACAGAAAGTAGACTAAGAGCTGCCAAGGGTTATGACTAGAGAAATGGGGAGTGAGTACTAATGAGTACAGTTTCTTTCTGGAATAATATAAAGGCTCTGAAATCAGACAGTGGTGATGGCTGTACAACTCTGTCGCTGGACTCCCACGTAGTCAACCGCAGTTTGCATCCTGGACACGGTGGCTTAAAACTCACGCCGGGCGCACGTGCGTGCGTGCCCAAGATCCCGAGAGGAGAATGGAGGAGAAGGGATTGCGGCGTGACCATCCCCCCTTGGGGGGTGATTTCTCGCTTTCTGTCTCTATGTCTCTCTCTGTCTGGCGAGCGCACACGCCCTCTAGTGAAAATCTCTCCCCCCCAAAAAAAGATACCAAACTGTATACTTTAAAAGGCTGAATTTTGGGGCCAGCAAGTGGCATGGTGGTTGAGGCACTGGACTCCCATAGGGCTGATTGTAGTTTGAGGCTCAGACCTGGTGGTTTGCTTTCTCACTTTCTCTTTCTTTCTCTGTCTCTGGTCAAATTAAAGAACAATGGTAATAAATAGAATTATTCTTTTTTTAAAGAATTATTTTATTTAATTTTATTTACTTATTTAAATTTGACCAGAGAAGACAGAGTGAGAGAGAGAGAGAGAGAGAGGGAGAGAGAAAGTGAGAAATCAAGCCACTAGGGCCAAC
>NW_006159514.1:1835795-1838454 GCF_000334495.1 Tupaia belangeri chinensis
AAGCCACTAGGTCCAGGACTTGAACCACAGTCAGCCATGCGGGAACCCAGTGCCCTTAACCACCATGCCACATGTTGGTCCCAATAAAATTATTCTTAAATAATTATTTTAAAAAGGCTAAATTTTAATGATATATAGTGTATTTCAATATGTTAAAAAAAAAGATGGAGGGGCCAGCAGGTGGCATGGTGATTGGGGACATTGGACTTCCACATGGATGACCATGGTTCAAGTCCCAGACCTGGTGGCTTGCTTGCTTGCTTTCTCACTTTCCCTCTCTCCCTCTCTCTCGCTCTGTTCCTCTCGGTTAAATTAAGATAGAGAGATGCATAAGTGAAGTTGAATGGAATAATTCTTTAAAAAAATAACAAACAAAATCAGATGGAGAACTCAAAAGAGAAATGGGGAAAAGATTTTAGCAGACACCAAAGCATATAAGTGACTAATAAAAATGAAAATGTGCTCAACTTTAATAGTCATCAAAGAAATGCAAATTAAAACCACAAAGCAATAATACACCTATCAAAATGGTCAAAAAGAAACTGTGCTAGTGATGATATGGAACATTCTGAAATCTCAATTACTGCTGGTGGAGACAGAAATAAGTAAACTACTGGCAATATCTATTACTAAAACTATATCACCTTGTGGTCAAATAGTCCACTCTTAAATATATACCCGAAGAAAAATGGCTATCCACATGTTCTCCAAAAGACATATATTCAAAAAAATTCATGGAAAAAGTACATCATGAAAAAAACTATGCATGGATTTCAATGTTTTTGCACCAAAATGAACTTGTATTTTAATTCCATTTCTCTTGAACTTTTTGGTAATTAACGATAATTAATAATATTCATAATAGCACTATTTATAATAGCCCCAAACTGAAAACCACACATCTGCCCATGAACAGCAGATTACTAGATTAACAAAGTCGGGCATATTTTCTCAATGGCATCAAATTCATTAATGAAATGAAATGAAGCAATAGTTGAATAAAAGAAGTCAAACACAAATGAGTCTGTATTAGGCCAGCCGGTGGTACAGTGGTTAAGGCAGCTGGATCCCACAAGGTTGATGGCATAGTTTGAGTCCTGGACCCAGCAGCTTAGACCCAAAATCCCGACTGAAGAATGGGGAAGGGACTGGAGCATGGCAGTCCGTTTCAGGAGCTGTTTTTTCACTTCCCCCCACCCCAGTGCACAATATCATGTAATGCTCAATGTCAAAATAGATAAATATGTCTATATTGTTGATTTATTGTAGTTGCGTGCTTTGAAAAATCATACTGTGTCCCACAAAGATGTGTATAATAATTATATGTAAGCCAGAAATCATAATTAAAGAAACGTTACCAACACATGGACAGTATAAGAAATTATGAACACAGTTACTGGCACTTGTAAGAATTTAAACTTTACATCTGGAGGTTATTTTATCAAGATAAAAATCACAAGAAATGCCTCTTTCATAAGCACTCTAGGAAAAAATGTCTTTACTATACAAGATTAAATAGACAAAGAAAAGAAACTGTAAGACTACTTTCAGAATACAGGTTTATCATCACACTAGATATTTTATAGATACACAAAGATGCACTCACCCAGGTTCCTGGCGAGTGTGTGAATTACCTCCCTAAATTTTCTTTTTGGAGAGATTTTTGCTATAGGGCACATGCGCTCACCAGAAAGACAAGAGAGAAACAGAGAGACAGAAAGCGAGAAATCACCCCCCTGGGGGAATGGCCACACCACAATCCCTTCTCCTTCATTCTCCTCTCGGTATCTTGGGCACACACGCACACGTTCCGGGCATGAGTTTAAGCCACCTGGTCCGGGACTCGAATTGTAGTTGACTACATGGGAGTCCAGCAACATAGCCGTTATGCCAACTGCTGGTCCCACCTCCCTAAATTTTCTAACTGGAGATTTTACTATAGTTTGCTCAGTGGAGGGCCAGCCAGTGGCCTGGTGATTAAGGCAGCTGGATCGCACATGACTGAATGTATGGTTCAAGTCCTGGACCTGGGAGCTTGAGAAATATGGTAGGTGCAACCATGCCTGCCTGAAATCCCACAAGAAGGGAGAGATGGAGAATGGACTGATGCCATGACCATCTCCCATGGGGTGTGCTTCAAAATCAAAAATCAAAATAAAAAATGCTTCAAAATCTAAAACTGCATAACCACTGCCATAACTCCACAAGTAGAAAACTACCCTTGAGGTCATGATAAAAATGCTACAACACAAAATATTGTACAAAATTATTTTCAGGAGGGCCAGTTGGTAGTGTGGCAGAATCCTGGACCTGGTGGCTTAAAAAACATGCCAGGCGCAAGTGTGTGCGAGCCCAAATTGCAGAGAGGAGAATGGAAGAGAAGAACTGCTATCTCTCCTGGGGGTGCTTTCTCACTTTCACTTTCTCTGACTCTCTCTAGTGAATGTATTCGCCCTATAGCAAATGTTTTTAAAAAATTTTTCAGGCTGCGTTCAGGATTGTATAAGATACAAATGAAATTCGTGTTTAAAATTGCATCCCATCTTCAAAACATCTCACTATGAATATCTGATATTCCAAAATCTGAAAAATCTGAAATTCAAAACACTTCTTCTAAACATTTCAAGTAAGGGACACTCAACCTATAGTTGTTTTTTAG
>NW_006159514.1:1838467-1848052 GCF_000334495.1 Tupaia belangeri chinensis
AAAGAAAACTTTCTGAGTGACCTTGAGCCAGTCAGATTAATTTCTCGATGCTCCTTTTCTTTAGCTGTGAAGTGAGAAGGTGAACTAGATGGTCTGTGAGACTGACTCACCATGAGGTAAGTCTGTCACGAAGCTAGCTAGAGATTTTATCGAACACAGAAAGGTCATCTGAATTACACACTCTTTTACCCACTTTAACAGTGTGTGTCGAAGGGCCAGCAGATAGTGTAGTGGTTACACTGCCAGACTCCCACATGGCCAAATGCAGTTTGATTCCTGGGCTTGGTGGCTTGAAAGTCACATGGGTTGTATGGGGACCAGCAGATAGTATTGGGATTACTTTGCTGGACTCCCACATAGTAGATTGAGATTCGACCCGGGGGTTTAAACTCACGCTGGGCGCATGTGCATATGTGCCCAAGATCCTGAGAGGAGAATGGAGAAGAAGACATTGTGGTGTGGCCATCCTGCCTGGGGGGCGATTTCTCGCTTTCTGTCTCTCTGTCTGTCTCTGTCTGTCTGTGCAGCGCACGCACCCTATAGCAAAAACCTATAGCAAAAACCTAAAAAAAAAAAAAAAAAGCAAAGGCAGTAAGAAAGGCATCAATTCACATTAATCGCGTCTTTATCATATTCTACACTCTAAACTAAATAGAGTATCTCATTTAATCCACAGGATGGATAACCAGTGAGGTAGACAGTACTGTTTCAATAAAAAATTTTAATAGTGCTCAGTTGTTACAAAAAATTTAATGTTTTTTCTCTTTGTTTTCTACATTGCCAGAGGGTCTACACACTCACCAGAGAAAGACAGAGGGGGGTGGAGGGGAGAAAGCATGTCCCAAGGGGGCATGACTGTGCTGCAATCCCCTCTCTTTCTCCTCTTCACCCTATTAGGACCTTGAGAACTTGCCCACACATCCAGCGTGTCTTTCAAGGACCTGGATTCGAGACGCATGTTCCGCCATGCACGCTCCAGCTCCCTTAATCATTAGGCTATAGGCCGGCCCCCAAATTATCTTCATACGCAATATCTAAAGTAGTCTTATAATGGAAAACATGGCAGAAAATATTACTATTATCCCCATGTTTCAGATAAAAAGACTGAAGCTCGAAGAATTTCAAAGGGTTGCCAAAGGAAATACAATGAAATGACAGAGCTGGGACTAGAATCCAGTACCCAAGAGGGTGTCTGGTGGTCTACTATAGAAATTCCTCAGTGTATTCATTCATGTGCACAAGATGACAAAGTTCCTTATTTCTCATAATGTGTCTGTATGATCTTTAATTGCTGCTTGAGGGGGTTGAGGGGGAGAGGGAGAGTAAACAAAAGCCCAGCATCTTTCTCTGTACGATATGGTAAGTGCATTTGCTATGCCAAGAGGGACATGTACAATCTCTCTAAGTAACCGTTACTTTAGTTCTGAATATGTTGTTTTTTTTAAAATCATACTTATAATCATAATAATACTTATAATGTAATAATCATACTTCCCCAAACAATTTATAGTTAGATTCCAAAGCACAGATCAAATCTTTACAATTAATATTTTCTAGTTTAGATTGTTAATAATGTATTAATAAATCAATAAAAAAGCTGTTCAATAAAATATTAAAGTCAACAAAACGCTTATTCTAAGCTCAAGTCCTATGAAAATTTCAGGGGAATTATTATTATTTTAAAAGCTTAGTCATCTCTTTAGAAAGACAGGAGCACACCCAACAGGGTCTACACGGCGGTGACCCACACCCCAGTCTCAGCTGGCCCAGATCATGGGCATGCATGTGTACCGGCCTTCAAGATATGAAACCAGGACCTTCTCATGTGGGATTGCTTCTCTATTCTCCTCTAAGGATCTTGTACATACACATACACACTCCCAACATGATTTTTCAAGTCACTGGGCTGAGGACTGGAACCATGCAGTCGGCCATGTGGGATCCAGCGCCTCAACTTCCATACTACCTGTTGGCCCTTCTTTCTTTTTTTAAAAGTAGTTTTCTTAAGGAGTTTTTATGTTATTCATAATAGTGCATGAGCATGCACAAGAGAGAAGGAGAAAAAGAACCACCACCGAAATACCCTGGACAGGGTCTTGTCATGCCACAGTCCCCTTTTTGAGTAGCCAGCTCCTCAGGATTTGGGGCATGCAGACATGCATCCAGCATGTTTTCAAGCCAAACTGGGGTTCTGAACTTGTACTTGCCACATAGCTTACAGCACTGCAGTTCAGTATGCTACCAACTGCACTACCAGACTGTCTTTCTTTCTTTTTTTTTTTTGCTATAGAGCACATGTGCTTGTCAAAGAGAAACAGAAAGGGAAAATGGCCCCGCAGGAGATTACCACGCTCTAATCCTTTCTCCTCTTAGGATTTTGGGCATGCACATCATACATAACTAACATGTTTTCCTTTTTCAAGATGCCCAGCCCGGCACTCAAGCCACATGGTCAGCCATGTGGGAGCCACACGCCTTAACCAATATGTCACATAGTTAGCCCAGGAATCAACCTTTTCAAAATAAGTATTAAACAGAAATTGCATTACAGCAAGGCTTCAAGTACTTTAGTGAGGCACTATTTAAAAAGAGCAGTTTAGGCAGCACCATGACCTGGTGGCTAAAGAAGCTGGATCCTACATGGCTGACTGCACATTTCGAATCCTGGACCGGCAGCTTGAAAAATACACTGGGCATATATGTATGTGCGCCAAAAATCAGGATAGAATGGAGAAATGGGGGGAAAAGGACTGCAGTGTGATCATGTCACAATTACATGTGCTTTCTCTCCTTGTTTCTGGTAGGTGTATGTGCCATATGGAAAATTGAAAAAAAGGGGGGGGGCAGTTCTGGGCCGTCAGTGTAGACTGGTAGTTAAGAGAGCTAGGTTCAACACGGCCAACTATCATTTGAATCCCAGCGTCAGTGGCTTGAAAAACATGCTGGATACATGAGTCTATGTGCTCCAAATCCTGACAAGAGGGAAAAAACAGAGGAGAAAGGATCATGCATGGCCATGGCCACCTAGGGGGTACTTACTTTCAGTTTCTATAGAAATAATCCTACTTCCAGTCACTTTCTCCTCTGAGGAGGACATCTATTTGCTATAGAGCACATGTGCTCACTAGAGACAGACAGAGAGAGAAGGAGAGAAAGTGAGAAAGCACCCTGGGGTGGGAGGGGTGGCCATGCCACAATCCCTTCTCCTCCATCCTCATGGAATTCTGGGCACATATGCACCTGGCATGTTTTCCAAGCCACTGGGTCAGGGACTTGAACTGCATGTGGTATCTAGCTGCCTTAACCATCACGCTGTCAGCTGGCCCTGCGGAGGTTAGCTAAATGCTGTTCAGTCTACAGTGAATGACTCGGGATAAAGAACTGTTATTTTCCTGGAGATACACTTCATCTCAAAGTCCCTTCCTTCTAAACATTTCCACTTCAAAATCTCTCCTGGAGGAAATTATATGGAAGAGTAAACATGGCATTTCACATGTGCCCAAACTGCTGGGAACGCTGGTTCCAGAACACCCTCAGATATCCCCAGTCTCAAAGAGTGTTAAGTATGGGGGCAGTCTGTGGCCAATCAGTTGAAGGTGCTGGATCCCACATGGCCAACTGTGCGGTTTAAATCCTGGCCCCCAACAACTTGTAAAACACATTAGGCATGTATGTCCCCCCAAACCCCAACAGGATGGAGAAATGGAGGATGAGATTATGGAGTGACTGTGCTCCAAATCCTGACCAGAGGGAGAAACAAAGGAGAAAGGGTCATGCATGATCATGGCCATCTGGGGGGGGTACTTTGTGGGGTCTATTCCCACTCCTTCCCACCCCACCTCTCTCTGGAGTGTATGTACTCTCTGGCAAATAAAATTAAAACTTTTTTTTCAAAAGAGCATAAGTGTAGAACAGAATTAGTTTGATTACAATAATTCAGAAACAAGTTCTATAATGGGCCATGTATGAGGCTACTCCAAATATGTAATTTTGGGGGCTGATCCCACAGCGCAGTGGTTAAACTTTGTGACTAGGAAACCAGATTCCACATGGCTGACCACAGTTTGAATCCTGGCCCCAGTGGCTTAAAAACATGTTAGCTGTGTACGTGTGCCCCAAATCCTGACACAATGGAAAAATGGAGGGAGGGATGCAATGTAACCACAACCCATTGGGAGTTGCTCACTCTCTTGTGCACACGCTCTCTCTCTCTCTCTCTCTCGCTTACACTTCCAGGCAATAAAAACAAATGAAATAAAACTGTAATTTTGGAAATGGCCCTGTTGGGTTCACTTGATAGTTAACAAAAATCTAGGCAGGAGGACCACTAGATGGCATAGTGGTTATGCTGCTGGACTCCCATATGGCCACCTACATGGTCCAAGTTCGAGTCTTGGACCCAGTGGCTTGAAACACACTGGGTGTGTGTACGTGCGTGCCCAAGATCCCAAGAAAAGAATGGAGGAGAAGAATTGTGGTGTAGCCATCCCCCTGGGGGGTGATTTCTTGCTTTCTGTCTGTCGTCATCTCTTCAGTTAGTATACGCACCCCATAGCAAAGATCTCTCTCAAAAAAAAACAAAAAACAAAAGAAGAAAAGATATCTAGGCAGGAACTCTGTATTCAATAGATGTCAATGGCAGGCCTCAACTTACATTAGGCCCTGACAAAGCAGAGCAGCCCTAACACTTGTCTGCCTCACGCTAGGATTAGAGGACGGGAAAGATGGTGCATGCAAGGGGAACACGGAATCTGAACACTCTATGAGGGAGTCTGAAATAGGCTATTTTTAAAAGCAGGCTTCTAAATACATTTTAAAATCTTCCACTAGGAGTCTACTTTTCAATTTTTTTTTTTTTTCAGAATTTTGTCATTGGGCAGATGTACTTGTCAGACAAAAACCAAAAGAAATAAAGAGAGAAAGTGAGAAATCACTTCCCAGGGTAATGGCCACGCCACAATCCCTTCTTCTCCACTCTCCTCTCAGGATTTTAGGCATGTATGCACATGCAACCAGCCTAATTCTCAAGCTGCTGGGTCCAGGGTGCGGAACCTTGGAGTCAGCCATGTGGAATCTAGTGCCTCAACCACCATGCCACCTACTGGCCTAGGAGCCTACTTTTTAAGAATAACTTTTATGACTATATTTTCTGAGACTATTCAGGTATTTCATGGACACTGTAGAAATTCTAGAAATATTAAACTTTAAAAATAATATGAAGGAGCGCAGCATGGTGGTTAAGGCAGCTGGATCCCACAGTGTGGTTCCAGTCTTGGATCAGCCTGCTTGAAAAATATGTTGGGCACAATTGCATGCACATCCAAAGTTCCAAAAGGAAGGAGAAGAGACTGTGTGTGACTATTCTCCATGGGATGTTTTCTCAGTTTCCCTCTCTCCAGCAAACACATGCACTCTTTGGAAAAATTACAAAAAAAAAAAAAAAGAATATGAAAATGTCACCATCCACCAATAATTCTTTTTAATATCTTGGTTTATTACCTTTCAGTTTGATTTTCCTGAGTGCTCAAATGTACGTGCACACCCACAGTGTTCTGAAGCACAATTTTCACTGACATCACAGCGTTAGGAAATCTATGGTGTGGCTCTGACTTATTTAACAGGTCCTCAGTTGCTGGATATTGAGGTTGCAAAGCTAGCACCTTATGATAACTTTTGACCAAGCTGTACTTGAATGTGTTATATCATTCAAAGTATTTATAGACTCCCTTTTCCTTCTGGGAAAAACATGAAACATGGTTCAGGGGCCACGTCAGGCATAGGAAAAAAAAAGTCTAATAAAACTACTTTGACAATATTTACCTTTAGATAGAGGGGTTAAAGGTAATTTAAGTTCTTTGTTGTACTTTTTGAAATGATCCACATGTTCATAATGAATGAACAATCAGAAAACAATGTTATAATTTACTAAATAAAAACCAACATTTACATTAACAGACAGCATGAAAAAAAAATTTTTTTAGGAGGTTTTTACCTTAAGGCATGTGTGCTTGCTGGGGAGAGAAAGAGAGGGACAGACAGGCTTGGTGAGAGGGAAAGTGAGAAGTCAACCCCCCAGGGGGGAATGGTCATGCTGCAATCCCTTCGCTTCTATTCTCCTCCCGGTATCTTGGGCAAGTACACACATGCACCCAGGGTGATTTTGAAGCCACTGGGTCCGGGACTCGAGCCACAGTTGGCCATGTGGGAGTCCAGCAACTTAACTGCTAAATCATCTGTTGGCCCTAAGAAACAGCTATTTTAAATACAAGCAAAAAGTAGGATTTAAGGTTATAGACTAAGTACTATTAACAGCAAAAGAGGAGACATCTAAATGCTCACCACAAGGAGGTGCTGCAACTGTGAGAAACAAGACTACAGTGGAAGGTGTGAGGCAGGAGCTGGACCTCCACAACTGCAATGAGCAGACTGCCAACAAAGGTTACCAAATAGAAGAGGAAGGTGTGTGACAGAATGTACCACAGGATATCCATGGTTACGAAAAGAAAAAGAGCGGAGAAGGGTGGGTGCTGAAATTCTTTTGTAGGCATAAAACACATTCAAAAGGCTACATAAGAAACTATCCACAGTGGTTACTTCTGGAGTGGATAAGAAGTAGGGTAAAGTATTATGATCATTGCCAGGGGAAAGAAACCTGTGCTGAAACACTGCTACATAATTACTGATACATAATGCATGAAAAGGAAAGGACACTACTCTTAAAACTCTGGATCCATTTCAAAGTTGTTCCCTAAAAATGTTTAAAGCATAACCTAACAACAGATTTTTTTATAATTAACCATTACAGGTGTCCTCTTTTTTTCAGGATTATTTTATTTAACTTTATTTAAATTTGACCAGAGAGGGACAGTGTGAGAGAAAGAGAGAGACTGCGAGTGAGCTGCTGGGTCCGGGACTCGAATTGCAGTCAGCCATGTGGGAGTCCAGTGCCTTTAACCACCATGCCATCTGTCGGACCCACAAAGGTTATTTTTTTTGGAGAGGTTTTTCACTACAGGGCGTGTGCGCTCGCCAGACAGACAGAGAGAAACATAGAGACAGAAAGCGAGAAATCACCCCCCAGGGGGAATGGTCATGCCGCAATCCCTTCTCCTCCATTCTCCTCTCGGGATCTTAGGCACGCACGCACACGCGCTTGGTGTGAGTTTTAAGCCACCAGATCCGGGATGCGAACAGCAGTCCACAACGTGGGAGTCCAGCGACATAGCCATTATGCTAACTGCTGGTTCCCGACAACGGTTATTTTTTTAAAAATGGGAAAAAAAATTAAAGTTCAATCTATCTGAATTATGGGAATTCATGAAATAACAACAAAACAGCAGTAGGATATAGATGTCACTATAATTGATATTTCAAAACCCAATCACATAAGTTTTTATTACTAACAAGGAAATGATCATGGAACTGGTTATTAAATACAACTGCCTTCTAATTAAATCATTCTAGATCTCATTGAGCATGGGTGATTTTATTCTAAGATTTTCTGGCCATACTTACTCTGGTTTACAAGTGCAGTAACCCAGCACTGGACTATCCCTATACATTTTAGGCAACAACAAATGAAAGGAAGACATTTTTATATGTTAAGTCTTAACATGGTGCTTTTCCTGCTCGAAACAAAGATAAGGAAAGCAATTACAGAATCGGGGCAGTGTGGTTGGAAACACAAACAAATTCTCCTAAACTAGATGATCTTTATTATCTATAAACATTTTTTTTTTTGAGAGGTTTCTGCTATAGGGCATGTGTGCTCCCCAGAAATACAGAGACAGAAAGCGAGAAATCCCCCCCCCCCCCCAGGGGCAATGGCCATGCTGCAATCTCTTCTCCTCCATTCGCCTCTTGGGGTCTGGGGCACGCACGCACACGCGCCTGGTGTGAGTTTAAGCCACCGGGTCCAGGACTCAAACCACAGTTGACTACGTGGGAGTCCAGCAGCATAGCCATTATGCCAACTGCTGGTCCCGACTATCTATAAACTTTAAAAAATAAAACTTTAAATAAAAATGATTCCATCTTTAATAGCATTTATGCTCCAGATGCAGATTGGCAAGGCTGTCCCTAGCATTTCTAAAAATCAGACTTATAGATTAATAACTTATCTCCAGTATTGAATATGTATGAACACAGATTTACTGAGGTTCACCTATATTTCAACTGGTTTTATGGCAAAAAAAAGACTAAGAAAACTACTTTGACAAGATTTCCCTTTAGATAGAGGGGATAAGGGTAACTGAGGCCAGCAAGCAGTGTAGTGGTTAAGGTGCTGGACTCCCACATGGCTGACTGGTGAGTCCTGGACCCACAACTTAAAAATCACCCAGGGTGCATGTGCATCCATGGCCAAAATCCCAAGAGGAAAATGGAAGAGATAGGTTTGTGGCCATCCCCCCTGGGGGGGGTGATTTCTCACTTTCTGTCTCTCTGGTGAATGCATGTACCCTATGGCAAAAAACTTAAGGGAAAAAAAAGATGCCATTAAATTGGAATCCTTTTGATATGTATGACTTTCTTTCAAACTCTCAGACTTCTTTTACTCATTAACTCTAATGTGTTTTGCTAACTTTCCCTGTGAGCACACATTATGAAAATAAGGACAATCCCCAAGGATTTCTGGCCACCATCAGCCACCGTGGCAATCCCAGCTAGCATACTCCAGAGTAGAGCACTCAGAATCAGACCAGGTAACAGAGGGGAAAGCACTGCCACTAACTTTCACATCTGGCAGCTGACCACTCTCCTTGCCTTCTCCCCATCAGCGTAGTACCGGGGCTTTGGTTAGCTGAAGGGAATGGGAAGGTGACACGGTTTAGACTCCCAGCAGCCCTATCACCCAGGTATCTGGGCAATTTAAGAATACTGTCTCACCTACATGGGATCCAGGGCACGAAATGAAGGCAGCACCAGGAAGTGCACTCTCACTCTGGTACATGCACTGCGGTCTCTGCTGACAGCTCCCCTTACCACTCACACAGGTGTCACCACGCACGCAGGACAATCAACGCGACTTCCTCCAGTCTCCCGGTTCCAGGAGTAGAGGAGGACCACAGGCTTCGCACAACCCAGGCGGTTCCTAGATAAGGGCTTAGCTAAGGCCTTTTGAGAGACTCTGTTTCCCTGCCTCCTGGTGACTTTCATTATCCTGAGTATTTTGAAAACATTCCTCTCCATGACCTCCTACCACTATGGCTCCAAACCTAATCTCCACTACATCCGGCCGGTCTCGGAACAGGGGTTCCCCCTCCTCCAGGAGAAGAGAGGGTTGGAAGGGTCAAGTGACACAGAAGAGAAAAGCTCCCATAAAAAAATAAAGTGGATTTAAGTCCCACACACCGACGATGGGCCCTGTCGTCATCCGCCCCGCTGCCCTTTCTGGACGTCTAGACAAGAGAGAGGTGAATTAACACCTGCCACCACATCCCCGGCTCCTGGCTGCGGCGTTCCGGGTTCATTTTCTAGGAAAGCGCAAATGCTACCTTCGCCAACATGCCTCTTAGGGACGTGGCCCCCAAGTCCTTCCTAACTTTCGTAGCTAGGAATTCCGGGGGGGGGGGGCAGAGAAGGCCG
>NW_006159514.1:1848437-1916711 GCF_000334495.1 Tupaia belangeri chinensis
CTGCCCTGCCGCGGGAGAGCCGGGCCGCACTGCCCGGCGGGAGATCGTCGCCGCGGCAGCAGGGTCCGCTGCGACGCCGCAGACAGCGCCACCTGCCGCCAGCCACCAGGAGGGGCCGCAGCACGCGCGGGCAGAGAGGGCGGGCTAAAGGGGACGGGGCGGGGCCTGGCCGTGATCGCGAGATAACAGAAGCACAATTCCTGGAACGGCGGTCTCTTGCTACGGGGCGCTAGATGGGACAAGCTTTACTAGACGCGTTCCTACTCGTGGTTGCTTGGTCACAGCTCCCCCTGGTGGTCAGAGTTAGAGAAGGACTACTCCTGAAAAGTACCGGAGCGGTGATTTGGGTTTGTAGGACTTGTCCCAAATTGCACAGCTGAGACTAATAGCGGCTTTCTGTGGACTGAATACCGCTTCTGCTCGGCTCAGTTTTATAAAGGGAAACGTTTCCTTTTATAAAACAGCTGTCCCAAACAGTCATGGAGGACCCGCTAAATTCATTTTTGTGTTTTGTATTTTACCCCCTCCTAAATTGTGAGAATAAGGTCAGATTGTTGGTAGTAGAGCGATGTCGGAGGGGGAAGTGCAGCTGGGATTCCTTGGCGTTCCACCGTCTGCTGCAGCTAGGTTCCCACCCCACCCCCTTTAGTAGGCAAGGTTCATTCCCAGTTACCCTGCCCCTGCCCGGAGGCTCCTCTTGCCCTTCTGTGTGCTCCCCATATCCCCCAGTCATTGCCATTGCCCAGGAGCCGATTTGGCCATCGCTAGTGATCAAACCACATACTTACGTGTATTATTTTATTTAACTTTATTTCTTTTAATTTGACTAGAGAGAGACAGAGAGAGAGATGGGAAAGTGAGAAAGCAAGCCTCTAGATCCGGGACTCAGACCTTGGTTGGCCATGTGGGAATCCAATGCCCTTAACCACCACACCACCTGCCGGCCCCTACCTCTGTGTATTCTGATATTAAGTAACCGTGATTACATGTCATTCACCTGTAGTGTATTCCAGCCTGAAATGTTTAACTTGCCTCTATCACACCTTTAGTTAGGACGTCCATTTCACAAGAAATACAAAGGACAGAGGAACAAGTAGATGACATTACAAAGAGCTGGGCAAATACAAGAAGGGGAGCATTCTTCTGGACAGCTGGCCAGTTCTCTTCAAGTCAGAATCATATGAAAAGAGCTGATGCTGGATTAAAAGAGACATGAAGAATATAACCAGGAGATGCAATCCAAGGCCTTAAATTGGCTGACTTGGGGAAATAAACTATAAAGGACATTTTTGGCTCAACTGGAGACATTTACATATGTACTGAGTTAGAAGTATTTTGGGCCAGCAGGTGGCGTGGTGGTTGAAGTGCTAGACTCTCACGTGGCCTACTGTGGTTTGAGCTCCAGACCCGGCAGCTTGCTTTCTCACTTTCTCTCTCTCTGGTTAGTACATGTGTCCTATAGAAAAAATTTTAAAAAATAATAAAAATGTTAAAAGAGAAGCATTTATTCACTTGGAAAAATGGAAATTATTGACTAAAAAAACTGGTTACAAGTCAGGATGTGTGCATAGACATATAAAAACTCCTTTTTTAAGTTTTTGCTATAGGACATGTGTGCTTGCTAGAGAAAGAGAGAGAAAGTGAGACATTCCCCCTGAGGGGAATGCCAAATCCCTTCTCCTCTAGTCTTCTCTTGGGATTTTGGGCACACATGCACACATGCCCTGCGTGATTTGCAAGCCATGGGTCTGGGACTCGAACTGCACAGTGGACCATGTGGGATCCAGCTGTCTTCACCTCTACACCAACTAAAAACACTTTCTTAGAAACAACAAAATACATATTAATGTATATATGAAGATATGGGCAGGTATGAGCCAAGGGTTACAGTGGTGATCACTGACTGATGACAGAGATGTTTTATTTTTTTCTTCGGGCTGATTCTATATCCTATAATGTTCATGAACTGCTTCAGTAATAAAAAGATCATTTAAAGTTTAAAAATAAAAAAAGTTATTTTTCTGTGCTATAAACCAATATCAGGTTTTTAGAAGGCTCAGTAATACATAAATACATAAACCAAGTCTCTGGTTGTTAGGGTCCTCGAGGCCAGGAACTGCAGTGGAGTTGGCTGTGTTTCTCATATGGATGGCAGCTCACTCACTGGATTAATGAATTTAACGCAAGGGAATAAATATAAGAACTAGATTTAAGGTTAATGACTTTGTTCTGCTTATCAATTATAATTCTCTCCATGATGGTTTCATAACTAGCCAAAACTTAGACCAGTTATTTCCCAGCTGGCTGACACCAGCCATGCTTGCCTGACCCAGGCAGTGGTTCTCAGATGCTCCATGAGCAAATCCCACCCTTACGTAGAGCTGAACGGCTGGCCTTAGGAACACAAGTGACTAATACTATTTCCTGCACAGGTCATGTGCTTTCCTATCTTCTTATTTATTTATTTATTTGGAGAGGTTTTTGCTATAGGGCATGTGCGCTCGCCAGAAAGATAGAAACAGAAAGCAAGAAATCACCTCCCAGGGGGGATGGCCACACCGCAATCCCTTCTCCTCCATTCTCCTCTTGGGATCTTGGGCATGCACGCACATGCGCCCAGCGTGAGTTTAAGTCACCGGGTCTGGGACGCAAACCGCAGTCAACTACATGGGAGTCCAGCAACATAGCCATTATGCCATCTGCTGGTCCCCTTTCTTACTTTATTTCATTCTTGCTAATCCCAACTTGTGGAACTCCCTCCCTTTGTTTTCCACTTAGAAAAATCCTAACTGCCCCTATGGCCTATTTCAGATGTTACTTACTTATTCCTAAATTCACAATGACTTTGTTCTCACTCTGAGTTCTGGAAAAGTTCCTTGATTTCTGGATGTCATCATCACAGGCCAGTCTTCCACCATATATGGTCCCTTCGTTCCGAGTGAGGATCATATCTTTTCATCTCTAGATCCTAAGTTCCGAGTTGAGTGTTGGGAACACTCAACTTTTTTTTAACTTTAATTATTATTGTTATTATTTTCCAACTTGACTAGACAAAGAGAGAGGGAGGAAAAGCGAGAAAGTGAGTCACCAGGTCCAGGACTCAAACCTCATTTGGCCACATTGGAGTCCAGTGCCCTTAACCACCGCACCACATGGTAGTGACATTTCTTCATTGGAATTGAAAGTGTATAATGAATGGCTTCGTTATACACCTTTTTCTTTTTTTTTTTAAGAATCAGTTAATAAGTTACCTCTGTGGCTCTTTTTTGTTTGTTTGGTAAAGGGCGTGTATGTTCACGAGAGAGAGACAGAGGGACAGCGAGAAATCACTCCCCAGGCAGGACAGCCATGCTGTAATTCCTTCTCCTCCATCTTCTCTCAAGATTTTGGGCAAGCACACACATGTTCTTGGCATGTTTTTTAAGCTACTGGGTCCAGAATTTTAACCATAGGGGTGGCCATGTGGGATCCAGCTGCCTTAACCAGCACAGCACCTGGCTGGTCCATGCAGCTGCTATCGTGCCTTATCAAAACCTGTGTTCTTTCTTTAGTGGTAGATGGTGGAGGGTGAGGCACGGGCCCCCCCTGATCTGGGACTGAAGAAGCGTCTCGCCATTGCTATTACAGTAAATGCAGCACGATGGAGGGGAGCTCGCGGGAGATGGTTGCCCCAGTCCGTCCCCACTGGAGGAGGAATCTGCTGCAGGCAAGCTGGCATTTTGAAGCATCACAGGCAGCAAAAAGCCAAAGTCCAAGGAAAGCAAATATCTACAGGCTGAAAACAAAACAAAATGAAAAAACAGAAGCAATCGATTTTTTCTGAAGGAAGCTTCTAAGATTCAATTTTGTGTGTTTATTTTGGGTTTCGTTAACTCTGAGTTCTCATAGATAAGGAGTTTACCACGTAAAGGCCATTTTCTTCGTATTGGCTAGTGTGGTTTTGCCTCCAGATTCCCTGTGAAAGTCTGGTTCCTGCTGTCTTTGGGTGGGTCGACAGGGAGGCCTCCCACATCCATGACCCCTTCCTAATCTGGTGAAGTTTGCAAACCACATGAAGGGTCACGTTAGGGGCCGTGGAACTTCAGCCACAACTGACCGAGGGGAACTCCTGACCTACAGGCAACCAACCCTAACGGTGAATAATAACCTAGGAGAGGGTCTTTAGGGAAAAAATCTCTTCCCTAAAACAGATGGTAGAGACCAGCTGGGGCAGTCAGATTTCCTCTTGGGGGACTTAGGACTGCAAAATCCAAGGTGACTCGGTCAGGGTGTATTTACTTGTGTCCTAGAATGTAAGTTCTGTGAGGCTTGGTCTTTGCCTGTGTGTCTGCTACTGTACACTCAGTACGAGCAAAGCGCACGCAAAGAAGACTGTTCAATAAATGCTTGTTGAATGAATGAATGATTGGCCACATTGCTAGTCATTTTTTGGGGAAAGTATCAAATTTCTTTATTTGAAGGAATGTTACAAATTAATGAACTTAAGTGGATGTCTCCTACAACTTGTCAGAAATGTAAAGGAAACCGCAGCGTGCATGCACTGCCCTGCTGAGCAGCGAAGTCCCCCGTGGTTCTGGGGAAGGTAGCCTCAGGCTGAGCTCTCGTTATCCGTGTCTCCCAGGGTGTGTCTGCCACAGAGATACCCCGCCATGCCCATGTTAGTTACACGGGCACTCAGTTCTTTGATGGACTTGATCTGCTCGTTCAGGTAATGCGTCTCAATGGAGTCACACAAACGGGGGTCATTTATGGCAGTGGCCGGGTTGTGCAGTTCCAGCAGTGACTGATTCGTGTTTTTCCCCAAGTGGAATGCACACTCCATGCATTCAGTCCACTCTCTGCACGATCTGGTTTCTTGATTTCCTGAGGAATATGTGGCCATCTCCTTAATTCTGCAGCTTCGTCCATTTCTCATCCGTTCCCTCTCCTCGTGAGATTGGTGGAGAAAGTATTTAGCAAAGTCCTTCGAAGCCACATCATCAGGGTCAAAGTAGAAAGTCCGGGACAGGTGGACGCAGGAGGTGTAGAGCTCCAGGTTGATCTGGTGCTTGATGGCAGCTTCCCCGTCCTGGTGGTAGCTCTGGCGCACCTGCAAGGGGGACCTGGTCATCATGGCGGGTGGCTGAGGAGAGGCAGTGACCACAGTGGGGACCTTGCAGCAGTCTGAGGGTGCTGTGAGGTGGTGGCAGAGGACAGGACAGGCTCTGGGCGGCCGACTAGGATGGGGGATGAGCGCCAGGTTCAGTTCAAGTACTGTTGAAGCAGGAAACCGCTGCAACTTGGCGGAGAATGTCTGGCCGCTAGTCATTTTTTAAATAATTATTGTTTAAGGGACCAGCAGATGGCATAATGGCTGTGTTGCTGGACTCCCATGTAGTCCCACGGTTGGAGTCCTGAACCCTGCAGCTTAAAACTCACACCCAGCAAATGTGCCCATGTGTCCAAAATCCTGAGAGGAGACTGGAGGAAAAGGGATTGCAGTGTGATCCTCTTCCCTTGGGGGTGATTCCTTGCTTTCTGTCTCTGTTTCTCTCTGTCTCTCCAGTGAGCACACATGTCCTATAGCAAAAACCTCTCTTTAAAAAATTATTTGTTTCATTTTATCATTATTATTTTTAAAATTTGCTATAGGGCACATACACTCACCAGAGAGAGAGAGAGGAAAAAGGAGAAAGCAAGCCACCAGGTCTGGGACTTGAACCATGGTCAGCCATGTGGGAGTCCAGTGCTTTGATCACCATGCAACCTGCCGGCCCTTTTATTTTGTCTTTTTAAAATTTTCATTAGAGGGCTTGTATGCTTTCCATAGACAGACAGAGGGAGAGGCAGGAAACATCCCCCAGTGGGATGTGGTCACACTGCAATCCGGTCTTCATTTTCCATCAACTCGCTTCTCAAGGCACAGGGGCTGGGATTTAACCCACCCACATTCTGGCTGGCCATGTGGGATCTGGTTCCCTTAACCAGTATTCCACAGGACTGGCCCAGTCATGCTTTTCTTCAGTAGTCATGTTTTTAAAATTATTTTTTCCTCGAGAGAGAGAGCATGCATGCCCATCCCAAGAGGGTCTTCATGTTGCAGTACACCAAGCCTCAGCCAGCTAGGATCACGGACCTGTGTATGTGCCTGGCGTGCACAGGGAGGCCTTGGAACCCGAACCCAGGACATTCCCACGTGGCTTCCCAGCATTGTGGAGCTTTGCACTCCCACTGTGTCACCATGGCTGGCCAGTCGTCATGTTCATATTAGATACACTGACAGTTCTCAGGCTTGGCTATACATCACGATCACCAGGCAATTCTGGAAAAAGACAGAAATCCAAGTGTTGTCAACTGTAGTGAGACTTGTCCCGGTGTAATTAGTGTCCAGGTGATTCTGAGGCACATCAAGTTTGACGAAAGCCACACCAGAGCAATGCTTAACAAACCTCTGCTGCTCGGTGGGCTGTCACATGATCTGTGCAAATCTCCAGAGCTGGGTAGGATCCTCTCTGCTCTATGTCATGGCCAGAGACCCAAATTCTACTGATACTGCGTTTCTTTGAAGTACCTATGTCTTTATTGTCAATTTTTTTAAACAAACTTTTCATTTTAGATTTACAAAGAAGTTGCAGATAGTACAGAGAGCTCCGAAATGCCTTCCACCCAGTTTCTTCTGTTGTTACCATTTTGGAGAGGTTTTTGTTTTTGTTTTTGTTTTTCTTTGCTATAGGGTGCGTGTGTTCTCCAGACAGACAGAGAGAGACAGAGAGACAGAAAGCTAGAAATCACCCCCCAAGTGGGGTGACTTCACACCACTATCCCTTCTCTGTTCTCCTCTCGGGATCTTGGGCACGCACGCACACGCGCCCGGCGTGAGTTTTAAGCCACTGAGTCCAGGACGTGAACCGCGGTCGACTACTTGGGAGTCCAGCGACATAGCCCTTACGCTAACTGCTGGTTCCCACCATTTTGCATCAACCATGGTACACTTGTTAAAACCAAGGAGCCAACCTTTGTCTATTTTTTAAAGTTTCACTATTAGGTGTGTGTGCTCACCAGAGAGAGACAGAGACAGAGGGAAAGTGAGAAAGCGCTCCCCGGGGGTGGGGGGGTGACTGCACACCACTATCCCTTCTCTGTTCTCCTCTCGGGATTTTGGGCACATACATGTCCTGCATGTCTTTCAAGCCTCTGGGTCAACTTGAAATGCACATTTCAAGTCCCATTTACATTTTATTAACCAAACTCTTAAACTTCATTCAAATTCCAAAAGTTTCCCCACTAATATCTCTTTCTGTTTTAGGATTCAGTACAGGACCCTACGCGGCGGTTCGTCGTCATGTCTCTTGTGTCTGCTCGGCTTGTGAGTGTCTCCATGTTCCTAGTTTCCGTGGCCTTGACAGTTTCAAAGAGCACTGCCCAGGTGTTTAAGGAATGGACCATAACTTGGGCATGTCTGCTGCTTTTCTCATTAGACTGGGGTCATGGGTTTGGGGGAGGAACGCCACAGAATGGAAGTGCCATTCTCTTCACACCTTATCGGGAGAATGTACTATTGGGTCATTGGAAAAGTCACGGTATATTTTCCTGTTTTTCTTCGCAAAATTGTGTCGTGACTTTTCCAATGCCCCAATACTTGACGTGACTTAGTACTGGAGATAGTAACCTTGGGCTCCTGCTTAAGGTGCCGTCTACCTTATTAGTAAAGGTCCTATTTTCTCCTTTCCTTGTGGAAGCAAGTCACTCTGCCCAGCCATATTAAAGGTGTGCATGCGTTAGGTGGGAGGGGAATTAACACCATCTCCCGGAGAGGAGTTATCTACATAAATACTCTGGAATTCTCCTGTAAGGAATTTCGTCCCTTCTAAGTCATTTATTTTTATCACCATTGCTTCACGTATATTTATTTTTGTTTTGGTTAGTACATGTTTTTCATTGCTGGTGGCAATGCAAAATGATATATTTTGTAGTTCACATTGTGCCAGCTTTGCCCATTGGGACCACTTACCAGGTTATAGTGTCTGTGTTCTTTGGAGAGACCTCATCTTTTTCTTCTTCTTCAAAATTGTGGTAAAATACACATACAAAAAATTTACCATCCTAACAATTTTTACTATTATGTTTTTTAGTTTGCTATAGGGCATGTGCGCTCACTGGAGACAGAGAGAGAGGGAATGTGAGAAAGCACCCCCCAGTGGGAATGGCCGTGTCAAAATAGTTTCTCCTCTCGGGATTTTGGGCATGCACACACAAGTGCCCAGAGTGCTTTTTAAGACACTGGGTCTGGGACTCGGACTGCATGGCCAGCCGTATGTGATTCAGCACCTCCACCTTGCCACCGGCTGGCCCTCACGCTAAGAACTGTTGAGAGTACGGGTCAGTGACGTGAAGTACACTCACGTTGTGCTGCACCTGTCCTTCTGCTTGGAGCACTTGTGTGCTTCCTGGCACTATGCGACACTCTAGGCCTGATTTGTATTTTTTCCGGTTCCAGTCCTAGAATCAGCCATTTCTCCAAGGTGTCCTGATTCCTTTTATCACAGTATGATATTTATTTTAAAGTATTTCATTTTATTTATTGTTGTTATTATTATTTTGACTAGCGAGAGACAGGGAAAGAAACTGGACATGTGTGTTCACCAGAGAGAGAGGGGCAAAGTGAGAAAGCAAGCTGCCAGATCCAGAAGTTGAACTGTAGTCAGTCATGTGGGAGTCCAGCGCCTTACCCACCGTGCCACCTGCCAGCCCCGCAGCATGGCATTTAGAAACTAAGATCTGGATGCTGGGTGTGCTTATTGCTACTGGAATGACATCATTTCTGGACTCTCTCAGGAACCTGAGGAAGAATTGTACATATATACTGATTCTTATATATACATACATATATAATCATTTCTGTATCTATCTACCTATACATGTAGTATTATGTATTTATGAGAGTAAGAGACAGTGATAAAGATAGAGAAAGATAAAGACTCTTAAAAGGGTCTTTCCCAGATGGCATATGTGTTCTTCAGAGAGACACAGAGACAGACAGAGAGGATAAGCACCCTTAATGGGGCATGGTCACGCCTCAATCCCTTCTCCATTTCTCCATTGCATCATGATTTGGGGCACACATGCACCTGTGCCCAGCGTATTTTTCAAGCCTCCAAGGCTGGAATTTGAACTGCCATCAGCCCTGTGGGATCTGGCTTCCCTTAACCACTAGGTCACCAGCCTAGGATACCTGATTTTTGCAGATTAAGAATGTGGTTTACATGGTCTTTACAGGTTTGCCTCTTTTTTTTTTTTTTTTTTTTTTGAGAGATTTTCACTGTAGGGCACGTGCGCTCGCCAGACAGACAGAGAGAGACATAGAGACAGAAAGCGAGAAATCACCCCCCAGGGGGGAATGGTCACACCGCAATCCCTTCTCCTCCATTCTCCTTTCGGGATCTTGGGCATGCACGCACATGCGCCCGGCGTGAGTTTTAAGCCACCGGGTCCAGGACACGAACCGTGGTCGACTACGTGGGAGTCCAGCGACATAGCCATTACGCTAACTGCTGGTTCCCGAGGTTTGCCTCTTTCAACTGTCTTATAGTGGCTGAATCCTCCCAGCAATTTTGCAGGTGCCTAATTTGAGGAAATGAATGCTTAAGTTAATTATTACTTGCAAGTTCTTTGAAGATGAAGGATACGAGTGGGGTCAGTAATTAGTACAGTGCCCATATGACTGACCTACTACCTGCCTTACTAGCTTGATGGACTGTTCCCCCGCCTTGATATTATGGAAAGATGGAAACCCATGCAGTGCACCGAATTACTGCCTCCCAAAACGGAAGAAGTAGGTGGAGTTTCTGTATTGGTCTGGGCAACAGAGAGGAGCCTATCTTGCCATTTTAGGCAATGCATTTCTTCTTGCCTCCTTTCCTGTATCATTAAACAATGTCACTCATGTCATTTAATCATGATGGTACAGAGATGTTAATAGGTGATTGCAGAATGTCCCTTATCTAAAGGTCACTGCATCAAGGAGCTTTCGAGAACTAACAAAGGGCTTGCTCACACACGATTCCTCACTTCTCGGAGCTTACCCCAAGGGATAGCTTCATTTCATGTTAAGGTCAGTCACATCTTTTTCTTTTATGACTGTGTTGACAAGTAATTTTCACTTGGAGGGCACACACCTAGGAGATATCTAAGAGTAGGCAAAATTCTCACTCTGATAACTATGACTCGAGTCCTTTCTTTTACTTTTTTCTGTTAGTTTTAGCTATAGGGTGCCTGTACTCACCAGGAAGAGAAAGAGAGAAAGGGAAAGTGAGAGATTACCCTCTCCAGGGGGCTAGCCACACCATAATCCCTTCTCCCTAATCCTCTTGGGATTTTGGGCACACATACATACATGCCTAGTGTGATTCTCAGGCCTCCAGGTCTGGGATTTAAACTGCTCATTTGATCATGTGGGATCTAGTGCCTCAACCTCCAAGTCACCTGCTAGCCCTCGAGCCCTTTTCTAAGAAAGCAGAATAAAGGACCAGCAGTTGGCGTAATGGCTATGTCGCTGAACTCCCATGTAGTTGACCGCGGTTCGCGTCCCAGACCCAGCGACTTAAACTCACGCTGGGCGCATGTGCGTGCGTGCCCAAGATCCTGAGAGGAGAATGGAGGAGAAGGGATTGTGGTGTGGCCAGCTCCCTGGGGGGGGTGATTTCTCATTTCTGTCTCTCTGGTCTCTCTCTGTCTTTCTGGAGGGCACATGTGCCCTATAGCAAAAAAAACTCTCCAAAAAAAAAAAAAAAAAAAAAAAAAAAACAAAAAAAATTAAAGAAAGCATATTGAGGGACCAGCGAATGGCATAATGGTTATGCCACTGCACTCCCACATAGTTGCCCGCTGTTTGAATTCTGGACCCGTGGCTTAAAACTCATGCCAGGCAAGTGTGGGCATGTGCCCAAAATCCCAAGAGGAGAATGGAGGAGAAGGGATTGTGGCGTGGCCTTCCCCTCTGGGGGGTGATTTCTCACTTTCTCTCTGTCTCTCCAGCAAGCACATGCGGCCTATAGCAAAAATCTCTCTCTCTAAAAAAAAGCAGGTGTATTGAAATGCAGCTGGATGACAGTGGTATTACTATGGAGAAACTTTGAACCTCTTTCAATGTAGATAAAATGTTACTTGAAAACATTGATGTATTATCACTAGTAATAGGTTACTGGTATAACCAGGGCACACGAACTCACATATCCACAGAAGATGAGAGAAGTGGGCATGCTGGGGGCCAGGGGACAGCCCAAGCCTCTTCTGAATGGGCTAGTTAACTACTCAGCTCCATCTGATTAAGGACATCCAGGGATTTGAACCTGGTATTGCCAAATTTGATTTTTCAAGACAAGCATGAGGAGACAGACCATGGCTCAGTGGTAAATGTGATGCTCGGTGAAGCAGCCCCACATGTACTCTGTGCGTTTGTCAAGCCACTGGGGCTGGGATTCGAACCAGTCACCCACGTGGGATCCAGTTTTCTCTTTATAGCACTTAATCACCAGGGTTATGGGGCCAGCCTGCATTCTTGAAAGCACTCTTCTTTAGCCATGGAACTATTGGATTGCATTTGCAAAGCATTATTTTATTTGTTTAAAAAATGTTAAGCCTATCTCTCTAACTGAAATTGCTCTGTAGTTTTTGTTTTCTGTTTATCAAGCTCTATGCCTCCATTTTCATGTCATCTTTCTTTTTTTTGAGAAACCAAGCCGTCATGTCTGGGACTTGAACTGTGAACGACCATGTGGGAATCCAGTGCCTTTAACCACCACACCACCTGCTGGCCCCCATCTTTCTATCACAGTATATATTACCCTGATAGAAGTTGTATAGCTATCTAATCACCTGTGTGTGTTCAACTGGAGAGCAGGGACCTAGTCATATTCTTCTTTTTTCAATTTACCAGAGGGTACATGCATTCACTAAAGACAGGAGGAGAGTGAGAAAGCACCCCCCACATGGCATGATCACACTGCAATCCTTCTCCATTCTCCCTTTAAGATTTTGGGCATGCACACATATGTGCCTGTCATGTTCCTCAAGCTGCTGGGTCCAGGACTGGCTGGGCCAGATATGTTCTGTATTCTGTCCTTAGTGTCAAGGACATGGGAGAAGCTCAATGAATCTGGGTTGAAAGAAGAAATGAACAGCTTTTGGAAACATTTTCTTTTAACCCAATTTTACCATTTGTTTGTAGATTCCTCTGTATTATCTTTAGACCCTTTTTGTTTCAATGCCAGTAGCATCCAGGTTTCTCTCTTCCCTCAAAGAAATATCACTGCTGAATACAATATTGCAGTTTAAATGAAATAAGCTCAGGCCTCCAGTATCAACATGGATACTCCTCAAAAGTATCAAGTTAAAAACGGGAGGCTGTGATGACAGGATACTGTCCAGATGAAGTTTTAAACATGCCATCACCCATAGGGCATGTACATTCACCAGGGAGAGACAGAGAGAGGGAAAGTGAGAACTCATCCTCTGCCCTGCCCCCACCCAAACCCCCGGGAGCGGTGGCCAGACTACAGTGCCTTCTCCATTCTCCTCTTGGGATTTTGGGCACACATGCACATGTACATGGCATGATTTTCAAGCTATTGGGTCTGGGACTTGATCTGTGGTTGGTCATGTGGGAATCCAGAGCCTTAACCACCACACCACCTACTGGTCCTGATGACTCGAAAGACACACCTGTTGTGTGTGCATGCCGAAGTCCTGATGGGATGGAGAACCTGGAGAAGGAATTGAGACAGGACTATACCCCTTTGGGGGATGCTTTCTATCCCTCCCTCTGTCTGTCTCTCTCTGATGAGTCCATGAGCCCTTTGACCATATATGCATATTATATGTATACATACATATATACACACAAGAAGGGAAATGGTATACACATACACACACACATATATATGTATGCGTATATATATATATATATATATACACACACACACACCACAAGGCTTGATCACACTGTAGTTCTTTTTTCTCCATTCTCCATTCTCCATTCCATTAGGACCCTGAACATGCAAGCACATGCTTGGCGTGTTTTTCAAACCTCCAGGGCCAGGACTCAAACCCTGGTCAGCCATGTGTGATCCAGCTTCCTCCTTGCAGTGTTTAATTACTGTATTATGGGTTAGCTGCTCTAGCTCTTTCTATAACCTTGCAACCAGTTTTCAGACTCAAATTTCCTTTTGCATAAAATATATAGAGTGTTTTCTCCCCTGTCTGTACAGTGACTGATTCTATATAGTTTATGGGCACAAACATTATAGCAAAGGAATAGTAATGTATATGGAAATAGTAAACCCCCTGTTCAAGATAATGGTCAGCTCTGGATGGAAGAGAATACGAGGGAGTTCGAGGTAAGTACACAGAGGGCAATATCTATACTTGAAATATTTCATTTATGTATGTATGTATGTATGTATGTATGTATGTATTTTGCCGTAGGGTGCATGGACTTACTGGGAAAAGAGAGAGAGAAAGAGAGAGTAATCACTTCCCAGGGGGGATGGCCATGGTATAATCCCTTCTCCTCCATTCTTCTCTTGGGATTTTGGGCACACACACACACACACACACACATACACACACACACACACACACACCCCTAGCGTGATTTTCAAGTTGCTGGGTCTGGGACTTGAATTGTAGTCGGACATGTGGGAATCCAGTGCTTTAATCACCATGTCACCAGATGGCCTGAAATATTTTATATCTTAAGCCAGAAGGTGAATATATGGCTATTTTAAATGTTATTCTTCATGTTTGTTGGATTACTTTCTATTTTTTCATTTGCCAGAGCTATTTAATCATTCTCATCAATGTGTGTGCGTATCAATGAATGAAAAAAAATAATGAGATCTGACTCTGAATTCTGACTGTCTTGAGACAGTTGTTTGAGTGGATATAAGTTCAGCTGCTTAAGTTCTCTTAGTTTTTGCATCTACAGCCATAAGAGTAAGGTAATGGTGATGACTAAGTGAATAATATCAAAAGGTCCAAGCCCAGTTCTTAGCTCATGGCAAGTCCTCGACAAATCAGTCCCCTTCCTTTCTTAACTTTCAGGAAGAATAAGAGCTTGATTTGACAAACTTCGAGTTTCTACAATTAATTACACTATACCTCAGAAAGATTGCTTTTCTTCTTTTCTTTATTTTCTAAAGCATTTAATGTTCTTTCTCCAATGGTAGTGTTAGTTGTTCAATGCAGAAAAATTGAAAAATGCAGAGACATGTAGAGATGAAAATTAAAAATCAACTGTAATTTTCTACCACTATAAAACTGTTATACATGTGTAGTACATATACTGGAAACTAGAATAATACCATATATAATTTTGTGACATAGTTTTTTAACTTCACAATATAAGGTAAACATTTTCCTGTGTCAAATATTCTGACAATACTTCTGTTGGCCATATAATACTTACACGAATGGACTAGACTGTATTTAACAAATTCATATTTAAGGTGTTTAGGTTTTGGGCCAGCAGGTAGGGTGATAGTTGAGGCTACAGACTCCCGCATAGCCGACCACAGTTCAAGTCCCAGACCTGGTGGTTTGCTTACACGCTCTCATTCTCTCTCTGGTGAGTGCACATGCCTAATAGCAAATTTAAATAATAATAATAAATAAAATTAAATAATTATTTTAAAAAAGGAAGTTCATGTTTTCTAATGTTTCATTACTGTAATTCATGTTACAGTGAAAATCCTTGTCAATAAATCTTTAAAAATTATTTTATTTATTCGTAATAGAGTGCATGCATGCATGAGAGAGAACAAGGAGAGAGAAGCCCTGTCTAAGAGTTTGATCACACTCCGATCTCCTTCCTCCAGTTTTCCAGCCTGTCAGACCCTAGGTACTAGAAATGTGCTCCGTGTTTTCCAGGCTGACTGGGCTGGAAATTCTAACTCAGTTGCTGCATAGGATCCAGCTTCTCCTAGTATCACCACCGTGCCATGGAGCTAGCCCTCCTTGTGGATAAATCCTTCCTGTTATTTTCTTGGACAAAATACTTGTGGAAGTCTTGGTCAAATGATATGTGCATTTTGTGACATCTAATCCTTAATGGCTATCTTGCTTTAAGGAAAGATTATGTCAAAAAGAAAGAGAAAGGAAGAAAGATCATGCCAATTTATGCCAGTTCTAGCAGTGTTGGCAAGAACTCCTATTCCACATTAAGAGATTACTTTTAGAAAGAAAACCTGTAACGGCCATGGACTCAATCGCGGAATTGACAGCAGTAGATTCTACCTGCTTTGATGTTTAAAGGGCACCAGTGGGCCAACCTGAGGGGTAGTGGCGATACACAAAACACACTGGGCACATGTGTGCAGGTGCCCAACTATCTGAAAGAAGAGAGATAGAGGAGGAATTGAGGTATGCACCCCCCCACTGGGAGTTCTCTCTCTCTCTCTCTGGCAAGTGTACAAACCCTTTGGGGAGAAAAAAAATAAAGAACACCAGGAAAGGGCTATATGTTTACAGAGCAGAGGACTTCCATTGGCTATTGAAATCTAACTTTAGGGCCAGCAGGTAGCATACAGGTTAAAGTGGTTGGATCTCAAAGCCCCAGATCCAGCAGCTTGAAAAACACTCTGGGTATATGTGCATGCATGACCAAAATCCCAACAGGAGAATGAAGGAGAAGAGATTGCCATGTGGCATCCCCTCTGGGGGGTGATTTCTCACTATCCCTCTCTGTCATTCTCTCCAGTGAACACACACACTCCCTATAGCAAACTTAAAAAAAAAAAAAAAAAAGGAAAAGAAAAGAAAAGAAAAGAAAAGAAAAGGAAAGAAAAGAAATTTAACAGGCTGAGGAATGCTAGTTAATCTTTTTTTTTTTTTTTTTGGAGAGGTTTTTGCTATAGGGCACTGCACTCGCCAGAAAGAGAGAGACAGAAAGTGAGAAATCACTCCCCAGGGGGATGGCCATGCCTCAACCCGTTCTTTTCCATTCTCCTCTTGGGATCTAGAGCATGCACATAAACCCGGTGTGAGTTTAAGCCACCAGGTCCGGGACTTGAACCACAGTTGAATACGTGGGAGTCCAGCGACATAATTACTGCACCAACTGCTAGCCCCATACTAGTCAATCTTTAAGTGTCACCTTCTATCTGGGATCGACTAAACATAGAGACTGGAGGTGATTTGGTTAAATGGGAAAAAGAAAGGTAGTAAAAGCCCAGTCTAAGCGGTGCAATGAAAGCACAATGGATGTCGTGCTGGAAGCCACATCCCGCTGTGGGTTTGATCCCAACTGGCCCTGGAACTAGAGGCTTGGGGGAGGGGATCATAGGGTGGCAAGAACATGCTGAGGGTGCTTCTCTCTCTCTTCTCTCTCTCACTTACACACACTATCCATCATTAGAAAGTATCAGCTAGTAAGAGCTTCCAGTCATTTAATTAACTTCTGCAACCATGGCCCTCTGACATCTGCCAGCTTCACTCTGCATTGGAGCCAATGAATTTCCAAAATAATTAAAGTTAATGAACTGCTCTTTGTGGTAGAACCCTGAAAATGGCCATAATTACTGGGAAGTGCAAAAAGGGGAAAGTGTCACTTGCTGATTAACAGGATTTCCTCGTCTTGTTAATGCGAGAACCCTGCCCATATGTGAAAGCGATGCTCTACCGAGTCCACGGCGACATATGACCGGGTTTACAGACTGGAAGTGAACTGAAGGACAAGGACCGATCTTGACAATGATTTCCCTAGGCTACAGTCAGACTCGTCCTCCAACGTTCCAAAATCACGGTGTCAAAATGTTGGTAAGACTTAAGGCAAAGTCTCTCGTGAAGTCTGGGAACTGCAGAATCAGTCATCACCACTAAAGTAGGGCACCAAATTTTGCACCCCTTCGTAACAGAAAGTAACTTGGGAACTGCAGGTATAGTGGGCAGAACGTTCAACGGGCAGCCGTTCTCTGTGGTTCAGTTCGTGCAGCTTTTCCATGAGAATTTCTGGGGAGCAAATACAAATAAGGTCTGAAAACACTGGGTGACCTGCCTCTGTGACTGGAAGTGATAAATGTGAGGAGGTAAAACGTCCCTAAGTGTGGGACTTCCCCAGGGGGCCCTGTGCGTGTCCGCATTCTGCTGTCAGATGATTTTATGTGGGAGATGATCACACTTCTCCTTGCGTGGGCAATGCATTTATTTTCATTCATATTTAAATCACATCAAAACCTTCAGTTTACTTTTGTTAAAGATTCACTTAACTTTATTTATTCATTCATTTATTTATTTCAATTTGACCAGAGAGAGATAGCATGAGAGAGAGAGAGAGCAAGAGAGAAAGTGAGAAAGCAAGCCACCAGGTCCAGGACTCAAACCACGGTTGGTCATGTGGAGAGTCCAGTGTCCTTGACCACCACGTCACCTTTCGGCCCCTCATTTTACATTTATTTATTTATTTATTTTTTGGAGAGGTTTTTTGCTATAGGGTGTGTACACTGGCCAGACAGACAGAGAGACAGAGAGAGAGAAAGTGAGAAATCACCCCCCAGGGGGGATGGCCACGCCGCAATCCCTTCTCCTCCATTCTCCACTCGGGATCTTGGGCACGCACGCACACACGCCCAGCGTGAGTTTTAAGCCACCGGGTCCGGGGTGCAAACCGCGGTCGGCTACGTGGGAGTCCAGTGACATAGCCATTACGCTAACTGCTGGTCCCTCACTTTACATTTTTAAGAATAACAATTTTTTTCTAAATAATGTATTTAAGTTTTAAAAAATGAAACAAGCTTTTTTTTTTTTTTGGAGAGGTTTTTGCTATAGGGCGCGTGCGCTCACCAGACAGAGAGACAGAAAGCGAGAAATCACCCCCCGGGGGATGGCCACACAGCAATCCCTTCTCCTCCATTCTCCTCTCGGGATCTTGGGCACACATGCACATGCGCCCAGCGTGAGTTTGAAGCCACCGGGTCCAGGACGCGAACCGCGGTCGACTACATGGGAGTCCAGCGACATAGCCATTATGCTAACTGCTGGTCCCGAAAATGAGACAAGTTTTAAGCCACCAGGTCCAGGACTCAAACCACGGTTGGTCATGTGGAGAGTCCAGTGTCCTTGACCACCACGTCACCTTTCGGCCCCTCATTTTACATTTATTTATTTATTTATTTTTTGGAGAGGTTTTTTGCTATAGGGTGTGTACACTGGCCAGACAGACAGAGAGACAGAGAGAGAGAAAGTGAGAAATCACCCCCCAGGGGGGATGGCCACGCCGCAATCCCTTCTCCTCCATTCTCCCCTCGGGATCTTGGGCACGCACGCACACACGCCCAGCATGAGTTTTAAGCCAGGGGTGCAAACCGCGGTCGGCTACGTGGGAGTCCAGTGACATAGCCATTACGCTAACTGCTGGTCCCTCACTTTACATTTTTAAGAATAACAATTTTTTTCTAAATAATGTATTTAAGTTTTAAAAAATGAAACAAGCTTTTTTTTTTTTTTGGAGAGGTTTTTGCTATAGGGCGCGTGCGCTCACCAGACAGAGAGACAGAAAGCGAGAAATCACCCCCCGGGGGATGGCCACACAGCAATCCCTTCTCCTCCATTCTCCTCTCGGGATCTTGGGCACACATGCACATGCGCCCAGCGTGAGTTTGAAGCCACCGGGTCCAGGACGCGAACCGCGGTCGACTACATGGGAGTCCAGCGACATAGCCATTATGCTAACTGCTGGTCCCGAAAATGAGACAAGTTTTAAGATTAAATATTAGTGCAGATGGAACTTGGCTGTGGCACAAATTGAAAATTTGACATTTTGGGGAGCATTTCAAAGTAGCATTTCAGGCTCTCCTAATTGTTGCTAGCCTCCAGAAGTGTAACATCGCTCCTCAAACCTGAAAAGCTCTGAACTATGAAATGAATCTTTTTTTAAAGAGTGTTGTTTGTTTGTTTTTGCTATGGGGCACTTGTGTTCACCAGAGAGACAGAGAGAGAAAATGAGAAATCACCCCCCGGGGAGACGACCACACTGCAATCCCTTCTCCTTTCTCTCAGGATTTTGGGCATATATGCACACGTACCCAGTGTGTTTCAAGCTGCCAGGTGTGGGACTCGAACCATCGTCAGCCATGTGGGTGTCTAGCCTCTTAACCATTATGTCATCTGCTGGCTTATTATTTTATGTACCATGAAGAAACAAGAAAATTCTGCTTATAACTAAACGATGGCACAATGTTTTCTTAGCACTTAGAATTTTGCTTTATGTTTAACAAAAGCACTCTTTTAGACTGACCAGACATATTTTAAAAAATCATATATTGCACTGTCTGCTTCTGCGCCTCTCTGTATGTGCTGTAACTTTTCATTTCCATCTGAATCATAGCGTAATCTTTCTGGCGACATTTTACCGACGATAAATCTCAAATCCTGTGCTCCAGGCAACACACATAACTCAATGGCAGAGACCGCCGAGCAGCTGCAGCCACATCTGCACACGCATGGGCAATGGCAACTGATCCTTACTGCATCCAATTTCAGAGGAGTGAAAAAAATAAAAATATAAGACGCACCTTCCAGTCAATGACATACAGCAACAGCTTCTTCAGAGTCTTTTTGACAGGAGATTAGGAATGGTTTCCTTTCTTGTATCCTGGGCTTTTTCCAAGAGCAGAGATCACAGGCAATGATGAGGTGATTTAGAAGGCCTTAGAGGAAATAATGAATTGGATTTCAGAGCACTGGCACACTTCATAGTATCCTGTGATATTATAGCCCTAAGTTAGTCACAGCCTCGCGGGCGCAATGGGATGGCTTCCTCATGCAACTCGACAACAGAGTATATGCAGGATTCTGCCGTGGCTCCATCACCACCGATACCCACAAAACAGGTCATAGATGAGTGACAGCTGACGTGATAATTAGTTGTAGATACTTTACAATCTCACCTCTAAATGAAATACTGAGCTTTCAACCGTGACATCTTCTACTAAACACTTGGTGAGTGAGGGCTCACTATGGGCCCATGTACTTTTTTGTTTCACATCTGTTAACTTATTTGCCACTTAACAACCCTATGGTAGATACTGCTTTTTTGTTTTTGTTTTGAAAGATTTTTGCTATAGGGCATGTGTGCTTACTGGAGACAAGAGAGAGACGGAGAGAAAGAAAGTAAGAAATCACCCCCCAGGGTTATGGCCATGACACAATCCCTTCTTCTCTTGGGATTCTGGGAACACACACATACACACACACACACATGCCTGGCATGAGTTTCAAGCTGCCAGGTTTGGGACTTGAACCATGGTCAGCCATGTTGGAGTCTGCCTTCACTACTATGCCATGCGCCCACCTGCTGGCCCTGAGGCTGTTCTCACTCTTCTTTTATATACAAGGAAACTGAGGCACAAAGTGATCAATTAACTTGCCCAGAGCCATAAAACTGCCAAACATCAGATTTCAATGAAGACAATTTAGCTTCGCATTATGGGCCTAACCACTATACTGTACTGTCTCTACCATATAGTACCAAAGAGCTATAAGGAAAGAATAGAAATGCATGTGATTGTTAATTCTGCAGATGCCTGGTAAATGCATAAAGAAAACCACACCTGGATTCTCAATAACACTTGTTTGCTAATTGTTCAACGAATGAGGCAGAAGTACCTTGCAGTTTGTTAAAATTCACAGTAACAAAAAACCCACGTCAGCAAGTCTGAAATTGGGAGAGGATGGAAGACCGATTTTAGGACTTTGACCAGGAAGTAGAGGCAAAATGTCAAACTGAGGGCAAAAAGGTTCAGGCCTTTCCAAATCACTTATAAGTGGATGCACCCCTATAGTGGACACACCAGCTCAGCATTCATGCCAGCCAAGGGTTAAGTCCAGGCCTTATTTTGACCACTCTGCCCTGTGATCATATTTAGGACTAAGTGAACTGCAGTAGTGAATTACCTTGAACTGAAATCAAGTATTATGTAGTCTCAAGTCATTGTCTGGATTCTGGCAGGCCGTGCTAAATACTGCGTTAGGAAAGTTAATTAAACTGAGGAATTGAATCTTTTTTTTTTTAAAGAAATGGCCATTGGGTGTTAATCAGCTGTAAAGAAGAAAGCAGAAAGCCAAGGGAATCCATAAAAGAGCTTTGCCCTGTAAGCACAGTCGCCTCACCTCTGACCTCCATAACTGAGAAAGAATCTGGCTCTGGCAATATTCTCTGTGAAGTTAGCAGCTTGAATCACTGCCATGAGCAAATGAGTTTTCTCTACTGAAAACGAATTCTCCTGAACTGCTGAAACAAAGGTCTATGCTCCTCAATGGCTATTATTTATCTGGAAGATGGCTGAGAAACCCCACCCCCATCCCTACTCTGCGTTGAGAAGCTGCAGGCCACGGTATTTAGCCGGTAGTCCAGTGGAACAAAACTCAACAAAAGGAAAAACCAGCGGGGCAAGTGGTGCTCCCGGGTGAAATGTGAAAACTGCCTCGCAAATAGAGTCAGCCACAAAATGAATAAGCAATGGAGGGCTTTACTTTTTGTACTACTTCATACTTTTGAGATAATTACGTTGATTTATTAATTTTTTTTAATTTATTAATTTTTTTTTTAGAGATTTTTGTGGTAGGGCATGCGTTCTCAATTAAGAAAGAGAGACAGGAAGAGAGAAATCAGTCCCGGAGGAGATGGCCACACCACAATCCCTTCATTCTCTTTTGTGCATACACTCAAGTGCCCGGTGTGAGTTTCAAGTCACTGGGCCCAGGACTCAAACCGTGGTCATCCACATGGGAGTCTAGCACCTTAACCAGTATGCCACCTGCTGGCCCCTTGATTTATTTTTTAATTGCCAAAGGGCATATGCACTCACCAGAGTGAGTCAAAGAGCAAGAAGGGAGGGCGGAAGCACCTCCTAGTGGGGCACGGTCATATCATAATCCCTTCTCCATTTTTCCACCCTGTCAGGATTTGGGATTTGTGGCATACTCACAGATGCCTGCAGTGCTTTTCAAACCTCCAAAACTGGGATTTGAACCAGGGTCAACTATGTAGAATCCAGCTATCTTAATCACTGGACTACAAGGTGGCCCTGAGCTATTGTTTGATTGCACCAGAAAGCAAAATTTGTGAGCAGGCAAAGGTGAGAGGCTGAGCCCAACTGAGTTCAAAATCTAAGTCAGTTGTACTGAAAGGCCCTGTGTCCCCAGAGGGCTACAGGCTCGGGTCTTTACACACAAAAGAAAGGGCAAGGGTCCCAGGCACATGATTAATTTGGTTCATGAGAACACTTGATTGCTGGGGTCTTAGGTAATCAATTTCTATCCTTGGAGAGGATAATTAACAAGTCTCCTGGCCCTGTTCAGTCTGAGGTTTACGTATTTTCCCTCAGAAATCTCCTTTCCTGTGCTCCCTATCTTGCAAAACATATGAAGAATTTCAGTTAAAATGCTATCTTCTTCAAGTGGGGATTTTGTAATCTTAAGACCCAAATTGCTTAATTTATTGTTATTTTAACTCTTCCCTATGAGCTAGTGTAAACAGTAATTTATAACTTATTTAACCTAGCTCCTGTTCCCTTGCAGTTTTGGAAAATTTCCATTTTTTCTCTCAACAGAAAAGGGGAGGCTGAGGACCAGGCTCTTTCAGAGGCTCCCTGTACAAGCTATTAGATGTTCTTCACCACTGCCAATGCTACTGCTGCCATCCCCACTCCCCACAAACTCTTGATAAGTTTGCCTCCGGGGAAAACATATTCCCAGGTGGTGAATTGGCTAGGAATGGAGTCTGTCAATTCCCAATACTTCAAAGAAACCATTTAGGGCACTGTTGCAATTCCATATGTCATTCCCAGGGCCTGTCACATCTCACGGTTTTGTAGAAGTAATACATCATTTGGAGAAGTGTTGTGTTTTGTCCATTTGGCTCCTATTCCACTGAGTGTTCTGATTGTGTCTTAACTATTAGGTTATGGGGACAGTCATGACATATTTTACTATGCAACAATGCACCATGACTTTCCCTGTGACCTGATAATTCAGATGGAATATCTATAGTCTTCTGAATATTGAACACTGCAAATGAAGTCCCTTTGAAAACATGAAACCCAAAATGCTGTATAAATAAGAAAATTACTATAGTATATATATATATATATATATTTTTTTTTTTTGGAGAGGTTTTTGTGATAGGGCGCGTGTGATCGCCAGACAGACAGAGAGAGACAGAGAGACAGAAAGCGAGAAATCACCCCCCAGGGGGGATGGCCATGCCGCAATCCCTTCTCCTCCATTATCCGCTCAGGATCTTGGGCACGCACGCACACACATCTGGCATATTTTAAGCCACTGGGTCCGGGACGTGAACCGTGGTTGACTACGTGGGAGTCCAGCGACATAGCCATTATGCTAACTGCTGGTCCCACTATAGTATATATATATGTATGGTAACAAGCACAGTCCCTGACTCAAGTAGACACCCCCCAAAAAATGTATCAAATAAGAGCATGAGTATGTGTTGCATATCAGTCACGAGGCTGGATTTTTTTTTGGGGGGTTATATATATATTTTTTTCCAATTTATTTGCATTCATTCACTGTACATCATTACAGCATACACAATGAGATTTTCCATCCAGAGTACACTGTATATTGTCTCAATCAAGCACATCAACAAACATGTTATTATTAGCAAATGATCTTCCATTTCTTGTTTTCTGTATGTTTTGCTTTTTTCCCCCTATCCTTGGTTCCCTCTCTCTTACCCTCTGCCACCTCCTGTTCTCCTCCCACACTTTCTCTGTTATCTATGTTTGCTTTCTATACCATTTTCCCCCCACATTTTATTGAATCACCAAAGACCCTCATCAATCCAAATACCCTCCTAGCAAACACATGTGACACACACATTTCCATGAGCACAAGTCTAACTTTACGCATCCTATAAATTAGCACCTAACTGGGGCTACATATCCTACTGCAGTCATTGAATAGATACATTTTGTTTTCCTGAAACTTTTTTTTGTAACTCAATTTACATTCCTTCCCTAGGCATCATCACAGCACACAAAATGCGATCTCCCATCCAGTACACACTGCATAGTGACTCAATCATGCACATTACAAAAAATATAAATTTCCACTTCTAGTTGCTAGAATTAATTCCACCCCTCTTTCTGCCCCTCTGTCCCTTCCCACCCTCCTCTCACACCACCTCTAGTGTCCAAAATTGTCCTCCATTCCCTTCCCACCCACATTGCATTGATCACACAATTTCCTACATAACCTGACTACTTTCAAAGGTGAGTTCCCTCGTTACTACTAAGAAAACCAGTTTTAACTTAAATCAAAGAACCGCCAAGGAACTTTGCTTAAAGCCCGGAAACAGGTTAGGATTCTGTTCAAATGGTAGGTGCATGAACCTATCAGTCTCATATACTTTTATCTTCTGTTCTGGTTCAATTTTCCTGATTAAATTCTGGGATATAGTATTCAACTCCAGACTTGTCCCTATGATTAAGTTAGCTACTTTCTCAGTTTTTGGACTCTTATTTCCATGTATCTGCGTTTAGTTTTCCTGATACAGCACATCCTTGAGAACTTCTTGGAGGTCTGGTCTGGTGCTGGTAAATTCTTTCAGGTTTTGTTTATCTGAGAATGTTCTTGTCTTTTCTTCCCACCTGAAAGATAATCTTGCCGGATACAGTATTCTTGGCTGAAACTGCTTCTCTCTTAACACTTGGAATATATTTTCCCATTCTCTCCTCGCTTTTATTGTTTCTGATGAGAGATCTGCTGTTAGCCTGATGGGATGTCCTTTGTAGGTAACTTGATGTTTTTCTCTTGCTAATCTTAGTATCTTGTCTTTGTCTGCAGTTTTGGTCAACCTGGCTATAATGTGTCTTGGAGAAGATCTTCTAGGGTTGATTCTATTTGGGGTCCGTTGTATTTCCTGGGACTGGATCTTTGAATGCCTCTCTAGGTTTGGAAAGTTTTCTTGCAGGATTTCCTGGAATAGATTATCAATGCCCTTATGGGTTTCCTCACCTTCTGGAATGCCAATTATCCGGATATTTGGACGTTTGATGGTATCCAGTACTTCTCGCATATTATTCTCAAATTTTTGTGCCATTTTCTCAGCCTTCATGGTGGATTTTTCTAGGCCAGCCATTTTCTCCTCTACATCTGAGATTCTATTTTCTGAATGATCTAGTCTGCTTTTAATGCTTTCCAGGGAGATTTTGACTTCTTGTATTATAGACTTCATCTCTAGCAGTTCGGTTTGAGTCTTTTGTAAAGTGTGTAATTCCACTTTTAGATCTTGCAGGAATTTCCTCATCTCTTGGAACTCGTCAATCTCTTTCTCCTTTCTCTTTAGTAGTTCATTATCTCTCTTCTCTTCCATCTCTGTTAGCTTAGACATTATGAATGATCTGAATTCCTTATCAGACATTTCCATGATTTTCACCGAACTGCTTGTGGATGAAGAGTTACTCTTTTCCCTAGGAGGAGAGGTATTTTCTTGTTTTCCCATGTTTCTCGTGATCCGGCGGTGATTTCTTGTCATCTGATGAATGTTGTGTTTTCTTTCAAATTCTGGAGGTTCAGCCTTAATGTTAAGGAGCAAGCAGACAGAGGTGATCCAGAATCTCTTTGCTGTTCTATTGTGCTTGCTGGTGCAGCAGATTCAGAAGATAGTGGGGAATATTTCAACCCTATTAGTATTTGAATGTTTAGCTACAGTGATCTTAGATCTGTCTAAAAACACACTGAAAGGATATTGGACTAGCTCGTTTGTTGGAGGCTGAATTATTAGTAGAAAATCTTCATTCCCTTAAAAATCTAGTTCACAGTAGCCATGTGGAACCTTGTTCTGAAGGCCCGTGGCTTCTTCTGCCGCTAGCTCGTTTGTTGGAGGCTGAATTATTAGTAGAAAATCTTCATTCCCTTAAAAATCTAGTTCACAGTAGCCATGTCGAGGTTGGATTTTTTAAAAAAGATTTTTGCAATATGGCATGTGCAATTGCCAGACAGAGAGAGACAGAGAAAGGGAAAATGAGAAAACCCCCTAGGGGGAATGCCCATGCCACAATCCCTTCTTCTCTTATCCTCTTGGGTTTCGGGGGCATGCCTGCATATGTGCCCGGTGTGATTTTCAAGCTGCCATGTCCAGGACTTGAACCATGGTTGGCCATGTGGGGGGGAGTCCAGCACCTTAACCACCATGCCACCTATTGGCCCCACAGCTGGACATTTTGCAATCAGCCCTGATCCCTTGCCATCACTCACTGCCTTCACTGGTCATCTGTCCTAAGCTACGACTCATGCACTGCTTTGGATCTCCTTGTGTTGACCCTGCTGTGGCAGACAAGGTTCAGGTAACTCCCTGGAGTGCCATGTCAGCTCCTCTACGTCCTTAGGGGCTCAGATCCTCCAACTCTCACCTCTTTTGTCTGGAGTGGGTACTGAGGCAGGGTGCAGTACATGGGCCTGTCCACCATCCACTCAGGTTCTGAGTGCTCTGGGAACCACCCCGGGCCTTCTCAGGGCCACCTCCCTTCTCCACTCTTTCTGTCTCCTCCATCAGCCATGTCTGAGGTGGCAGCACTTATCCTTACACAGAGAGCCCAGGGATAGTCCCAATGAAAAATGGACATAATAGGGTTTTCTCAGATAGTGTTCTGGGGGAAACTCAAATCTCCAAGAAAAAAGTAAATATAAATACCAATGGCTATCAAAGAATGAACAATTAAAAGTAATAGGCCTGGGGGGGATGGGGGGACAGCAGGAGACATGGTGTTAAGGCACTGGACACTCCCACATGGGCAACCACTGTTCAAGTCCTGGATGTGGTGGCTTGCTTTCTCACTTTCTCTCTCTGTCTTTGTCTCTGGTCAAATTAAAATGAATGAATATAACTAAATAATTAATTCTTAAAAAAAGAAAAAGTAATAGGTCAGGGGACAGCAGATAGTGTAGTGATTATGTCACTGAACTCCCACATGGGCAACCACGGTTCAAGTCCCAAACCTGGTGGCTTGAAATTCACTCCAAGTGCATGTGTGTGCACCCAAGATCCTGAGAGGAGAATGGAGGATAAGGGATCATGACGTGGCCATTCCCTCAGGGGGTAAATTTTCACTTTCCCTCTCACTGTCTCTATCTCCCTCCCTCTCTCTCTCTCTCCAGCGAGTACACTCACCCTAAGGCAAAAACTTCTCAAAAAAAAGTAATAGGCTATTCATAAAAGGAACAAGGGAGGGCATGAGGAAAAGGTGTTCTCACACATGCTCTTTGGGGAACGTGATTTCATATGACTCACTGCAGGGCCAATGGACTATGTATAAAATCCTTAAAAAGGAGACACTGCTAAAGTTGGGAATCTTCTAGGAATTTTCCCCAAGGAAACAAAGATATTTGGCAAGGTGTATATGCATAGGTGTTTAATACAGCAATATTTACTATAGCAGAAAAAAAACTCCACATATTTGTTTAAATACATTTTGGTACATCCTCACAACAAAACACCCTGTGGAGCATGATGATATAGAAACATATTTTGAATATTGTGCTTAGTGATAAAGAAGACTATAAGGACCAGCAGATGGCATAATGTTATGTCACTAGGCTCCCACGTGGTTGACACCAGTTTGAGTCCTGGACCCGGGGACTTAAAACTCATGCCAGATGCTGTGCTTGCATGCCCAGAATCCTGAGAGAACATAGGAGAAGGAATTGTGGCATGGTCTTCCCTGCTGGGGTGGGGGGTAATTTCTTGCTTTCAGTCTCTCTGTCTCTCTTGTGAGCAAAAAACCTCTTTGGGAAAACAAAAAATCATGCTGGATGAGTGTGCATGCATGCCCAAGATCCCAGGAGAATGGAGAAGGGATTATGGTGTGGTCATCCCCCCAGGGAGTAATTTCTCACTTTCTCTCTGTCCAGTGAATGTCCGTGCCCTATAGCAAAAGTCTGTCTCCAAAAAAAAGACTACAGACAATTGTTAGATTATGATTTTATTATTGTAAAGAGATTTCTAGTGTTTGGCTAGCAGGTGGTATGGAGGTTAAGGCGCTGGATTCCACATGGCTGCCTCCTTGGTTTGAGACCCAGACATGATGGCTTGAAAATTACATTGGAAACGTGCATGAGAACCAAGATTTCTGACAGGAGAAAGGACTGTGGCATAGTCATCCCCCTGGGGACGACTATGGCTCAAACAAAACAAAACAAAACAAAGAAACGAATAAAAGATTTCTAGTGTGTTTATACTTAAAAGTCTGGCATTTATACACACAACATTAACAACGGTGACATTACAGATTTATATTTTAACGTTTCTGCTAATATGTGTTTATACTTTCTGCAAAGTCTGTGAGCTATTTGAGTAATTAAAAATTGTTATAGTTAATAATACATTTTGTATATTCAAAATTTGCTAAGAGAGTAGATAATTTTCTTTTTGGAGAGGGTTTTGCTATAGGGCAAGTGTGCCTTTCTCACCAGAAAGACAGAGAGAGATAGAGAGACAGAAAGCAAGAAATCACCTTCCAGGGGGATGGCCATGCTGCAATCCCTTCTCCTCCATTCTCCTCTCAGGGTATTGGGCACACACGCACATGTGCCTGGCGTGAGTTTAAGCCACCGGGTCCGGGCCTTGAACCGCAGTTGACTATGTGGGAGTCCAGTGACATGGCCATTATGCCAACTGCTGATCCCAAGAGAGTAGATCTTAAGTGTTCTCAACACACACACACACACACACACACACACACACACACGGGATGAAGGTGATGTGTAGGTGACGGAGGCATTAACTAATTTGACTGTGGTGATCATTTCAGAATATACATGTAAATGAAATTATATTATGCACCTTACATATATACACGCTTATTTGTCAATTATACTTCAATAAAGCTGGAAAAAATTGCTAAATTCCTATTCCAATTAAGAAAATCTACAAAATGTCTCCTATTTTAAGGCTGAAAACTTCCTTAAAGAATACTTGATAGGCCCGGCAGGTGGTGTGGTGATTAAGGGCACTGGACTCCCAAATGGTTGACTGCAGTCCCAGACATAGCAGCTCGCTTTCTCACTTTTCCTCTCTCTCTCTTTCTCTCTCCCCCTCTCTCTCTCTAAATCTTTCACTCAGTCCCTCTCTGGTCAAATTAAAATAAATAAATAAAGTTAAATAAAATAATTCTTTTAGAAAAAGAAAAGAAGATGAGTACTTGACAAGTGAACTGAAGCCCTAGGAAATTAACGAACTTGCCCCAAAATACCACCCTGGGCCATGCCAGAATTCGAGCCTAAAAGTTCTTTGCTCTTTCTAAACCAATGTGAGGCCTCTAAAGAACCAAAGGGCCCAACCACAGAAGTGCTGCCAGGAGGGCTATGCGGCTTACTCAGCCTGGTGCTCGAGCACAGCCACTCACTGGCTCTCAATAGATCTTGAAAATGACCCAGACCACAACCTGCTGAGCAACTGTAGAAAATTCTCAGAGCATGAAAAATATCCTGTTCGGCTGCTTGGCAAGCTGTATTTTCCCATTTGGCAGGTGAAATTCTCCACAGAAAATGCTATGTTATAAAGAACATCCTTCTCCCGGGTGCTAATGACATATTTCATGAGGAAGTCTCTAAAGGAATAAAACAGATGCCAACTATAATTAAGTGAGCCCCATAGCCAGGAGAGAGTAATTGGACCAGAAGTGGTCAGTGTAGGGGAGACCAAATTAATTTATCAGCTGAGATCAATAAAAGGAAAAAGTAATTAGAGATTCTTACTGGTATGTGCTGCTCCCCGCCATGAGGTTAGTTCTGGAGGTGACATCAGAGAGGCCTCACTTGTTCAGCTTTGGAATCTGGGTGACACTTTGCCTTGATTCTTGTATCTTTACATCTATATGTAGGAGACAATTAGCTTGTGAGTAGGTGAAACCCTTAGTCTACCCTCCCCCCTTCCACTTTTATTATTACTCTCAGTTTCTTTATTCTTCTTTCAGATATTTGGGCCAAAAGTAATTTGCTTTTGATCAGGCAAAGGGCTATCTGACTATCTTTGGGCCGATTAGGGGAAGTATGTTCAGCTCAGTAACAGTAACACCCTCAGTTATTGAGCTGATCTGACAGCTGTATTTTTGTCCCTGGACTGGTCTTTTGAGGTTTTTTCCTTGAGCTTTTCTCCTTGTTCAAGGGCCCATGGGCTTAGAAGGCTCTGGTTGTTTTATGTCTGGGGAACTTGTCCAAATGGTGAACCCTGGTCACATTAGTTAGGAACAGGTTGGACTACTTATGCCAGAAGAATCCATAATACCTGGCTTTAAGTGAGCCCAGTTCCTGTTCTGGAACTAGATATACTAGATGAGGTGTCACAATAGCTTTTCTGTCAGCAGCAGCTTAACCACCTTTTTCTACTTACTGCTTTCAGCCGAGTGGCTTCTTCTATTCTCAAGTTCAAGATAGATGAGAGAACTCCAACTATCTCTACCCTTCCCAGGCAGCAGGAAGGAGGAAGAGCAGAAATGACAATAAAACAGGTTGTAATTTGGGACAAACTACTAGTTTCTTTACTCTCTAAGTTTGGTCCCTAGGTCAGCAGCACCTGGGAGTTCGTAAGGAATGTGAAATCTTAGGTGCATCTCTGACTTTCTGGAAAACTATGTGTATGTTAACAAGATGTCTTAGGTGAGCTCATGATATTTAAATTTAGTAGGCACTACTCTACATCTTGATATTAATAAAACTGACTAAGGCAAGATTTCTACATTAAAGGAACTCATGGTCTTATACAGAAATCATTAGCAACTTTCAAAACAGGTTGTGTTCGCTCCTGGATTGAGCATTTGTAGGATAAATTCCATACGCAAGGGATATTCAAACCCCCTTGGCCTTTCCTACTCAGGCATTCTAGGTCATGGTTTAAGCATCATTTCTATTTGCAATTCAAAATAAAGTGCATCATACAAACGAACAGGTTCTAAGAGGGCCTTAGGGCCTCGCTAGCCTAGGAGGCCTTCTTCGGGTGACTTCATCCCTTCCTTCTCTGGGTCCAGACTCCAGTTCTCTTGCATTAACCTTTAAAAGGCAAACATTTCTTTCACTTCCTGTTCTTGCTGGAGCAGCTTACTGTGGCCCTAAAGTAATTCATTCCAAACAAGATTATCTCCAAGTCCTATCTGCCTCTCTCCTGGTCTCAGGCCACAAGGTTCCACCAACTCATCCTAAAGAATCTCAACCTACTCGGAGCTGCCGGTGAGAAATAAACAATCCCTAAAGACAGTTTAGGCCCTTGGGAAAGTCATGGCTAGCTGTTTGTTTTTAAGAGAGATTTTTGCTATAGGGCACAAGCACTCTCCAGAGAGAGACAGAGAGATAGAAAGCAAGAAGCCACCCCCCTGGGGGGATGGCCATGCTGCAGTGCCTTCTCCTCCATTCTCCTCTTGAGATTTTGGGCATGCACATATTCGTGCCTGGCATGAGTTTCAAGCCGCTGGATCAGGGACTTGAACTACAATCAGCTATGTGGGAGTCCAGCGCCTTAAACACCACAGACCGTTGGCCCCCATTTTTCTGTTTTTTTTTTTTTAATGCAAAAATGTGCCATGACTTTCCCGACAACCCAATAGAATGTTATTCCTTCTCCCCTACTTTTCTTTAGCTCATTCTTAAGAGGGAGAGGTAACCTTCCCTTTTCCCAAACTTTACATTATAAAGAAATTTTTATAATCTAAATTTCTGAAATATAACTCAAACCCCTGTTAGGGTCTATCACCCTTGGAAATGAAGATCAATTAGTAATTTTACATTTATTCTTTAGAAAAAAGATAATACTTTGTTTAATAGGTAGTAGCTTTATTCAGATTTCTGCTTTGAGGGCACAGACTACAAGGAATTATAGTATTTTAAAATATTGCTTGACATACGAGACAACGTGTTGTAAATATACTGAGCTACAAGCATTGCACTCCCACGGCTCAGGAGCTTATGCAAATATTTGTAAATGCCAGGGTCCAATCTTGTAGGTAGGATGTTTACATAGGAACAGATTGCTTGCTTCATGGTCATGCCTGATACCACCTACGTAGGACTCAGGGACAGATATTCATTGCCCAGTCTTGTCTATCTGTGATGAGAATTCAAATTCTTCTTCTTTTATTTAAATTGCAGAATTTTATTGTATTGCACTAAAGGAACAGCAGGGTGGTTACACAATTTTCTTTGTTGTTTAGCTTTGGAAATCTTAAGTACTTGCAAATTTTTTTTTTAATTTTCATGATTATTTATTTTATTTTATTTATTCATTTATTTTAATTTGACCAGATAGAGACAGACAGAGAGAGAAAGAGGGAAATGAGAATGCAAGTCACCAGATCTAGGACTTGAACCATGGTCGGCCATGTGGGAGTTCAGCGCTTTAACCACCACACCACCTGTTGTCCCCAGAACTTGCAAATTCTTAAGAATAACTTTACCATCAGAATAGAACAGTAAGCATAATAATGAATTTCTTTTTTTTTAGAGTTGTTTTTTTTTTTTTTTTTTTTTGCTATAGGGCACATGCACTCACCGGAGAGACAGAGAGACAGAAAGCAAGAAGTCACTTCCCAGGGGTGATGGCCACACCGCAATCCTTTTTCCTCCATTCTCCTCTTGGGATTTTGGACACACACAGACACATACACGCCCAGTGTGAGTTTTAAGCCAGTGGATTCAGGACTCAAACCATGATCGACTATGTGGGAGTCCAGTGACATAACTGCTACACCATCTGCTGGCCTCAACAGCAAATTCCTTAAAAGTGATGTCTTACAAATAAAAACAAATTAAAAATATTTTAAATGCATTTTTCACAAGTAATTCAGCATCTATTTTTACATCATGCTCGCTCATGCTTAAGAATTAAAGCACATATATTACTCTGATAGGAATATGGGGAAGCTCTCATTCATGCAATATACAGAGACAACATTCAAGTGGAAGAGAAAAAATATCCCACTCTTCTTCTTTCTGTAAATATATCAATATATAATCATCTATATGATAGATGAGGAAACTCCAAGCTTCCCACAAGTCAGATATAGACTTCAGTTCATCAGAAGCACCTGATATCTGCTGCTAATTTATAATTAGATGGCATTTCAATAGAACCAAAATGAGCCCTACAAGTTTCTATCAATGAAAGTTTCAGTGGATTAAGGACAGTCAGTAATTAATGAAAGCATACAGGGATTGTGGCTGTTCCTTAAGCAGTGTAAGTTCAAACCTGTCAACATCAGAAGTAATCATTTTATATTAATTTATACATAATTCCATTTAAATTCTTTATCCAAGTACAACATATGAAAAGTCTTTCCACAAACAAACAAACAAACAAACAAAAAACAAGGAAACATTTAAAAAATAATGAGTCATTTTTTAATTTACTTTTTAAATTTAATTTTCTTTTATACATTCAATCACATTGTTTAGCTTACAAAGTGACTATTTTAACATGTGAACATTTCTCTCTAGACCAGTTGATAAACTATAAAATAGCTTCAACAGATAGTACCACATTTCTTTGTCCCATTAATGCTTTGCCTCCCTATTTTTCTTCTAAATGTCCTTCTTCAGACCCTACTCTTTCACACATGATTCATTTTTTTTAAGAGAGATTTTTTGCTCTAAAGCATGTGTGCTTGTCGGAGAGACAGAAAGACAAAGAGAGACAGAGAGACAGGAAATGAGAAATCACCCCCCAAGGGGGGGATGGCCACGCCACCATCCCTTCTCCATTCTCCTCTCAGGATTTTGGACACATATACATATGTGCCCGGTGTGAGTTTCATGTGGGAGTCCAGTGACATAACCATTATGCCATCTGTAGGTCCCTCAAAGAGACTTTTTTCTTTAAAGATTTATTTATTTATATAATTTCATTTGTTATTATTGATTTTTAACTTGACCAGAGAGAGACAGAGAGAGAAACAGAAAGTGAGAAAGCAAACCAGCAGGCTCTGGGACTTGAACAGCGGTTGCTCATGTGAGAATTCAGAATCTTTAACCACCACACCACCTGCCAGCCTAAGGAGTCTTTTTTTTTTTTTAAGAGGTTTTTGCTATAGGGTACATACGCTCGCCAGACAGAGAGAGGCAGAGAGACAGAAAGTGAGAAATCACCCCCCGGAGGGATGGCCACGCTGCAATCCCTTCTCCTCCATTCTCCTCTCGGGATCTTGGGCACGCACACACACGCGCCCAGCGTGAGTTTCAAGTCACTGGTCCAGGACGGGAACCACGGTTGACCACGTGGGAGTCCAGCGACACAGCCATTACGCCAACTGCTGGCCCCAAGGAATCATTTTTTAAAGTAGCTGATCAGATTCCATAGGCTAGTCTTGGAAACAGAATCTTGCTGGCTAGAATCCCTTCATTTGGTGGCCTCTTCCATGCCCTTAACCGGACCAGTTCTTCTATATGTTGTTAGAACACACCCTTAGAAGAAGAGCTCATGAAAAGAAACATCGTACCTTAGAGGTTGTTAAAAAACAAATGCTAGAAGATAAAAAGCTAATTTGCACCATCCTTTCTGACAATATGCTAGAATATCCACTTTCCTGACGGTTGTAGGGTCATAGACTCCTGGTCTAGTCATATACCTCCAAATACAATATGCCAACAGGGGCCTATTGAGACCCAGTGTAAGCCGCTCTGCTGCACAAAGAAACATGACAGAAGCAAGCATGGATGAGGTGCTCTGGAGGTACAAGGGGATTGAGGGTATTACATTGGGCTACAGGGTTCCCGGATTCAGTCTGAGCTCATCAGATGCCGAGGTGTGAGCGCAGCCCTGAGTAGCCCTCCAGCATGAAGCAGAAGGCGGCTCGCGGAGAAGCAGGGAGCTGCACCAGTGCCTGTGGAAGAAGGCAGCGCAGGGTCCTCTGGGTTGAGAATTCAAATTCTCCTACATCTTCAGCAACACCCTATATACCTAAGATCTTAAAAAAAAAAAAAAAAAAAAAAAAGGAGCAAATAAAACGATCAAAACAAAAGCCAAACTCAGGATACACCATGGCCTAGTGAAAGGGTCTCATCTTAAAAATCAAGCAGGGGTACCAGCAGTTAGCGTAACGGCTATGTGGCTGGACTCCCACGTAGTCGACTGCGGTTCCCACCCAGTCGCTTAAAACTCACGCTCGTTGTGTTTGCGTGTGCGTGCATGCTCAAAATCCCTGGAGGAGAAGGGATTGTGGCATGACCACCCCCCCCCCGGGGGGTGTGTGATTTCTTGCTTTCTGTCTCTCTGTCTCTGTCTGGCGAGCGCATACGCCTTATAGCAAAAACCTCTAAACAAACAAACAAACAACGCCAGGGAGCAGTGGGTGCTGGTGGAGATGGTACAGGTGATCTGCAAGGCAGCCGCCTCCTGTCTGATTTTGGAAGGACTCCTAATACTCTGGATAATCAGACTTCTTTTCCCTAAAACTTACAAATGACAAGAACGATCTGATCTTACACTCAAGGAAAAGGAGGAGTGGATTGAAGAGCAGCAACCAGAACCTCTCATTCCTCCTGAATCAGACCATCTCGCTCTCAGTTACATCATTTCAATCCCTCAGAACCACAACACTGTGGTGAAGGGAAAAGAACACATCAACTTGGCTTCATTTAATTTCCCTGGGTTGTTAGATGGCCCTAGGATTAAGTCAGCAGCCTTAGCATCTCTGATACATGGCATGGGGATTTTATGGCACATTTGATGTTCATCTGGATTTGGAAGATAGCTTGGCAAAGTTTAGGAAGACAGAAGAAGCCATTATATATTTGGATGGCTTCATCACTAAGGCCAGTGCCATTCCTGCCTACTCTGAACGGGGACCTTGTCTTTGTAGATAGAGCAGCCTGCTTTGCTATTCAGAAGGGATTACAGGCATCACTCAGTGACTTTAAGATATTTAATCGTAATGATATGACCCACCTGGAGTGACTACTAGAGGAACAAGAGAGTGAAGAATAAAGAATCCTCACAAGGCTCGTGTAGTGGGCGTTTCATTGCAGTAGAAGGATTGTATATGAACAACTACTTGTCCTCTCCCAGAACTGGGAGTTAAAGTACAAGTACAAAGCAAGGATCTTCTTGTTTGGAGTTTTTAGGAAGCAAGGCTGAGGCCTCACTGAGCATGATGGGATCAATTTCCGTGACATCGACCTCATCAGTCAGTGCCAACATGGAGAACTCACTGGCTTCCTCTGGTGGCTTCTGCTGTGGGAAGTCTTTTGAAATGTACCATCAGTGGCCCTCTGGCCAGTGGTGCTGCTTCTCAGCCTCCTCGCCTCCACTGTTGGCTGCCACTGCGATGGAGGCCCTCAACATCATGGAAGGGAATCCGTGTATTTCTGCAGCATTAAAGGAAAAATGCAAACAAGTTTATAAAACTTTACAAGGCATTTTCGGATGAAAGTGGCAGGGGAATCCTTTTCTTCAGCATTTCATCTGCAACTGGAAGAGAGCACTGGGTCTCGGGAGAAAGATGTGAAACTGCTTCAGGAAATTGTTAATCAATGCATGAGCAGAAGCATTGCTGATCCAGCCTCACTACCTGGGACAAAGAAGAGAAGTGGCTCCTGCCTCCCAGCACCAGGGTGTGGACACTGTAGAACAGATAGAGGAGGGACCAGACAAAGGCACGTCCACCATCAAGGCTGTGGCCTAGGTGGTCCTGCTCTAGACCAGTCCCAGGGAATGCTGGCCTCCTGCACTCAACATGGAGACAACTTCTCAGAGGCTCCTGCAGGCCTGGCAGGAGGGCTGGGGAACACGTGACCTACTTGTTACCCAACAGGGCAGAGTGCACCAAGTGCGTGGCCAGGAGAAAGATGTTTGCTCTTCTTAAAAAAGAGAACATATCTAAAAGACAAGGAACAGATTTTTTTTTTTTAAAGAGAGGTTTTTGTTATAGGGCACCTGTGCTTGCTGGAGAGATAGAAAAAGAGAGCGAGAAAGCAAGAAATCACCCCCCCCCCCGCCCCGAGGGATGGCCACGTGGCAATCTCTTCTCCATTCTCCTCTTGAGATTTTGGTCATACACACACAGGCGCCTGGTGAGAATTTTAAGCCACTGAGTCCAGGACTCAAACAGTGGTCGACTATGTGGGAGTCCAGCAACATAACCATTACGCCAGCTGCCGGTCCCGAAGATAACTTTTTAAAGCTCTAATTGATCTGTTTTTCATGAGCAAGCCAAGCAAAGTGTCGTCAAGGTCTGTGGTGTGTACTGCACAGTCGTCCTTACCCCACTGTCCCTTTTACTGAAGGGAAGGGAATGGAACCATAAATGAAAAGTAGCATCCTTTTTATAATCTTTGTCCATATTTACAAACGGTCTGCACCATCTTTTTAAATAGCACAAATTTTCTAATGTGTAGTTTCTATTTTGCTTGAAGTATTTGTACACGTGTACCTTATGATGACTGCTGCTTTAAAGGACAGAGTGCTCTTCAGGGGACAAATCTGTTCTGTTTTGTTATCCAATAAACTTCCATCCCCGATGATTAAAAAAAAAAAAAGAACCAAAGAGTTCTATTTTAGTTTGTTACTCACTGGCTGTAGGTATTTGAGAAAGTCAATTGTTCTGAGCTTCAGTGTCTTTAAGTGCATGGTGTCAATCACCCTTTCGTGCAGGTTTTGAGAAATAAATTGGAAAAAAAGTACTGCAATAAAGAATGGTGTTTGGTTTTTAGACTCCAGGGACAGTCTCGGCTTTGTAAGGACTGGAAAATTTAGCAAGGGGGAGACAAGCTATGCAAAATAAGAGGATTTCAAACTGTACTGGGAGGGAAGAAAAAAATGCCAAAATAAAACTGTAAAATTAGTTTCTCTAAAAGGAATTAGGAACTCATATTTTGTTTTGAATTTCTGTGTCAAGGAGGAGTCCCTTCAGACAGAAAAGGAAGGATGGGACAAGTATTGGCATGAGAAAATGAGATCACATAGAGAAGAATGTGCTCACTTGGCGGTTCTTCATTCTAGCTGCACCTGAGTGTTGGGGGGGGCAGCTGAAAACTGATGCTTGAGCAGCAGCCACCGAGGTCCTGAATCTATGGACCCTATGTATTAGATTTCCCCTCTGCCTAATACACACACACACCATGGAATGGCTTTTAACCTTGGTGGCACATTAGAATCTTCTGAATTGTTTAAAAAGCAATAATACCCTTCTTGGGCACCACCTGAGAGACTCTGGTTCAATTGGCCTATTGAGGGGTTAGGCCCTGGTGATTTTAAAGCGATCTCAGGTGATGTTAATGTGCAACCAGGGCTGAATCCACTGACCTATTTGCTCTAAATCAGTTTAAGTAAGCTGCCCTGGATAAAGTCCAATGTATTATTAAAAACACTTGCAAATGAAACCACTGAACCCCTTCAATCATCTTTTTTTTTTTTTCTGGAGAGGTTTTTTTTTGCTATAGGGCGCGTGCGTTCACCAGACAGACAGAGAGAGACATAGAGACAGAAAGCGAGAAATCACCCCCCAGGGGGGATGGTTATGCCGCAATCCCTTCTCCTCCATTCTCCTCTCGGGATCTTGGGCACGCACATGCACCCAGCGTGAGTTTAAGCCACCTGGTCCGGGATGCGAACCGCGGTAGACTAGTGGGAGTCCAGCGACATAGCCAATACGCTAACTGCTGGTTCCCACCCCTTCAATCATCTTTAAAGAACTGTGAAGAATGCGTTAGAAGAATATTAGAGGTGGTTTTGAAAAGACTTGAGATGTACAAGTAACTGAAAAAAAAACTTGATTTTTTTCAGTAAGTCAGAAAAGAAGATAGCTCTCTACTCTGTGGTTCTGGTGACTTGACACTAAGCCCAGCAATTTTTTTTTTTTTAATTAAAATGATGGCTTATTAGCAGTGATCAACATGAACTTGTACAGGGTTAGCAAGGAAAAGGCACTTTAACTATGTCCTCTATTTCAACAGCATTACCTGACTTAAGGGAAGTGTGCATAAGTTTATTACATTTTAGGAGACATATAGGCAGCTACATAAGAGAACTTTTAAAAGTCCATGGAAAATAGAAGTAAAGTATGAGTTTATTGGGACCAGCAGTTAGCGTAATGGCTATGTCGCTGGACTCCCATGTAGTCGACTGAGGTTCGAGTCCCGGACCCGGTGGCTTAAACTCACGCCGGGCGCGTGTGCGTGCATGCCCAAGATCCTGAGAGGAGAATGGAGGAGAAGGGATTGCGGCGTGGCCATCCCCCCTGGGGGGGGTGATTTCTTGCTTTCTGTCTCTCTGCCTCTCTGTCTGTCTGGCGAGTGCACGCACCCTATAGCAAAAACCTTTCAAAAAGAAAAAAATAAGAGTGAGTTTATTTTTGGTACAAAAACATCCTGAAATCCATGCGGTTTTTTTAATAGTACACATTTTACATGAGAGTTTCGAAGACCCTGTGGCAGGTGGACAGGAATGAAAACCAATGCTTCTATTTTATTATGCAGCAAATACCTTGGGTGATTTTTTTTTTTTTTGAGAGATTTTCACTATAGGGTGCATGCGCTTGCCAGACAGACAGAGACATAGAGACAGAAAGCGAGAAATCACCCCCCGGGGGGATGGTCATGCCGCAATCCCTTCTCCTCCGTTCTCCTCTCGGAATCTTGGGCACGCACGCACACGCGCCCAGCGTGAGTTTAAAGCCACCGGGTCCGGGACGTGAACCGCGGTCGACTACATGGGAGTCCAGCGACATAGCCATTACGCTAACTGCTGGTTCCTGACCTTGGGTGATTTTCTTAAAAAGGCAACTTCTTATTCTGTAAGTCTGGGGCGGGAACTGAACATGCATTCGGACAAGCTCTCAGGTACTGTCAGTGTTGGTGGTCCACAGGCCACTGTTTGAGTGGTGTAGGTATGGACTGCCTGGTACTGCAGCGAGATGGCTAATAAGCAACTAAACAGAACTAGCAAGAGTACTGGTCAGTGGGTCACTGTCATTTTGTGAGAGGAGTTCTGTGCTTGGGACTTAATTTTATTTTGGCTAAGAATATTAGCAGTGGCGTGGACATTTGTGGGAAGCCTATCACATTTTCAGAGGACATAGAACTGGAAGAGAGAGTTAATGACAGATTTAGCACCCAAATGGCCTTTAACAGGGCTTTTTTCTCTGATCTGGCAAGAATAGACGGTCCATATCACATACTTTTAGAATTTGCTTTCCAATTGGCCGTATAACTAACCAGAGAGTGGTCTTAGGCAAATTGGTTAACCTTTAAACTCCCGGTGTTCTCATCTGTGAAATGAGTGGACTTATTAATTAGAATTCTTTTAGTTGCATGTGACAGAAAATTCAAACAGCTTAAGAGGAATTTATTGGTTTCTTTGGGCATGGTAGATTCAGCAGGTCAAACTCTATAATTAAGGCCCCCTCTTTCTCTCCATCTCTCTGTCCTACAGGGCTTCCCTTGTCTTTGAGCTGCCTGTGAGCTCCCCATGTCCCAGGAGAGAAAACATCTGGCAGCCTCAGCTTGCTAGCTTAACAAGACACATCCAAGGTTTAAGAAGACTTATCCCCATGATAAGTGGTTCCATGGGGAATCACTTATCTTCTCTACACCAATCACCAAGGCCAGAGAGATGGTGCACCATAGTTGGTTCAGTCTGGATTATGGGCCCACAACTGAGGACAGAGGGATAGGACACTCTACGGGATACTCCACACTAAGTATGAAAGGGATACTCGCCCCAGGAAATGATGCTGAATGACTCAACGCGTTCAATCAAATATCTGACAGATCCTCACACTCAAACATCACGGAGTAATCAGGGCATATTCTTCACAATTCAATGCAGCAGGCAGTCAGAATTGACTTGAGATGAGTCAGGTTTGCTATTCCTGGACTGGATGGTTTCTAACTTCCTATTTGTAAGACTCTGAGCTGTGCTTGCATGCATCATATTATCCAGTAGCAAGATTTTTTTCTTTTCTGAAGACAAACTCTTGAACTCCAAGGTTTGATGGAGTAGATGTTTAGAGTGGGGGGGGGGGGACTCTGAAATCATTAACCTCCTAACAGGCAGATCTTACTGGAGGGATGGCATCAGAAAACCTGTCCACCCTGCACTTTCCTGAAGACTTTCTGCCCACCGACTGCTGAGGACTCGGTTCCCAGACCCCTGCAGCCCCAGATCACTGGCCTACAGGCCTTCATGCAGAGGTGGGTCAGTGCCTCTCGACTGGTCTAGCATGGCCTAAGAAGATGATCTGAATTCCCTGAGGCTTTCTTGAAACTTTTAAGTAAAAGACAGAGGGAAATCCCAGTAACCTGTGGGTCCTGTGTGCATGGTCCTGTAGAAATGTAGCATAGAGAGGGCCTTGTACAAGTAAGCAAGGAGGCTGGTTGATGATGAGAAAAGAATGCGGCAGATGCACAGAGAGAGAGATACGGATAGGATGAGACCAGTGGTCTTGAGAAGGAGAGCCTCGGCTATGTGTTCAGCCACATAAGCCAATGGGCTCTGCTCTCAGGGTAGGGTCGGAAGGAGAGGAAAGGTTAAATTCCCTACTGGCTCACAGAGAGAACAGGAGAGTGAAGTGCTTCTGGCTCTTGTAGGCAGCAATGACAATGCACTCATCTCCAGCATTCTGGGATTACAACAAGACTTGGCATATGAAAAGGACTGGAGGGGACCAGCAGTTGGCGTAGTGGCTATGTCACTGGAAGCCCATGTAGTTGACTGTGGTTCAAGTCAAGGACCTGGTGGCTTGAACTCACGCCGGGCGCGTGTGCTTACCTTTTCTAAGATGTCTGCAGAAGTCCCACACTGGCAATCCCACCCCATTCTGATGGTTAGAAATGAGGCCCTAAATTGGGTCCTCATTCAAGGAAAGGGACATTAACTATCGCCATTTAAAGGGAGATATGTCAAGGAATTTGTGTATGCCTTTCTTTCTTTCTTTCTTTTTTAAGATTTTACCTATAAGGTGCCTGTGCTTGCCAGAGAGACAGATGGAGACACTGAAAGAGGGAACGTGATGGCTAGGCCACATTCTCTTCTCCTTCGTTCTCTTTGTGGAATTTTGGGCATGAATGCACACACACCCAGCATGTTTCTTGGATTACTGGGTTCAGTACTCGAACTGCAGAGTTGGCCATGTGGGATCTAGCATCTTAACCACCGCACCACCTCCTGTCCCTGTGATCTTTACAGTATCACTAGTCCATGGAAAGACTGCAAGCAGAATTGAGAGCCTTGTTATGAATCTGCATGGGGCTCGTGGAGCTCTAGGGCAGGCACAGATGGAGTTGAGCCTCAGTGAGGGCTGGAATTCCAGTCATCAGCACTTGAGCCTCAAGCCCTAGTACTCTCCATGTTGATTTCAGTCTCTTCTCTTTTTAGATTGGCTTTCTTGCTTTCCTAGTCCACATGGAACCAAGTGATATCTACTCTCATCCCTCACCCCTCAGCTTCCAAAACGTACACAGACCAACTTACGTTCACAGTCTCAATTCCAGACTCAGAGAGAAGGATTGATAATAGATTAGCCCAACTTAGGGTAGACATTCTTCTCAGGTCCAGTCAGTCATGGCCAGGGCACTTGAGATGTGTGGTAGAAGTGGCTGCCAGTGGCTCCAGTCTGTGGAAGGAGGTGAGGAAAGAAGTTTCCTGGTCAGCTAGTTGGTTCACAACCCTTTAACTGTTTGGCTTCTGACAGACTCACTGGGAGACGAAGAGTGGCACCTAGGGTGGCACAAGGTGTATCTACTCCCCCTTCCCATGGTTCATCTGTCCTTTCACATGGGCAGATTTTCCACAGGTGGCATTTCCGTCAGTAGGAGTCTTCTGGAAGGGAACGAGACTTTGATCATGGAATTTTGAAAGTGGAGCACATCTTACTCATTAAAATGTCCTCAAAGAAGGACTCATGAAGCATTTTACGGGGTGCTTTGGGGGACTGTTAAATAAAATGGTTTAGTCATAAAACAGTCAGAGTTAATCGGTTGAATAAAAATGTAAGTCTGAAGAAACCAGGCCAGACCGTGGTGCAGTGGTGACACACAGTGCTCTGCAAGGCTGGCCCACATGAGTAGGTTGCAGTTTTGTTCAAGACACTTGGCTGAGTATTCCAGGCACACACATGCCCATGATTCGGGACTAGCTGAAGCTGGAGGTGGAACACAGTCTCTCCTTTCTGTCTTGCTCATGGAAGAAATAAATAAAATGAAAACTACAAAGAAAAAAGTTAAATATCTACAAGTACTGGCTCAGCTGCTGCACCAGAGGGAAGGTGCCACTGCACAGTGGCTGAGGACTCGAGAGGCCCACATTTAGTTTGCGCTCAGTGTAAACAGGCTGGGTGTGGTGGCATGTACCTGTGATCCTAGTGAACTGGGAAGTGGGGGAGAAAAATATTTCCAGGTGGTGAGATTCTGTCAGTGATATCTTATCTCCCCCCAGTGCTCACTCTGTTAAAAAAAAAAAAAAAGTCTACTATGGCCTTATTTATAAAAAAAAAAAAATAAGAGAACTATCACTTTCAAGTACTTAAATCTAAGAAAAAATGGGCTTCATCTATAGAAAATAAAGATTTTCTGAGAAAGTCAGTAGTAGTGAATTTCGATCCCTAGAGTCAGAGTGAGGTTGCTGAGAGGAAGTGGAAGTAGATTTGGGTACTATATTCAAGGCACTGTGAAGGGGAGATAGAGCTAGGTTTCTTTTGAGTAAGGTGAGGGGAGCTGACATGGTTTGAGTCATTTCTGCAACCTATTATACTTTCATATAATACACAAAATCTCAGGGATCTTCCTTTAATTTCACTTGTTTTAATACCATTCAGCAGCCGAGGCAATTTATCTAATTAAGTGTACTTGTAGAGGCAGGTGTTCCCATTAGAGAAATAAAAATCAATAGAAGGTTGTGTTAATTTTCACAGCTAACAATATTGGCCCACATTATTGGACCATTATATATTTAGTTTATCTGCCTGTTTATCTGTTGGTTACTTTTTTAAAAATGATAGCATCAAGTGTAATTATCGAGTAATCTTCAGGGCATTAAAAAGAAGCTGTATTCAATTCTTCAGTAATAACAGTCATTACTGTACTCTCTAAAAACAATAGACTAGTTACTTGCAGCTTCCAAATAGTTCCCCAATCCGGAAAACTGCAAATTACATAGTAATGATTATTGAGGTTCTGAGGTAACTCCAGTCATAATTTCTATGTAATTGGTAGAGCATGAATAACTATGAATTATTTCATACACACAGCCTATTGACAGGGCATTCACGGTTATTTGCGGTATGCATAATAAAGCAAACCCTAAATTGGATGTTAATCTTAGTAAAAATCACTTTTATACCTTATTTTCATCTGAATGGATACCATCTGCTTTAAGGTATTGGCAAGGAGCAAAGTAAAATGGAACGTCAAAGGATACAATTATTTGTTGTTTACAAACTTTGCAAATTTAATGCTGAGGGGCTGGCCCCATAGTGCAAGGTTAAGCACTGTGGAGAGGAGCCTGAATCTCACATGGCTGACCCAGGTTCAAATCCCTGCCCCAGCAGCAATACACTGGGTATGTGTGCATGCGCCAGGGTCCTGACAGGAAGGAGGACTGGAGGAAGAGGGATTGTGGCATCACCAGGCCCCCTTGGGTGCTTCCTCTCTCTCTCTCTCTTTCTTTTGTGTGCATGCACATGTCTTTTTTTCTCCCTTTCTTAGAGAGATTTTTGCTGTAGGAAGTGTGCATTCATCAGAGAGACAGAGAGATAGAGAAAAATCTCTCCCAGGGCGGATGGCCACACCACAGTCCCTTCTCCTCCACTCTCCTCTTGGGATCTTGGGCACGCATGCACACGCACCCAGCATGAGTTTTAAGTCACCAGGTCCAGGAATCAAATCACAGTTGACTACATGGGAGTCCAATAACACAGCCATTATGCCATCTGCTGGCCCTGAATGCACATGTCCCATGGCTTTCTTTTCTTTTCTTTTTTTTTAATTCTAAAAGTCCATTAATGAAAATACTATACTTTGGTACAGTATTGTTTTTCAGGGCAGGAGATTATCAAAAGTCGATTTTGGCACAGTATTGTTTTTCAGGGCAGGAGATTATCAAAAGCATTAATAGACATTAATTAAAAATATTAGGTCCCCCCCATATTGAGCTAAGAAAGTGCTTAGATTTCAGTTTTAGTTTGCAGGTTATTGGTTATTGTCTAAATTTGGGATTATCCAGTGGTAAACTAGACAATGGTTTGATCACAAGAAGTTTATTTGGGAGGCAATCCCACGAAACCTCCATGGGGAAGAGTGGAAGTGAGGGCAGGAGGACAGTGAAGTGAAGAAAGCATGTGTTTCTATCCTGGGCAACTGGAACAGGATGCCCCTGGGGGATTTGGAGCCTGTGAAGATACTTCAGAGTTATCCCACCAGGGCTGAGGGAGCTGAGGTTGGGGCACTTACTCCCAACACCTCATCTGGCAAAGGCTGGAGATGCTTCAGAGCCATTAACTTGCCAGTCTTGCTTTGAGAGTGGACAAGCAGGCCAAGAGTGCACCCTCAGAGGAGCACATTCTTCAAAGTGTCCGTCACCTAAGTGTTGTTAGTATGTGGTGGATTTTTTTTTTAAGAATGACTAATTTTATTTTATTTATTATTATTATTTTTCAATTCCCCAGAGAAAGATAGAGAGAGTAAGAAAGCAAGTCATCAGGTCCAGGTCTTGAACTGCAATCAGCCATATGAGACTCCAGTGCCTTAGCCACCATGTCACCTGCTGGCCCTGTGGCAGACTTTTAAATAAAATGTTGTTGTAATAAGGAGATTTATAGAACAGAACACTGAAACTGGATGTCAAAAACATTGTTCTTCAAGGGCCTTGACCTCTCTCCCTAGAGAATTTACCCCAGCATCCTTCTCCGCACTATTTGTTATGGGCTTGAATTGTGTCACCTTCACATTGCACCCCTCAAAAAATGTATGTTGGTCCTAACCCCTAGTATCTCAGAATGTGACCTTATTTAGAGATAAGTTCCTTCTAGAAGTAATCAAGCTAAAATGAGATCATTACAGTGGGCCCTAATCCAATATAACTAGTGTCTTTATGGGAGGGGACATTTGGACACAGAGATAGACACCCATACAGAGACACAGAGAGGAGATGGCTGTCTACAAGCCAAGGTCAGAGACCTGGGACAGATCCTTCACTTGTGATCCTCAGGGCAAACCAACCCTGCCCATACGCTGCTCTTGGACGTCCAACCCCTAGAAATGTGAGACAGTAACTTTCCTTCGTTGAAGCCATTCTGTTTGTGCACCTTGTTATGACAGGACATTGCACCTGGATCTCCTCTGCAAGAACTTTCTCCCCTGTTCACCTGTAGTTGCACAACCTTGCTCCTTTGGACAATAGAAGATGAGTCAAATATTCTATGATTTTACTGTCAAAAGCAATTGAACTATCTTTAACACTAGGTTAATGCCCAAAGAGTCTAGTTGTTCATAACAAATTTCATCCACTAGTCTGTTTTTCTAAAACAAAAGAGCAGATTTATCCCCACCAGTCAACTTCCTCAAACTGTAGCCAGCTCTTAACTCTCCTTGTCCTGTGATATGTAGTTTTATCATGAAATAATTGCAGCACTTTGGTCACATTCAAATATTCTGTATTGGCCCAGTCCCATGACCTATGGTTAAGGTTTCTGCCATATGACTAGCTGCCATTAAATTCTAGCTCCTGTAGCTTAAGAAACATGTTAATGTGTGTGTGTGTGTGTGTGTGTGTGTGTGTGTGTGTCCCAAATCCCAACAGGATTGGAAGAAATGGAGGAGAATGGATTCCTCTCTCTCTCAATGTCTCTCTCTTTGGAAAGTGCATGTGCTCTCTGCCCCCCCCCCCAAAAAAAATCTGAATATTCCTTGTGTTTATTTTGGATACAAATATAAGTTGGTCACATATAGATGTCATTTATTACTATTATTATTTGCTATAGAGCATGTGCACTCACTGGAGAGAGACAGAGAGAGAAGAAAAGTGAGGAATGCCCCCCTCCCCAGGGAGGATATGTGAACACACTGCAATCCCTTATCCTCCATTTGGGATTTTGGATATGTATGCCAGAATGTTTTTCAAGCTGTGGGTTCAGAACTTGAATCACACAATTGGCCATGTGGGATCCAGCCACCTTAACCACTATGCCACTGACTAGGCCTCTTCTTTTTTTTTTAATGCCAGATGGCATGTGTGTGTGTGTGTGTGTGTGTGAGAGAGAGAGAGAGAGAGAGAGAGAGAGAGAGACCTCTAATGGGGTCCGGTCATGCTGTGATCCTTTTTCCTCTATTCCTTCTCCCTTGTGCTTCCATGTATATGTGCCTAGTCTATTTTCCAATCTTCTGAGGCTGGGATTCCAACCACAGTTAGTCATGTGGGATCCATTTCCCTCCACACAGTGCCGTGGGGACAGCCCACGTATAAATGCCTTTTATTCCTCTGGGAATGATCTCCAGGAAACTCAACACTTCTCTGACTCTTCAGGACAGAACATTCTGGTTCCATATCCGTGTGTGTGTGTGTGTGTATAATATGGATTATCAAAAAGCAAACTGTAATTTATTCATTCTGCTAATTTATTTTATTTTTTTAAAGAATCGTTTTGGTACCAGCAGATCGTTGTACTCCCACTTAGTCAACCACAGTTTGAGTCCTGGACCTGGTGGCTTAAACTCACACTGGGCGCATGTGCATGTGTGCCCAAAATCCCAAGAAGAGAATGGAGCTGAAGGGATTGTGGCATGGCCATCCTCCCTGAGGGGTGATTTCTTACTTTCTGTCTCTTCCTCTCTTTTTCTGATGAGCATACACGCTCTATAGCAAAAAATATCTCTCTCTCTTGAAAAAAATAATTCTTATTTATTATTACTTTTTAATTTACCAGAGAGAGACAGATTGAAAGAGAGAAAGTGAGAAAGCAAGCTACCAGGTCTGGGACATGAATTGTGGTTGACCCTGCGGGAGTCCAGCGTCCTAACCACCATGCCACCTGCTGGCTGATGTATTTCATGTCTTGAGGAGGTAATAAATACACACTGAGTCTCTTAGGAAAGCAACAGCCCTCTTCTTGGATGCTTAGGAAACTCGGCCACTGTGGGGTTTCTAAGAGAACAGACTATCTCTGGGCATTGATAGCTGCTGCTCATCTAAGCAAACCCAGGACACCTTTGGTAACCAAGCTCATCATAGAGACTCTTCCAGCTCTACTGTGATGAACTGTCTAGCTGGTACACAGCACAAGCCAAATCAGTGTTGCCAAGATGAAAGGCATGCATGTGTTTTATTTCCTTCATAGAGGAAAAAAAATTCTGAAAAATTTGAGATAAAATCTCTTGAACAAAAGAATGAATTCTTTTAAGTGAAAAATTATTTTCATGGGAAATAATCATGTTTAGTTTGTTTTAACATTTAGAAAGACCTTGGAGAGCTCTTAGTCGAACCTCCTACCCAGTGCAGAAAACCCGATAAAGCAGCCCATTGGATCCTGGGAATGAAGGAGAGTATCCCAGAGTATCCCATTCCCAGAGATGGTTATGTACAGTGGCAAGGCAAGTGTGGATTCTGGAGCCGGACTGCCTGGATTTGATTTGGCTGTAACAGTCAAAAACTGAGACCTTGAGTAGGCTACTTAAACTTGGTGCCCATAAGGGTCACCCATCTAGAAAGTGAAGATGATGACAGTCCCTACCTGAGTTGCTGTGACAATTCAATAATTTCATACACGTCAGATGCTAGTTACATAGCAAGCACACAGGATTCTAAAAGTTAAATGCTTCTTGGGACCAGCAAATGGAGTAATGTTTATGTCGCTGGACTCCCACATAGTTGACCATGGTTCGAGTCCTGGATCTGGTGACTTAAAACTCACACTGGGTGCGTATGCATGTATGCCTCAAATCCCAAGAGGAGAATGGAGGAGAAGGGGTTGTGGCCATGCCCCTGAGGGATGATTTCTCTTTCTGTCTTTCAGTCTCTCTGGTGAGCACATGCACCTTAAAGCAAACATCTCTGGTGGGTTTATAGGGTAGTGCCCTATGATTGATTTCCAGTGGTTTATAAAGGGAGAAAGCCACACACGTAGAAACGTGAACCTGCAACCCCTCTTCTCTCCTGGTGTGGTGCCCTGCATGGCCTCGGGACCCCACCAAAAGGGAAAACCTTACCGGATGTGGCCCCTGGAATGTGGACATGTGGGCCTCCAAACTGTGAGCTGGATAAACCTCTACTCTCTTAAATTACCTAGTCACAGGTATTTTCTGCTATTAGTAATGGAACGGATGAGAACGAAGTTGTGACTGAAAAGTAGCTGTCCAGTTTGGGACTGTTTTCTAGTCTTCCCTGTATGTTGGTGAAACTGTGTGTCACTTGCAAATTAGTATCCTTGGGAAGCTCTGTTCTCACTTGGCCACCCTTTCTTTCCCTGCCAACCAGCTGGAAGGGGACGCTGAGGCTGCAGGGGATGGTGGACTGATGCTATGGAAGTTGACTGGGATCCTGCATTACTGAGTAGAAAGCGGCCTGCCTGCCGAGTATCACTGAGCTGTAACGCGAAGGAGCAGTAAATGCTCTTTGTGTTACGCACTTGAAATTTAGCGGCTTATCTGGTACAGCAGTTAGTGTCACCTCAATACAACGTAGACCTATATATCAGGGCCCCCTTCCAGCCTATGGACTGGCTGGGGTCAATGGTAATTGTTCAGCAAGGTCTGGTTCCCCTTCCTGAGGAAAGAGTATACTTCTTACTCCACTCTTTTATTAGGATATTCTTTTTAAAATTTTTTATTTTTATCTTTTTTTTGGAGAGGTTTTTGCTATAGGGCATGTGTGCTTGCCAAAAAGACAGAGAGAGACAGAGACAGAAAGTGAGAAATCACCCCCCAGAGGGTGGCCACGCCACAATCCCTTTTTCTCCATTCTCCTCTCAGGATCTTGGGCATGCACACACATGTGCCCGATGTAAGTTTAAGCTACTGGGTCCGGGACTTGAACTGTGGTCGACTATATGGGAGTTCAGCGACATAGCCATTGCGCTAACTGCTGGTCCCTCATCAGGATATTCTAAGCAGGAATAGCCACATAGACAGGATTGTGGGCAGGCGGGTAGCGGGATTGTTTCCTACCTCTCTCCCCCTTTATTTCTGGCCCCTGGTGCACTCCATAGTCTGTAGCCAAGGACTGAACAGCTGTATTATTTGGAAATCTCTTGGTTTAAGCGTCGTAAACTCAATGCAGACTTGCTGAGTTCCTCCTTATGCCCAGACGCCTATAGGTCCCACAAGTATTCTGTGTACATCCTCCAGGCCCGGAAAGCACAAACAGTGGTACAAAAGATAGCATGGGTCAGAGGACAGATACTCTCTGCCTAGACAGAACCTCAGTATTGAAAGAGGAAGTCTTCTAAAGTTCATGGAAAATGTATATTATGAAAGAAACGATTCATGAATTTCAAAAAAAATTTTGCACCAAAATAAACTCACAGATTCCATTATCCCATGATGCTTCCCCTCACCCAATTTGCTAGAGGGCTCATGTACTTGTCAGAGAAAGAGTGGGAGAGGGGAATGAGAAAGCATTCTCCCCCCCCGGGGGGCGGTGACCACACCACAATCCGTTCTTTTGGGATTTGGGACATGCACTCATACCTGGTGTGAACTGGTGTGGGACTCAAACCATGTAGCACTTGGCCATACAGGATCCAGCCCCCTTAACTGCTGTGCCCCTCCCAGGGACTTTTTGAAGTCCTCTGTATTTCTGCTGGTGCTGCTGTTTTGAATGATAATGGCCATCTAGATGCTGGACCTGTTAGTGAGAACCTGAGTGTCAGACGGCCTCATCAGATGACACGGAGTCCAGACCCTTGTCCTGTTGTTGCCCACAGACACTGTGACCCCTGCCCTCGTCTTCTGCCTCTCTGGTTCCAGACTCCCACCTTGAGTCTGGAGGTCATAGACTCCTCTTTGCTTTATCTCACCTCCCCGGACTCTCTGCCTCTCTTAGCCACTTTCCATTAGTCCTGATCGGCTGTGATGGGCAGCCTCCAAGGGGTCAACCCCTGTTTACACATCTGCTTTGGGCAAGTGAAGGGAGATAGGCAGGAGTCAATCCCTGGCTGGCCTGTTGTTGGTAGAGTGTGGGCTGGATGTTTGCCCACCAGGGGGCGTCGGAGGAGCTGGAGAAGAGAATGAAGGCTTTCCTGTCACAGAAGCACAAAGGAAGTGTTCTTTTGATTTTTCTCTTTCCTTTCTATTTATTCTATTCACTTCCATCCCCCACTCCCAATCCTAAAAGAAACATTAAACAAGGCACCTTTCTAGTTCTCCCTCCCTGGGGGATTCCAGCTTCTCTCAGACTCCCCTGATTAGAGCAAAGCAAGAAGGCTGGTCTTTTACTGAAACAGGAATCAAAGGCCCAACCAGTTTCGTTTGCTATTGGGCTGTTGTAACCGGAGCCTGCTGAGCACCAGTAACCCTCGCCTCATTCTGTTCCTTCTTTTCAGCTGCTTTTCTCCAAGGCCCTATAATTAAGTGTAGCCAGTTTCCCTTTCTTTTCTTTCCTATTTCTTCTTTCTCCCCTTTGTCTGTCTCTTTCAAGTTAGCTCCGTTTTGAATGTACTTTCCAAGAGGGAGTAGAAGAAAAACCTCTACTCTCGACTAAGCAGAATTTAACTACAGGCTTTATATGATGATCTGTGTATCAGAAAGCGCTTAATTTGGCCCAAGAAGTAAAAGGCTACATAGATCTACTATTGCCAAATAAAAACCAAAGGTATTCAAAAGTGAGTTTTCAGATCAGCATCAGGGCAAGAAAGAGGCTAGAATTTTGCCTCTGGGTCTTTTTGTTGTTGTTGCTATTGTTGTTATTGCCAATTATACTTCACAACCCATCTTTCCCTGGCTCCATCTGCATGGGGATAAAAATAAGGTCACAATGTCAATCACAAAACCCTATTTCTGAGGGCTACTCAAATCTGTCATCTGAGGGCACTCCAGGCTTACTCAAATTCTTCCTAGCTAGTTCAGAAAGCCCCAGGTGGGGAAGCTATCCCCTCAGGTTCCACAGGAAGGTCACTGTGTTCCCACCAGGTGAGGATGCATCTTCAGCTCTTACTGAGAATGTGCTGAAGGCCCATCTGGCAGCTGCCCCACCAGCCTTGGGTGGGGTGTGCTCACCTGGGACTGTAGGCCAACAGCTGCTTCTCACAATTGGGGAAGAACCCTCAGCCCTGGCATAACAGAGCCATCTTCTTAACTGGAATCCATGCCGTCCCTGTTTGCTACTTCCTTCCTATGTGTAATAAATACATTAAAAAATCTGGTCAAAGTTCTTGGTCCTCATCTGTTCACAGAATGGTTGAGTCTGCTTTGAGGGTTGGTTTTGTTTTGTTTTGTTTTGTTTTTCCATAAAATGCATGCACTTTTTAGACAGAGAATGAGAACATGAACCCCAGGGAGGATGGCCATGCTATCATCCCTTTCCTTCTCTTCCACTCTCCTCTTGGGATTCTGGGCATGCATATACACATGCCCAGCATGTTTTCTCCAGCCATTGGGTCCAGGACTTGAACCATGCAGTCAGCCATGTGGGTCCAGTGCCTTAACCACCATGCCACCTGCTGGCCATTTTTTCATTTTTGTTCTCTGAAGTTAATGGGGGAAAAATTCACCTCTCCAGCTGATTCTTTCTGCTAAGAGAGAGCAAGACAGCTTGACAACTACCTGAAGAAAATAGGATCTTTCATGTTTTATTATAAATTGGTTCTAAACATTTTTGAGCAAAGCTAACAGAGTGGGGATGGAATTGGTTTTGTCTTCCAGTCTCTAGTCCCAGTTACTAAATCTCTCTTCATAGGTGATGTACCCCTTAGAGACATTTATAGTTTAAATGTCGTGACTTTCTCATCACTCTTCATAATTTAAAGATGTTCCAGTTTTCCTTCCCCAGCTTACCGAGTCTGTAATGAAGGGGACCTGGAATGTCCAGGGCATGGCTGTGAACTGCTCTGTTCCTCTTCCACTTACCTCCGAGTAGAGGGGCTCACCTCGCTTCTGGGACACCTCCTCCCCTACCACCTCCAGGTCCTAGTTCTGGGGTATTGGGCTCCAACGCACAAACCTGACAAATCCCTTCTCTCCATTCTGAGAAGGCTATGGTTAGAGGGCTAGTTTGAAGCCCAGCTGGTGTTAGAGGGCAGGTTCTACTGGGTTGTTGGAAAAGTCATGACACATTTTTGCATAGAAAAACAGAAAAAATACGGCATGACTTTTCTGACGACCCAATATTCTCCGAGTAAGCCATGAGCCTGATGAGTGACCCAATGGCTGCATCTCTTTAGAATGCGGACAACTTACTGCCTTTTTGTCTCCAGAATTGTGTTCCAAGAGCCAATGTAAGGACAAAATGAACATCCTCCTTGTTTCTCTCTCTCTCTCTGGCAAGCTCAGGCACCCTCTGGCAATTCAAACAAACAAACAAACAACAAAACAAAAGAAAAACCCTGCCATTAAGCTGATACAGAGTCTAAAACCATCCCTCGGGCCTCTTTCCTTTTTCTACACACGGTTAAGGTGAGGACTGGGAGCACACGTAGGCCCCGAAACAGCCATGTCCTGCAGCCTTGGGGTCTCCTGCTGTCCTCTGCTCATGCCTGCTGCAGTGACCAGGTGGGCATGATGGCGGCCAGGCTGTCTGGGCACCGGAGCAGGAGACTCCATAGCACTGACAGCAGGACTGCTTTGTCCTTTTCACTTGTTTTTCTTCCCTCGAGACCTGGAAACGCATTTATGAGAGTGAAAAAATACCCTCAAAAGTTACCCACTTCGAAGCCACCGTCATTAGTTTTGTTTTTATCCAAACATCATCCAGTAACTTGCTTTCCAGGCAGAAAGGAGGTCTGTTTCCGTAGGGCCATTGGACTCTGCTCCCCCAGCAGCCGCACTGTGGATTCTACTGTGTTACGTGGCTACAAAGGCATGCCAGTTTGTGTTCCAAATTTCTCAGTTTGTGGTGAGGCAGCTTCCATTCTTACCACCTCCTCTTCACAAATTTCTGGTATTTGTTCTTAGAATAATCTAAGATCTCCCTCTTTAGTAAACAATCTTAGCAGGAGAGTTAGGGCTGAGCTTTGATTCCTTTCATGTCAACTCATTGTCCTTGAACTAGCAACTCTTTCTCAGATGAGGATTTTGACAGGAGGTATGTTGGCCCCTATTTACATTTACTCCTAAAGAAAGGCTCAGGAGTAGTAAGGCCCTTTACCACCCATAAGGCTCTTGTGGTAAGCTGAATAATGGCCTCAAAGATGTCCTTGATCCCTAGAACCTATAACCGTGTCGCCTTATTTGGCAAAAGGGACTTTGCAGCCATAATTAAACTCAGGCTATTGAGGGGGGAATTATTCTGGATTATCTGTCTAGCTGGTCCTATTGTGGTCACCAGGATCCGTAAAATGGAAAGCAGAAGGCCGGAGAGTCAGATGGAGATGGGATGGGGGGCCACGAGCCAGGGAATGCAGCATCCTGCAGAAACTGGAAAAGGCAAGGGGCTGGTCTCGCCTAGAGCCTCCAGTCGGAGCAGAACTCTGCCAGCACGTGATGTCAGCCCACTGAGACTGAATTTGGACATTCTCTTTTATTTTTTCAAGAATTATTTTATTTAACTTTATTTTAATTTGACCAGTGAGAGACAGAATGAGAGAGAGAGAAAGGGAAAGTGAGAAAGCAAGCCGCCAGGTCCGGGACTCAAACTGCGGTTGGCCAGGAAGTCCAGCACCCTTAACCACCACACCACCTGCGAGTTTGGACTTTCTTACAGAATTGTAAGGAAATGAATTTGTGTTGTTTTAAACTACTCAATGTGTAGTCAGCTGCAGCAGCAACAGGAAAATACTCCAGCCTTCCAGATGGGCTCAGCCACTAGTACAGACTTGTAGAAAACAGAGCCCACAGGGAACCAGCAGTTAGCGTAATGGCTATGTCGCTGGACTCCCACGTAGTCGACCGCGGTTCGCGTCCCGGACCCGGTGGCTTAAAACTCACGCCGGGCATGTGTGCGTGCCCAAGATCCCAAGAGGAGAATGGAGGAGAAGGGATTGCGGTGTGACCATCCCCCATGGGGGGTGATTTCTCACTTTCTGTCTCTCTGTCTCTCTCTGTCTGTCTGTCGAGTGCACGCGCCCTATAGCAAAAACCTCTTCTCTAAAAAAAAAAAAAAAACAGAACACACACACACACACACTCATGAAGGAAATAAATAAACCTAAAGTTGGGCAAATATACTGTGAGTTTGCCAGACATGGCTCCTGCTCTATTCACTATGTCGACACTGAGGTGGTCAAGGCTCTCCCACGTTGCTTTGGTCATGGACTCCTTGCTGGTCTGGGACTTCATGTCCTCACCTCCGCCTGTCTAGGGTCAAGTGTCCATCCTGTGGGCCAGGGGATGGGCTGCCCTGATTACAAATATCTGAGTCAGGTGGCTACTTCTGCAATCAGAGAATGGGCTCATTCTAAATTACACGGGCAAGACTAAAGAAAGGATATTTTGGGACCAGCAGTTAGTGTAATGGCTGTCACTGGACTCGCATGTAGTGGACCGTGGTTCGAGTCCTGGACCTGGTGGCTTAAAACTCACGCCGGGAACGTGTGCGTGCGTGCCCAAGATGCCGAGAGGAGAACGGATTGCGGCGTGGCCATCCCCCCTGAGGGGTGATTTCTCGCTTTCTGTCTCTCTGTCTCTCTGTGTCTGGCGAGTGCACGCACCCTATAGAAAACCTCTCAAAAAAAAAAAAAAAAAAAGAAAAAGAAAAAAGAAAAAGAAAGGATATTTTCTCAAAGGAAAATGAGAGCAATTTGACTGAAAGAAGGAATAAATGCTGGTGGGGCACAAGTCACAGATGTTCTTACAAAGAAAGGGAGAAGAGTTTTGAAGTTTTTTGTTTGTTTGTTTGGAATAGTAAAGCAACCTTGAATACCACATTTCTTAATATTATAAATAATTCCATTCTTCAGCCCACAACTTAGTGAGATCTCATTTATTAATTTGCTTTAGATCATTCATTCAATTAAAAGGACTAAAATTCTGGCAACATGCACATACCTGGTTTCTTTAATGTGTAAGAGATAACAGAATCCGTGTAATGCCCAGAAGCAGAGCTCTTTGGTATGCCTGGACCATTTCCTGCTTAAGTCTGCCTTATCTACCAGTTACCTTTCTCGCCCTCAAGGCAGCAAGCCACAGCATCTCTGTGCTTCCCTGTCAGTCTTATAAATGATGCCCAGGAAGCCCACAAAGTTGGAGAGCCCGTTCTAAGAGAGAGGCTGTTATTAGGCTTCAAAACAGAAAAGTTCAAACACATGCAGATCAAGAGCAAAGAAAATGAGCCAAATGGAAGATCTGAGATGTAAGAAGTAATCAGGTACAAATGTAGTGATGAATATGTGGGTATATCTAAGTAAAGATCAACTGAATAAATGAATAGAATGATTAATAATGATTACTTATTGCAGGGTTAAAAAAAGACAGACTTAAAATACTGAGGAACATTGACACGGTATTAGGAAGATGATCAGAGTAAAAGGATTTTCAGATTCTTACTTAATTTATGAAAAGAGCAGAATTAACTTTTGAAATGGTAAACTATTCATGATATATCTAGAGTAAAAACAAAAAAAGAAAGAGTATAACTTAGGAGCAGATAGAGAAAAACACAAACATAAAATATTAGTTATCCAAATCTTTTGACAAGAAAAGAGAGAAAAAAGAATTAAAAAAAAAGTGGGGCAAGTAGCACAAAATAAGATGGCAAAATTAAATCCAAGCATATTAGTAACCTCGTAAGTGAATGACATGCTTCAATTAAAAGACAGAGATAGGAAAAAAGATAAAAATCTAGCTGTAGGCTATTTATATGAGATAAGCCTAAAATAGAGGAATACAGAAATATAATTCAAAGAGAATCATGTATCTGGCAAAGACTGATCTAAAGAAATGTGATATAGTTATAGTAATAGTGTAAAAAAAGACAATTAGACAGAAGGGCACAAAAGAGGGTCACAGCCAGCTGGTGGTGTGGTGGTTAAGGCGGCTGGATCCCACATGGTTAAATGCATGGTACTCTGCACCCTTGCTAGGGATTAGGTGCTCCTCATTGTGGTCTTGATTGGCGTTTGTCTTATGATAAGAGATGTTGAACTTTTTTTCTGTATGCTTCTCAGCCATTTGTATGTCTTATATTAAAAGTTGCCTATTTAGAGCAATTGACCATTAGTTTTTGTTTTGTTTTGATTTACAGGTGAACTGCTTGAGTTCCCTGTACATATATTCTGGTTGTTCGTCCCTTTACTGAAGTATAGTATGCAAATATTTTCTCCCATTTTGTGGGTTATCTTTTTATTTATTGTTTCCTTTGCTATGCAGAAACTTTTTAGCTTGATGTAATGCTATTTGTCTATTTTTTTGTGTTGTTGCCCGTGCTTCAGGAGTCTTATTTATTCCCTACTTTCATGTCTCCAAGTATTTTTCCAAAGTAGTTTTTGTTTTGTTTTGTTTTATTTATTTTTATTTTTTGTCAAGCTGCCAAGTCAGGGACTCGAACCATGATCAGTCATGTGGGAATCCAGTGCCTTAACCACCATGCCACTTGCTGGCTCCACCTCAAGTGGTTTTATAGTTTGAGGCTTTACATTTGAATCTCCGATTCATTTTGAGTTGGTTTTGTTAATGGTGAGAAATAGAGGTCTAGTTTCATCTTTCTGAAAGTAGATAATTTTCCAAGTACCATTTGTTAAGAAAACTTTTCTACACTGAATTATCTTGTGCCCTTTGTAAATTAGTTGGCTGTATGTCTTAGGGTTTATTTATGGCTATTTTTACTCTGTTTCATTGGTCTATATGTCTGTTTTTGTGCCAATACCATGCTGTTCTGATTATTACAGCTTTGTAAAATATTTTGAACTTGAGTAGTAAGATACCTTCAACTTGATTCTTTTTGTACAGTATTGCTTTGGCAATATGGGGTCTTTAGTAATTCCAGACAAATGTTATAATTGTTTTTTCTACTTCTGTGAAAAATGTTGCTGGTATTTTAATAGGAATTATATTGAATTTTTAAGTTAATTTGAACAATATCAACATTTGAATTATATTGATTCCTCTAATTAAAGAACAAAGGATGTCTATCCATTTCTTTTTCATGTATTTGTCTCTATTTCTTTCTTCAACTTTTCATAGTTTTCATTATAAAGATCTTTCACCTCTTTGGTTAGATTTATTCTTAGGTTTCATTGTTTTTTTTGTTTGTTTGTTTTATTTATGGCTATTGTAAGTGGAATTACTTTCTTCAATTCTGCCTTAGTCTATTTGTTGTTGGTATATTTAAAAAGTCATACTTTTGTATGTTGATTTTTTTCTCCTGTAGCTTAAGAAATTTATTTATCAGGAACCAGCAGTTAGCGTAATGGCTATGTTGCTGGACTCCCACATAGTCGACTGCGGTTCGTGTCCCGGATCCAGTGGCTTAAAACTCACGCCGGGCACGTGTGCGTGCATGCCCAAGATCCCGAGAGGAGAATGGAGAAGGGATTGTGGCATGACCATCCCCCCTGGGGGGTGATTTCTCGCTTTCTGTCTCTATGTCTCTCTCTGTCTGTCTGGCGAGCACATGCGCCCTATAGCAAAAACCTCTCCAAAAAAAAAAAAAAAGAAATTTATTTATTTATTTATTTATTTATTTTTGAGAAGTCTTTGCTACAAGGCGTATGCGCTCACCAGAAAGACAGAGAGAGAGAAAGAGCGACAGAAAGCAAGAAATCACCCCCCCAGGGGGGATGGCCACACCGCAGTCCTTTCTCCTCCATTCTCCTCTCGGGATCTTGGGCATGCACGCACACGTGCCCGGCGTGAGTTTTAAGCCACTGGATCCGGGACACGAACCGCAGTCGACTATGTGGGAGTCCAGCAACATAGCCATTATGCTAACTGCTGGTCCCAAGAAATTTATTTATCACTTCTAAGAGGTTTTTTTTTTAAAGAATTCCGTATGACTTTTTTTTTTTTTTTAGAGGTTTTCGCTATAGGGCATGTGCACTCACCAGACAGATAGAGAGAGACATAGAGACAGAAAGCGAGAAATCACCCCCCAGGGGGGATGGTCATGCCACAATCCCTTCTCCTCCATTCTCCTCTTGGGATCTTGGGCACGCACGCACATGCGCCCGGTGTGAGTTCTAAGCCACCGGGTCTGGGACGCAAACCGCGGTAGACTATGTGGGAGTTCAGCAACATAGCCATTATGCTAACTGCTGGTTCCCCTGTATGATTTTTATTTCACAGTCTTTTCTGATTGCACTGGCTCAGACTTCTAGTACTATGCTGAAAAAGAGTGAAGAAGTGGACAACCTTCTCTTGCTTCAGTTTTCAGTGAGAAAGTGTTCAGCTTTTCCTCATTTAAGTATCATGTTAATTATGGGTTTGTCATGTGGCTTTATTATATTGAGAAATGTACCTCTAATTACTTATTTTGCTAAGAGCCTTAATCATAAAGAGGTGTTATATTTTGTCAAATGCTTTTTTCTGCATCAATTGTGCTAATCATTTGGTTCTTATCTTTCTTTCTGTTAATGTGATTTATTATAGTTATTGTTTTGTATATGTTGAGCTATCTTTGTAGTCCTGAGATAAAGCCTATTTTATATAGAAACACAGTACATGTATGTAAATACCAGATATAGTGAGGAAGGACATTTAGAAGAAAAATGGGAGGCAAAGCATTAATGGGACAAAGAAATGTGGTACTATCTGTTGAAGATATTTTATAGTTTTATCACCTGGACTAGGGAGAAATGTACGCCTGTTGGAATATTCACTTTGTAAGCTAAATAATGTGATTGAGTGTATAAAAGAAAATGAAATGAAAAAATGAAAAAAACTTTACCAAGTAGGTAGATTTGCAAATACAAAATTCATTTAAAAAAAGCCTATTTGGTAATGGTGTATACTTTTTCTAACGCACTGTTGAATTTCATTTGCTAGTATTTTGTTGAAGACTTTTGCATCTAAATGTATTAAGGATATTGATCTGTGGTTTCCTTTTTTGTTGTATCCTTTTCTGCTTTCAGTATCTAAGTGATGATGGCCTCATAAAATGAGCTGGGGAGAGTTCCTTCCATCTAGATCGTTACAAATAGTTTGAGGAGAATTAGGGTTAATTCTTCTTAGAAAGTTTTATTTTTTTAGAGAGAGAGATTTTTGCTATAAGGCTCATATGCTGGCTAGAGAGACAAAGAGAGACAGAAAGACAGAAAATGAAAAATCACCCCTGGGAGGATGGCCCAGTCGCAATCCCTTCTACTCAGTCTCCTCTCAGGATTTTGGCACACACGCACACACACACACACACACACACACACACACACACACTCACTCACCTGGTGTGAGTTTTAAGCCACTGGGTCTGGGACTCGAACCCCAGTCAACCATGTGGGAGTCCAGCAATGTAATCATTATGCCATCTGCTGGTCCCAAAAGTTTTGTAGAATTCAGAAGCGAAGTCATCAAGACCTGGGCTTTTGTTTTGGGGGAGACTGTTTATTACTGATTCAATCTCATTGCTTGTTTTTAATCTATTCAGGCTTGCTGCTGCTTCTTTGTTCAATCAAGGTATATTGTATGTGTCCAGAAATATGTTCATCTCTCCTAGCTTTTCCAATTTGTTAGTGTATAGTCACTTGCAGTATTCCTTAATGATTACTTTTATTTCTGTAATATCTGTCAAAATTTTTTTCATTTGTGATTTTATTAATCTAGATCCTTTCTGTGTTTTTCTTAGTCTAGTTAATAGTTTGTTGATTTTGTTTATACTCTCAAAAGACCAGAGTTTGTTTCATTGATTCTTAAAATGTCATTATTTTCTTCTCTATTTATTTCTGCTCTAATTGTCATTATTTCTTTTCTTCTATTACTTTGTTATTGCTGTTGTTTTTGCTTTTCCAGTCCCCTGAGATGTATGGCTATTCTATTTATTTGCCATCTTTCTATTTTTTTCCTTGCGAGCACTAATTGCTATAAACATCCCTCTTTGCACAGCTTTCACTGTATCCCAAAGACTTTGCAGCATTGTGTTTTTGTTATCATCTGTTTTAAGAATTTCATTTTTATGTAATTTCAATAGTTTCCAAGTCATTCAGGAGTAAATCGTCTTGGTTCTGTATAGTTGTGTGTTTTTGACAGTTTTTTTGTTATTGATTTCAAGCTTAATTCCATTGTGATTAGAAAAAATGCTAGATATGATTTCTATTCTTTTAAATTCATAAAGGCTTGTTTAGTGCCCTATGACATAGTCTTTGAAAATGTTCTGTGTATGACTGGGGGAAAAATGTGCATTTTGTAGTTGTTGAGTAAAGTGTTCTACAAACGTCTGTCAGGTCCATTCGGTTTATGGTATCATTTAGCTCCTATGTTTTGTTTGTTTTTTTCTTTTTTTGTCTGTCTAGATAACATGTCCAGTGGTGAGAGTGGGGTGCTGAAATCCTCAACAATTAACGTGCTACTTTCTCTCTCTCTCTATCTCTATCTCTCTCTCTCCCTCCCTGAATGTGGCCCTCACAAGAGAGGCTAATAGGTGACAGAGGCAAACCTGTGAGTCTTTACCTTTGACTTAGAAAGCCCAGGATGAAGGAGGCCGACTGGATTTGAGCAGACCTGTGCTCTGGTGGTCTCCTGTCAGGTATTCCTTCCTTTTTCTTTGCTCCTATTTACAGTTCAGGGAGGACCAGATAAGCTGTGGGTGGCCTCAGCTGGGGCAGGGAGCCACTCCTGTGATTTGAGTCTGATGGGAAGGAAGGTGTAGGGCTGCCTACCAGTCAAGGGGAGTGTCCAGACTTCTCCGTGTTTGTTGGTAGGGGGTGTTCTTGTATACTGCGTTCTGATGTGAGTGGTGCGATACACAGAATTCTTGTTCTTTGCTGTGAAGGGGTGCCAGCAGGCTTCAGTCATTAGGGACGTTTGCCCTATTTGTTCTGATCACAAAGGCTGCTGCTTTTCTGTATGTCCTCTGCACCTGCAGAGCTGTGGAGTTGCCAGATCACCTGGTGCTGGTTGTAATCTAAGCTCCCCTGCTTGGTTGGTTCTCCAGATGATGCCAAACTCCTGGAGCTTGTTGGGTGGCGGGTGTTTGTTCCCTCTGAAGTGGTCTATCCATGTATTTCCCGATGATGTGTGTTAGCTCCACGCCAGTTTTATTCCTCTGAGAGTGCTGTGGTTCAAGGTAGGAGTATGGAATTCAGAGTTTCAGAAGAGAGTTTCTCTCACCTTCTCAACAATGGCTCCAGAGTCTCACCATATTCAGATAATTAACTCCCTCCTTATGTTTCCAAGTAGAGATTCAATGCTTCAGAAACTCCTGCTTTTTCTTTCATCAGTCTCACCTCACTCTTCTGTTGGAAATGTAGGCATTTATTGAACATTTTTTAGCTTTTCTTTCCAGAGAGGCATCTTGGTGGGTGTTTCTAGCCAGCCATCTTTTTTTTTTTAAGGTTTTTTGTTACAGGGTGTGTGTTTTCACCAGAGACAGTGAGAGGGAAAGCGAGGCATCACCCGCTAGCAAGGATGGCCATACTGCAATTCCTTCTCTTCCATTCTTCTCTTGGAATTTTGGGCACCACGCACATATGCCCAGCATGATTTTCAGGCTGCCTGGTTTGGGACTTGAACTGTGGTCAGTCGTGTGGAAGTCCAGTACCTTGACTACTATGCCACCTACTGCCCTCCACTTTTTTTTTTTTGGAGAGGTTTTCGCTATAGGGCGCGTGCGCTCGCCAGACAGACAGAGAGAGACATAGAGACAGAAAGCGAGAAATCACCCCCCAAGGGGGATGGTCATGCCACAATCCCTTCTCCTCTATTCTCCTCTTGGGATCTTGGGCACGCACGCACATGCGCCTGGCGTGAATTTTAAGCCACCGGGTCCGGGACGCGAACCGCAGTCGACTACGTGGGAGTCCAGCGACATAGCCATTACGCTAACTGCTGGTTCCCACCCTCCACTTTTTTTTTAAGAGAGATTTTTGCTGGGGCCAGCAGTTGGCGTAATGGCTATGTTGCTGGACTCCCATGTAGTCAACCATGGTTCAAGTCCCGGATCTGGTGGCTTAAACTCGCACTGGGTGCATGTGTGTGTGTGCCCAGAATCCCAAGAGGAGAATGAAAGAGAAGGGATTGAAATGTGGCTATCCCCCCTGGGGAGGTGATTTCTCACTTTATGTCTCTCTCTTTCTGGTGAGCACACGCACCCTATAGAGAAAGCCTCTCAAAACAAAAAACAAAAACAAAATAAAAGAATTTTGGGCATACATGCACCTAGAGCAAGTTTGAATTCACTGGGTTGAGAACTCAAACCCTGGTCAGCCATGTAGGAGTCCAGCAATGTAACCATTACACCATCTGCTGATCTTTTTTTTTTTTTAAATATGCTATGGGGTATATGCATTCACCAGGGTGGGGGTGGGGGTAGAAAGCACACCCCTGGCCTTGCCACAGTCCTTTCTCCTCCATTCTCCGCTCAGGATTTTGGGCATGTGTGCAAACATACTTGGTGTGTTTTCCAAGCTGCCATGTCTGGACTCCAATAGTACAGTTGGCCATGTTGGATCCAACTGTTTTACCACTATGCCACCAGCTATCCCTCTAGTCAGCCATCTTGATTGAAGTTTCAAATATTTTCATTTTTGTTTTTAGTTTGCTATAGGGTGTGTATGTTCACTGAAGAGAGGCAGAGAGAGTGAAAGTGGGATATCACCCCCCCTAGAAGGGATAGTCACACTGCAGCCCCTTCTCTATTCTCCTCTTGGGAGTTCAGGCACACATGCACATGCACCCTGTGTGATTTTCATTTGGCCATATGAGATGCAGCCATCTTAACCACCATGCCACCTGCTAGCCCCCAAATATTTTTTTCTAAGCCTGTTTTTGTTTTGTTTTAATTTTGAGAGACAGACAGAATGAACAACCATCAGAATTCTGACGCTGTGACTCACTCTAGACTTCAGTCAGTCTCAGATCATGGACAGGTGTAGTCAGGGTGGTCTCCAGACTTGAACCAAGAATTTGCCTCACAGAGCATTGCATATTATCATACTACCATATGGCCCTAGGAAGTTTTAAATCCTTAAACAAAAATGTAAACATTATACATTTATTTATTAAACTAAATTACAAGTTAAAGTTAACCTACACAGAAAAATTGACAAATTCACCATATTTACAGTTGGATGATAACAAAATGTGTGTCAAAACTTGTAATATGTAGCTAAAAAGATGCTTGTAAGGAAATAAATTTATCTTTTAAATGCTTTCATTAGAAAAGAAAAAAAAAAAAAGCTAAAAATCAGTGACCTATGCATACAACCTGAAAAGTCAGAAAAAGGAAAAGCAGGGACCAGTAGATACTTAATGGTTTAGTCACTAGACTCCCATGTAGTTTGAGTCCTGGATCTGGCAGCTTAAAAATCACTCCAGGTGTGTGTGCACGCGTGCCCAAGATCCCAAGAGAATGGAGGAGAAAGAATTGCAGTGTGGCCATCTCCCTTGGTGGATGATATCTCGCTTTCAGTCTCTTTCTCACTCTCTCTGGTGAGTACATGTGCCCTATAGCAAAAGTCTCTCTAAAATAAAAAGAAAAGAAAAAGAAAAAGCAGATGAAATTAAAGAAAAATTTTAAGGTAGGAGGATGGAAATAATAAATACAGAAGAAAAAAAATGAATGAAGTAAAAAGCAATTATACACCTGAGGGTATTACAAAGACAAACGTTTTCAGGAAAGTTTAATGAAACTGACAAACCACTGGTAAGATTAAGCAATACCAAAAGAAAAAAGATACAAATTATATTATTAGAAAATAAACGTGGACTGTAACTACAGATAAAACAAATTAAAAAAATAGGAGGCTAAGGACCAGCAGTCAGCGTAATGGCTATGTCGCTGGATCCCATGTAGTCGACCGCGGTTTGAGTTCCGGACCCGGTGGCTTAAAACTCATGCCTGACGTGTGTGTGTGCGCCCCAGATCCCGAGAGGAGAAAGGAGGAATGGCCATCCTCTCTGGTGGGTGATTTTTCATTTTTGACCTCTCTATCTCTCTCTGTCTTTCTGGCAACTGCAAGCACCCTATAACAAAAACCTCTCCAAAAAAAAAAAAAAGGCTAAGGTCAGCAGGTAGCATGAAAATGAAGGCTGAGTCCACAGTTCGAGTCTTCACCCAGGTGGCTTGAGTCACCCTAGACACATGTGTGTGCATGTCCAAAATCCCAAGAGGAGAATGGAGGAGGAAGAATTATGGCCTGGCCATCCCCCTGGTGGGTGATTTTTCATTTTCCCTCTCTTTCTCTTTCTGAAGAGTGCATGTGTCCTATAGCAATGATAATAATAATAATAAATAAAGGCCACCAGACAACTTTGTTAACAATAAACCTGAAAAAAAATGTATAAATTCTTGGAAAAACACAACTTGCAAAAACTGACTCAAGGAGACACAGAAAAGTTAGAGAAATGCTATATTAACACATAAAGAGGGACCAACAGTTAGCGTAATGGCTATGTCATTGGACTCCCACGTAGTTGATCGCATCCTGGACCCGGTGGCTTAAACTCACACCGGGCGCGTGTGCATGCGTGCCCAAGATCCCGAGAGGAGAATGGAGGAGAAGGAATTGTGGAGTAGCCATCCCCCCTGGGGGGTGATTTCTCGCTTTCTGTCTCTCTGTCTGTCTCTTTCTGTGTGGAGAGCACATGCGCCCTATAGCAAAAACCTCTTCAAAAAAATTTAAAAAACAGGGACCAGCAGTTAGCATAATGGCTATGCCGCTGGACTCCCACGTAGTCGACCGCGGTTTGAGTCCTGGACCCGGTGGCTTAAACTCACACCGGACGTGTGTGCATGAGTGCCCAAGATCCCAGGAGGACAGTGGAGGAGAAGGGATTGTGGTGTGGCCATCCCCCTGGGGGGTGATTTCTCACTTTCTCTCTCTCTATTTCTCTCTGTCTGTCTGGCGAGTGCATGCGCCCTATAGCAAAAACCTCTCTAAAAAAAGAAAAAAAAACATATAAAGAAAAAAATACATGATTATCTTAACAAATGCAGAAAACCTTACTGATAAAATCAAACACTCTTGGACTGGTTCTATGGCCTGATGATTAAGGCAGCTGGATTCCACGTGGCCAACACTGCAGTTCAAATCCTAGAGCTGGTGGCTTGAGAAACATGCTGGGCACCTATGCATGTATGCCCAAAATCCTGACAAGAGGAGAAATGGTGGAGAAGGGATAGTGTAGCCATCCTCCTTGGGGGATGCTTTTACATTTTCTCTCTCTTTCTTGCTCTCTCAATCTCTCCATCTCTTTCTGACAAGCACATACTCCCTATAGCAAATTTAAATAAATAAAAAACCAAACAAACAAAAACTATGCATCTTAAAAAAAAAAAAAATTCTGGGCCAGGCAGTGGTACAGTGGTAATGCACCTAGACCTCTGGACATACATGGAGAGGTCCTGCATTCATGTCATGGGCCTTTCCTAGGCATGCCAAATGTGCATGCACATACTAGCCATCTAAGTTAGCTAAGACTAAGGCGGATCATGGCATGGATCCCTATTAGGAATGGCTGTCTGTTGTCTGTCTCTGTCTTCCTCTCTCATGGAAGAAATAAACTCAAAATAATAATATCATGATCTAGGGGCCCTGATGCCAGATAACAATTTAGCAGGTACATAAAATTGTGCTTTTTTTTCTTCTTTTTTTTTGGGGGGGGGGAGGTTTTTGCTATAGGGTGCATGCACTTGCCAGACAGACAGAGACAGAGAGACAGGAAGCGAGAAATTACTCCCCAGGGGGGATGGCCACGCCACAAGCCCCTCTCCTCCATTCTCCTCTCGGGATCTTAGGCACGCATGCACACGCGCCCAGCGTGAGTTTAAGCCACCAGGTCTGCGACTCAAACCGCGGTTGACTGTGGGAGTTCAGCAACATAGCCATTACGCTAACTGCTGGTCCCAAAATTGTGCTTTTTTTACTTTAACCCTTTCTCCCCTTAGTCCTGACCCTGAATGAGGAAATATTAGGGAGTATAATATACGTCATCTTGCCCTACCACTGGCCTCAGGCCTTCACCATTGTAGGCTTGCAGCCTGAGACAGTGCCAGGTTGAGGAAGGGGAGAAACTCCACTTTGTATAAAAATTTGAAATCTTGCTTATTGCATTGAGAGATGGCCCTTCCTAGCTAGAATACAACTGTTCTTGTGCCCAAGAGGCCAGAAAAACTATGGGTTTGTCCTGAATTCAAACAGGGCAAGGGGGCAAAAATCAACCCACAGAGAGTGGAAGGAATTAAGTAGCTTTATGCATACTCCTTGTGGGATCTACTTTAACACGATGGTCACAGATGCAAACAATGTGTGAATTACAAAGGACCCTTCCTTAGTTCTAAACCTACTAAATAGAGAAATCCTTGTATTCCACATGCGTGAGATAGGAGCAGTTTAACTTCCTAGAGTGTCATAATAAGTGGGCCCTATTTCCATCCCTGCACAAGAACGTTCCCTGAAGAGCATTAGGATCACTGAACAAACATAAGTGGCAGAAAGGAGGGGTTTTGTGATCTTACAAGCATTCAGATGCCACATGATATAAGATCCCCACTGTAAGGAACATAGTATTTACCTGTCATGCACACCACTGTAACATTGTCTTGAACAGTGCCCAATATAAAGAAAATATCTACTGGGACCAGCAGTTGGTGTGATGTCTATGTCGCTGGACTGCCATGTAGTGGGCTGCAGTTCAAGTCCCGGACCTGGTGGCTTAAACTCACACCAGGGACATGTGCGTACGTGCTCAGGAGCCCGAGAGGAGAATGGAGTAGAAGGGACTGCAGCGGGGCCATCCCTCCTGGGGGAGGTGATTGCTTGCTTTCTGTCTCTCTGTCTTTCTGGCAAGTTCACATGCCCTATAGAAAAAACAAACAAACAAACAAACAAACAAAAACCTCTAAAATTTTTTTTTTAAAAAAAGAGAAAATATTTACGGAATAACTGAATAAATGGAACTCCAAGATACAAACAGAAATATGAGAAGCAAGGATGGTTTTTCTTTCTCAAGGCTTGAGCTGCAAACTTTATTTAATTATAATCATAAGGATTTTATAGATGAAGGGCTCAGGGACCTATGAAAGTAGGTTGGGTTTCAGCTTTAGGGCATCCTCTAAGTGAACTGTGGAAAGAG
>NW_006159514.1:1916742-1924173 GCF_000334495.1 Tupaia belangeri chinensis
GTGGTGCACCAGCTAAGGAACTATAACTGGAAATATCTTTCTCCATATGAAACACAAACTGAAGAGTATTTTGTTCAAATTCTCCATTGAGAATATTTTTATTTATTTATAGTCTTCTTGCATACTCTAAAACGCACAGTGTGAAGTTCCTTTCTTTAAAAACAGTGTGAGCCTGGTCAATTGATCTGAGATCTTCAGAAAGTCTTCGGAAACATGGCCTTAGGTTTCAGCTAAGCGAGTCACAGAGATTGGTCATGAACTACTACTAGATTACAGGAGACCTAGTTATTATCCAACAGTTACTAGAAAAGCATTGAGAACACCAGACACACAGCCAGACAGAATAACAGGAGAGCAGATGCTACTTAAGTATGAGGACCTCCTTACATATGACTCTATGGACAGTATCAGAATTCTCTTACAGACAGTTAATTTATGCTTAAATCAGATTTTAAGGGCACTCTAATATAAATACAAGTCTCACTAATTTTAAACTTTTCTCTTTGGCTCACAAATGCACGAAAATACCATAAACAGTATTCAGAACTTATTTCATTAATATATAAATAAGATACATTACAAATGGGAGGAAAATACAAGACACCTCTTTAACATGGTAAATCTCTGAATATAAATAAGCAAATATTTCATTGACCTACAATGAAACAATCATTAAAATCATTACGTTTCCCCCCCTCCGAGATCAGACAACAGTAATATACACATCTACACAAATTAATCTCTAAAAATCCAGCAATAATACACCTGTAACAATGACTCTGCTACTACTTCCCCCTGACAGAAGAATACTAATGGGGAGGGTGTGACTCTTGTCATCCAGTGCTTGTTCTCATCAGTCAGTAACTCAGGTGGGAGGAACACTGACAGCGAGGTTAACTACCACTGTAGCATGTCCCTCAGTCCCTAGGACATGGCATTTTGGAAAGCATCTTTCTCGTGGTGGTTGGGCAAGCTGACTTGCAGCGTGTTTAGCCCCTCAGGAACTGCTGCAGTGAAGTGAATTCTCTTGAGAGACATGCTGTAAACTACTACTACGTCATACTCACTATACATATATATAGAGGTATATATAACTGTACATATATACTGTGTTCCTAATGTGCAACTTGTTAGAAAGAACATTATTTCCTGCTAACTATAACAAACAAGCTTAAGTAAGGTCTTAACAGTATTCTTCAGGATATTGTATTTTCCTTCAATGAAATGGTCTATGTGTTTTAGCAACTTATAGAGGTTTGTTCTAGAGTGTCAGAAGGGACAGGGGATCCCCATGAATGCATTCTCTGCACAGGGTGTTTACAGATCTTGGCCCAGTCTTTCTATCTCCTCAATGAGGAAGTCGATGTCAGACTGAGTAGCAGCTGGGTTGGAGATGACCATCCGGAAGAAGTTGGCTTTATCCCCCTGAGGCTGGTAGCCAACCATGGTTGTGCCTGACTCCATCATCAGGGCTTTGATTTTGGGAGCCACCTTATGAGAGAAAACACAAAACAAACTCAAGACTGACATTATACTCAAGACTGACATTATACTCTCTCCCCCACCTTTATAAAAAATCGTCAGGGGTCATGTGCATTTGCCAGAGAAAGAGAGAAGGATATCAATTCCCAGCAGAGGGTGGTCATGCCACAATCCCTTCTCCACTTCTCTATCCCGTCAGGATTTGGGGCACACATGCCCCTGCCCCCCGCCTGTATTTTTTTGTTGTTGTTTTTTTTTCAGAGAGATTTTTGCTAGAGGGTATATTCACTTGCCAGAGATCGAGAGAGAGACAGAAAATGAGAAATCACCCACCCAATCCTTTCTCCTCCACCCTCTTCTTGGGATTTTGGGCATGCGCACACATGCACCTGGCATGAATTTCAAGCCGCTGGGTGTGGGACTTGAACCATGTGGGAGTTCGAGCAATGTAACCATTATACCATCATGAGAAGTCTCCCCCAGCCTTATCTTTCCCCCATTACAAAGGCCTATTGGAATAAGAATGTCCCAATTAGTCAGATAAGTTGCAGAGGATTAGACGAGACAAAGGGGAGTCCATACCCTATGAAGTTTTTCCCGACGCTCTGGGCTGTCTGGAACACCCCTAAGGCTTTGTGGAATATACCAGAAACAAACATTTGTATGTTCAGGCTGCAGAAATTTAAAAAAGGCAAAAAGAACAAAACAAAAAAATTATGAGACCTTGAGAGAAAGTTGTTTTCAAGCCCACAAGTACTCTTGGTGGAATTCTAGACCAAAGGAAGAAGCTCAATGTACATTTCAAATCCAAGTCACTTCTAAGGGAAACAATACGTAGTTTATCCAATCACATCCGGAAGTGGGCTGTTCCCACAACTGCTTTTCTAGATAACTAAAGTTATCACCTTTAAATATTGATATAATAAAATAATTATACTGGGGTCATTGAAAAGGCTTGCCATCTTGCCATTTTGTAGTCCCTCACGTATAGACAATGTGTAAATCAGTTTATTGTGTGGGTACTGACTATCTCATTGGGTTGAATGCTATACCTTTTCAGCTTCCTTCCTAGTTGCTGTTTGGCTTGAGACATCACAATTGCTGCTCCTAATGTGCTATTAGAATGTTTGAAATAGTGTAACTGATCAGAGTAAGGCCCCACAGGTAAAATGCATGAGCACCATGGCACCGTTGTAACCGCTCAGAGCTCTCTTGCTCATTTGGTAACTCTCAGGTGTGTTTCTAATAGTTTAAGTTGCCGTATAAGTAAACTAATGTTTAATATAGATGGTGTTCTATTATCCAGGGTATGAGTAGATTTTCTTTTATTCAAAACTGGCTCCTATCTTTTTAATGTTTCTTATTCAATCATGAATTGAGGCTGTATCTGTTTCGGTCAATTCTGTATTATCTAGTTCCTGGCATGGGTCCTGGCACACAGTAGGCCCTCAGTATATTGCTATTACAAATACAGTGTGCACGTGGATATGAACTCAGGGAAGAGACAATTTTATGTGGGTCACCTTAGACTCTAAGTAGAACATCATTTTAGAATCAGTCTTAGGAGGCAAGAATACACCCATCTTGTAAGTTTCTATGATCTGAGAAACACCTTCTCTTGGAAGTTTAACATAAGATAAACCCAAGAATGATTAAAAATTCAGACCCATCAAGGAATAAACTTCTTATCTGCAAAGGGCTAGCTGCTAGCTACAAGGTTTTAGCAGAGAGTAAGGGGGAAAGTCATCCCAGTGCTGCCAGAAGAAATGTTCGCGGACGTGGAGAAATTGAATAAAGCAAACATAAGAGTAAAAGTTCAGAAGTAGCTTCTGGCAATGTGGAATAATACAGCCACAGGAGCTTCGCTCAGTTTTTATGGGAACGTTTACGCACATAACCCATGAAGACAACTTACCTCCCCGTCAAAAACCATCTCAAATTCTTCTCTGTTTTTAATCTTGACATAAAGATATTCAGCCAGTTCCAGACATTTGTTGATTTGATTTTCAAATCCCACTGTGCCCTGTTTTAAAGAAAAAAAAAAGTCAAGTTTGTTGATAGGCTGCATTTCCCTTTGGTGGACATCTGGGAAGAGAATTCATGGAGACCCTTAAGAAGAATAGCCCTGGGACCAGCAGTTGGCATAGTGACTATGTTGCTGGGCCCCCATGTAGTAAACCGCGGTTCGAGTCCCGGACCCAGTGGCTTAAACTCATGCTGGGCGTGTGTGTGCATGCCCAAGATCCCGAGAGGAGAATGGAGGAGAAGGGATTGCGGCGTGGCCACCCCTGGGGGGTGATTTCCTGTTTTCTGTCTCTCTGTCTTTCTGGAGAGTGCACACACCCTATAGCAAAAAAAAAAAAAAAAAAAAAAAAAAAGAATAGCCCTGCACGTACTAAAATGAAAATGAAATGTGCCTGCTTTCATTTCTTTTTTTTTTTTTTTTGAGAGGTTTTCGCTATAGGGCACGTGTGCTCGCCAGACAGAGAGAGACATAGAGACAGAAAGCGAGAAATCACTCCCCAGGGGGGATGGTCACGCTGCAATCCCTTCTCCTCCATTCTCCTCTCGGGATCCTGGGCACGCACACACATGCGCCCGGTGCGAGTTTTAAGCCACTGGGTCCGGGACGTGTACCACAGTCGACTACGTGGGAGTCCAGCGACATAGCCATTACATTAACTGCTGGTTCCCCCTGCTTTCATTTCTGAAGGCATTCTAGTCTCTGGACAGTATTCGCAATAGGGCTCTTAGTTTTCTGCTGGTCGTTCACAGCTTGGAGCTAAAACCTGTTTCTGGTTTGCTTCAGGACAGTGCTACTCAATGTGTCATCTGTGGACTGAAGCCAGTCCACAAACTAGAGCCAGTCCATGATGACATGAGTACAAAAATGGAGATTAGGCAATAAGAAATTTTTATTGCAATTTGACAGGGTGTGTCTATTAACTATACTACTACTACTAATAACAATAATAAGAGTGGCTTTTACTTGGTGTTTTTAAATTTCATTTTCCAGCAATTTACCTTTATTGAATTAGTCCATGATAGGTTAAGAAAACAAATATCTAGTTCTTCATCATAGGGACTTTTTAAAAAAAGAACTATTATTTTATTTTATTTATCATTATTTTTAATTTGACCAGAGAGACAGAGAAAGGGAACGTGAAAAAGCAAACCACTAGGTCCAGGACTTGAACCACGGTCAGCTACGTGGAAGTCCAGCACCCCAATCACCATACCACCTGCTGGGCCCTCATTGTAGGGACTTTGAAAGCATAGGCCCCATCTTCCCCAGTAAGTCCTGCTCAGACATGTCCCACGCCCTCCCAGGCAGGCTACCTTCCATGTAACTCAGTGTTAGCTCATTTTGGACAGGCCGGCAGACTGGCAGGCAGATGGGGAAGCCATCGGTCTCAGTACATGCTCTGAGACTGCAATGGTTCCAACTATTGACAAACTGGTTGAGTGTGAGTTTCAAAAAAGCCATCATGGCTGATTAATAACAGCAGCATGTGGGCTGTTGAGTGGGTTGATGTTGACAACAAAGAGAGCAGATGCACAGGGCTGGCTTGTAGATTACTAGCAGGCCTGAGTGGAGTCCAACACTGGCAAAGGGGGGACCTCCCCAAATAATGCCACTACTGACTGTGACACCCTGGCCAGTCCACTTGGCCAAGAAGTGAGCACCAGAGTCCCATCTAGCAACCAATTGCCAAACCTCTGACAGACAGTTTAACAGGTTGTTGTCAAGCAAAATGAAGGCACACATTTTGACCAGAGAGACAGAGAAAGGGAACGTGAAAAAGCAAACCACTAGGTCCAGGACTTGAACCACGGTCAGCTACGTGGAAGTCCAGCACCCCAATCACCATACCACCTGCTGGGCCCTCATTGTAGGGACTTTGAAAGCATAGGCCCCATCTTCCCCAGTAAGTCCTGCTCAGACATGTCCCACGCCCTCCCAGGCAGGCTACCTTCCATGTAACTCAGTGTTAGCTCATTTTGGACAGGCCGGCAGACTGGCAGGCAGATGGGGAAGCCATCGGTCTCAGTACATGCTCTGAGACTGCAATGGTTCCAACTATTGACAAACTGGTTGAGTGTGAGTTTCAAAAAAGCCATCATGGCTGATTAATAACAGCAGCATGTGGGCTGTTGAGTGGGTTGATGTTGACAACAAAGAGAGCAGATGCACAGGGCTGGCTTGTAGATTACTAGCAGGCCTGAGTGGAGTCCAACACTGGCAAAGGGGGGACCTCCCCAAATAATGCCACTACTGACTGTGACACCCTGGCCAGTCCACTTGGCCAAGAAGTGAGCACCAGAGTCCCATCTAGCAACCAATTGCCAAACCTCTGACAGACAGTTTAACAGGTTGTTGTCAAGCAAAATGAAGGCACACATTACTAAGACAGGCCATGTGGTCATTGCATTTCAAAATGACTGGGCTTTTTTGTGTTGTTCCAATTTATGGCTATTTATATGCTTAAAATACCCATGCTTGTATTATGGCAGAAATCAAATTCAGACTATTTCTAATTAAGACAAAATGACTTAATGAGAAAAAAACTAATAATCTACCAAATTTTTCCTACTGAAGAAATATTTGACTAGATATTTTGCTAAAAAATCTTGTTGTCTGAGTATTAGGTAGACTTAATCATATTATGGAAATTATTTAAATTAACATAAAGTAGGTAAATAAATACAATGGATGCAATATAAAGCTGTGAAATCAAAATTTAGTTGAGCGCACAGCAATACTTTTTTTATTTTTTTGGAGAGATTTTTGCTATAGGGCGTGTGCACTCTCCAGACAGAGGGAGAGAGACAGAGAGACAGAAAGTGAGAAATCACCCCCCAGAGGGGATGGCCACGCCGCAATCCCTTCTCCTCTATTCTCCTCTCGGGATCTTGGGCACTCACGCACACACGCCCGGCGTGAGTTTTAAGCCACCAGGTCCAGGACGCGAACCATGGTCGACTACATGGGAGTCCAGCGACATAGCCATTACACTAACTGCTGGTCCCTGCATAGCAATACTTTTGAAACAAAAGTCAAAATGGTAATTCTATCCCTCATTGAATAGTTAGCATTTTCTCTGGGTAGAGAAAAGCAACCCACCAGGCTGATGAATGTGGACACAGCATGCTTCAGTGCAGCAGTAGGATTCATTTCCCAGAATAATGTTTAAGTACAAATAATAGGGAAGCCATTATTTAAATAGAACTTAAAGCCATCACATATATCCTGTGATGAGAGGCCTCATAAAGGAATTCAGGCTTCTACTTGGAATAATGCAGTAATTCTACCTTTTGTCTCTTTCTATCTACATTAAATCATTTCAGCATCCCTAAGGATTGCTGTGGAAATTCTTATCTTGGTATAACTTTTAGTTGTCATAAGAGAAAGTTATAAGAAAACTTTATGCTAATTCAAAGTGAGACTGTATGAAAGGAAGGGGAATTTGACATAAAAGATGAAGGTGTTTTATTTGCAAAAATACTGTCAACTCAATTATCTAGATATTGATTACACACACAGTGAATCACCTAAGATGTGTTTTTGTGTCTCTTTGCCTGCCAGTCTGTGCAGTGCTCTAGTTCCTGAATTACACCCTTCATACCTTTGCTTTCCACATCAGCCAGAACTTGAAGATGTCCACGTGGCGGCCGCACTGAATTGCCTTGTCCCCTGTGTCGTAGGAGACATCATACTGCTTGTCTGGCTGGAAGAGGTACCCTGCACACATCTGGTTGCATCCTTGGAGTATACCCTGTCATGGACATCAAGAGGGGTGCACTTGTACTCACGGATCAGAGGTGTGGACAGATCAGAAGGAGGGACATAGGGTCACACGCAACCTTTCTTCTGGTGTCTTGAGGTGGTCTTGTGCTTATTTTTGTTTTTCTCTAAAACCAGTCTTAGAAAAATCTTTTTCTCTTTCC
>NW_006159514.1:1924419-1949999 GCF_000334495.1 Tupaia belangeri chinensis
CTTTCCCTCTGTCACTCTGATTAGAAAGTGATCCTGTGTCTCAGGTACTTACAGCAAGGGCCCACTGTCCCCTCTAACAGGCATTTGGAATGTGTGAGGTGTTTCAGGTGTTTCAAAGACCTGGAAGTGCTACAGCATTCAGTGGTGGGGCTGGGAATGGGAACTTCCCCTGTGGAGGGGCAGTCTGATGCTGTGAAAACTTTCATCCCCAGATAATGTCCTCCGCAAAAGTCTTCCCACCTTTTCAGGATCTCCTAAGAAAGTAACAAGGACTCCAAGGTGTGCGAAGCCTGTGCAGATTATGAATCCTAACAGTTAAAGGCAGTTTTGGGGATATATCAGCGTGTATGAATTTTACTGGACCAACGATGCATTGATGGGCAGGCTCTTATTATTAGGTATTTAAAGAAGGGAATATAGCACTAGCCCATTTCCAGAAGCCTTTTGGTCAACATTCCTTATTGCCCTAAATTGATATTTGTAGTTGCTGTTCTGCCTGATTTATTTTAGGTCTTAAGATCACAAATTTATGCAAAGAACCGAAAGTATGCTCCAGGGAGCTCCTTTGTCCTCCCTGGGGACAAAATTGATTGAGTGCCTCCCTCAATCACTCTTAGTTTTGTTTGTGCAGACATGAAGAAATTCGCAATTAAGTCATTCCCTCGACGGTTCCCTCACTGACAGGACCCTGAGTACAGAAAAAGGAAGAGCAGCAGACAGCAAGAGCCAAAAGGAGAAACTAGGTTAGCCACAAGGGCAGGGAAGGACAGCAACAGCGGTCTCACAATGGGGCTACCGATCTCGTGAGTTAGCCAGTAAGTACTGTACAGAACCCACGTTTCTCTCTTCCTGTGCTTTCTAAAGGAAACGCAAGCCACCAGCTCATTTTGGGGAGAGTACAGACCTTTTCCTTGACAAGAATGGCTGAGCACTGCAACAGCACGCCCATCATCTTGTGAGGGTTCCAGGTGACTGAGTTGGCCCTGAAAGAAGCACATGACATTCTGAGCAGAAGGGACAGGAGTCACAAAGAGGCAACTGTCCTTTTGAAGAAAGCATCACCCCTCTCAGCTCAAGTCAGTAAACGTTTTTGATGCCTGTTCTCCTAAATTAACTAATCAAGTAGTAAAGGAATCTTTTGTAGGCAGCCTCGGGATGTTACATTACATTTTCTAAATAACTGCTATTAATAAGAGCCAACACTAATGAAGAGCTCATTATGAACCCTATTGTTCTGGGAGCTTCCCAGGATTTTATCAGTATGGTATCATGGTTGAGAACTCAGGCTTTGGAGCCAAACTGTCCAAATCGGAATTCTGGCTTGGACATTTGCTGGCATGGGCAGATTCCATAACTCCTCTGCATCTCTGTTTTCCCATGTGGAAATGGGGAGGGTCTCTCCCATAGAACTGAATAAAGGACAGAGTGAGTTCATGAATATTGAGTCGTCAGAAAAGTCATGATGCATTTTTGCATAGAAAACATAGAAAAAAATAGGTCATAATTTTCCTGATGACCCAATATAAAATGCTTCTTTTTATGTTTCTGGTTTTTTTTTTCTTTTTTTTTTTTTTTGTTTGTTTTGTTTTTTGAGAGATATTTTGCTATAGGGTGCATGTGCTTGCCAGAGAGACAGAAAGTGAGAAATCACCCTCCTGGAGGGTGCGGGGGGTGGTGGTGGTGGTGGTCATGCCAAAATCCTTTTACTTCCATTCTCCTCTCGGGATTTTGGGCACAAATGCACATGTGCCTAATGTGAGTTTCAAGCTGCCAGGCCTGGGACTTGAACCATGGTCAACCATGTGGGAGTCCAGTGCCTTAACCCCTATGCAACCTGCTGGCCCCTAAAATGCTTCTAATAGTGCCTGGTATACATAATTCTCACAACAATCATATGAGGTCAGTACTAATATTATTTTTCTTTTAGAGCAAAAAAACAATGCACAAAAAGGTTAAGTACATGAACCAAAGTTGCACAGTTGGGGATTATTGGAGCAGAGTTGAGTGTGGGGAGTCCAACCACAGAGTCAGTGCTCATAATTACTCCACCAAGCTGCCACGCTTTAGGCACCAGACTTTGGCCTCTTTCTGCCTTCCTGTTCTGGTTTATAAGATGGGCTGTTGGAGGCTAGGAGGTGGAGTGGTGGCTAAGGCGCTGGACTCCCACATGGCTGACGGTGGATGAAGTCCCAGACTTGGTGGCTTGAAAGTCACACTGGATGCATGTGTGTGCATGCTCCAAATCCTGAGAGAATGGAGGAGAAGGGACAGTAGCATGGCCATTCATACTCGAAGGGTGTTTTCTCACTTTCTCTCTCCCTGTCTCTTCCCAGTGAGCACACATGCCCTAGGACCAAAAAAAAAAAAAAAAAAAAAAGAGCTGCTGATGTTGACCTTGATGGGGAATATGAAGAGTGACACCTATAGCACGGATCACCTGGACTATTCTAGCCTTTGACTATCTGGCAGCATTGTTTAAACAGGTGTGATTTCGCCAGTCTGGGCTGCAACCAGTGCTTAGCAAGTGTGGTATCCTAGCAACAGTACCACTCTGTCAGACATAATTAGATGGTAAGGAGCCCACTAGCGAGGGTGTTACGGAAACAACGGAGTGAAATGGATGATGATTAAAACTTGGGTAACTTGCTTCGGTGCTTTACAGACTCCTTCCCAATGGCCTGGCCCACAGCTGGGCTCTGCGTTTTAATACCAGTGAAGATGTTTTCCCCTGACACGGCGATTGCCTTGGAATGATACTGCCTCTGCTCTCCCTAGAGCTACATCCCGACTGTGAATTTTTAACCCGTTCATCTTGCTTAGGTCTTCAGGAAGGTAGGTAACTTAGTGCGTATGTATGTTGTGTTTCAAGAAAACAGGAAGGCTTGGGAACCAGCAGTTGGTGTTGGTGTAATGGCTATGTCGCTGGACTCCCACGTAGTCAACCACGGTTCGAGTCCTGGACCCGATGGCTTAGAACTCACGCCGGGTGCGTGTGTGTGCGTGCCCAAGATCCCGAGAGGAGAACAGAGGAGAAGGGATTGCGGCGTGACCATCCCCCCTGGGGGGTGATTTCTTGCTTTCTGTCTCTATGTCTCTCTCTGTCTGTCTGCCGAGCACACGCATCCTATAGTGAAAAATCTCTCAAAAAAAAAAGAAGACAGGAAGGCCCGTAGTGCCTTTTCTTTAAATGCATGATAAAGAAAACCTTTGTGAAAGAGTCCCGTGAGAAGTTCCAAGGAAAGTGAACTAAGTGCTTATATCACTAAAAAGCATCTGTGTCAGGCCAGCAGGTAGCGTGGAGGTGAAGGCACTGGATCCCACATGGCAGGCTGAATGGTTTGAGTCCCAGCTCTGGAGGATTTAAAATCACCGCAAGGTGCGTGTACAGGTGTGCCCAAAGTCCTGAGAGGAGGCTGGAGGAGAAGGAATTGTGTTGTGGCATGAGCTCCACTCTGAGGGTGATTTCTCACTCTTCCTCTCTCTCCTTCTCTGTCAAGTGTATGTATCCTAGCAAAAACTTAAAAAGAAAAAAAAAGGCATCTGTGTCAAGCCATATTTAAAAGGTAGGGAATTTAATATTCTCATTGCTATCATTTACCAAGTCATTAAAAAAATTATATTTAGATCTCATAAGGTCTTAAATGGTTTTCTGAATGTCCTAGAGGCCTGAAGCAAATGATTCTTCACTGCTACAAATGGGAAGTAACGATATGAATTCAATTTCTTTTATAAGACATATGTACCTTTATAATGTCAGAAAAGATCTAGTGCAAAATGTTTCAAGTTTTCCTAGCCTCAAAGATGGAGACAAAATTGCCTGGGAAATCTACAGTAAATGTGGGCAGGCTCATCAACACTAAATATATTATCCTCTAAGTTATAGGATCATAGAACTACGCTTCACAGAGCTAGCCTCACCTCCCGGCACTGACCTGTCAAATAGACAGGAGAGTAATGGAATCCCGAGTCCTTGCTACAGAGAAGTCGCTGTTGTGCTTTCCTTATGCTCTCCAACCTCCTCTCCCCTCTCAGTCTGCTCTTAACGCTCCCATGTGGTCCCAGCCCCCACAGGCCTCTCTGATGGGCCTCCAACTTGCCAAGAGCAGTCCTGCCTCAGGGCCTTTGCACATGCTGTTCCTGCTGCCTGGACTGTTCTTGCCCATATCCTTGCTTCCTACCTCCCTGAGCCCAGTATCTACTAAATGCCACCTCCTTGGACGGCCCGACAACCGTGCCTACCATCACACGCCTTGCCACTCACTGTTCCCTAACTCTGATTGTTTATTTGTTTATGAACATCTAGCCCCCTGAGTTGCAAATTTCAGGAGGGCAAATCTCTTAAATGCTGACATCTTCCACATACTGTCTTATTTTCCCTGTGTGTCAGCTATGCACTTTTAAGAAAAGTGCCACAGATGGCTGGCTGGAAGGCGGGGAGCAGAACATTCACATCCACTGTCGCTCATGGTAGGGGCTCAGTGAATATTTGCTGAGTGAATACGTGAATCGATGAGAGTTCATTATGGATTGATACTTAGGAATGAGGTCAAAATCGCACAAGGCTTAGAACATCCACCAAACTTAGTGGAAAAGAAAATACATCAGTTAGGTGAGCTGAGTGTCCGGTCGCTTTCTCAGCAGTGAGCTGCATGAGGAAGAGGCGTGAAATGAATCAGTGGGCCTTCCTGAGCCCGTGATAAACTGAATCAGCCTCCAATCCCTGTGCTGCTCAGCCTCTCTTCTCCTTCCTGGGCACCTGCACTTTCATCTATGGTCACTCTTATCACATCGCAGCACAACTGCTCGCTTACTTACTTGACTTTCTCCCTCCCTGTGAACTCACTGAGGATTCATTTGACCCGGAACTTATACAGTAAATGCTCAGTAAATGCAAGTGAGACTGGTAAGACCCGGGAGTCAGGGCGGGGGAGGCGTGGACGTGGAGCACAGTACACGCGACGTTCTGGCTGCAAGGAGGCCTAGCCAGCTTGGCCGTACCTTTCTATGCCACTGAGTTTATGGCGGTGCTTCCGGGACATGAGCAGCCCGCCACCCCAGGCAGCCTGTGAGGACAGAGAAAGGGGAGAGAGGGAAGCGGTGACATTTCAGACTCCAAAACCACTCACTTATACCTCTAGTAAAACAGGAAAGAGAATGCTAAAGGTGAAAACCTCAAGTTTCTCTGACAAAATGAGCCCAGGCCGATTGTTCTGTCCTGGCAGCTGTGACTATTCACCTTTTGTCATTTCTTTTTCAAAAGTTCCTCCAGGTAAATGTCAGAGCAGCTGTCCAAGTGACAGAGTGTGAGCGTGGCCAGGTCTCAGCCTGGGGTACCTGTGATGGCAGGACCCAAAGGCACAGCCTGTTGTGAAAAGCCAGAAGCACACCCAGCATGGCCCTAGAAGCTTCTCGAAGGACTGGGGCCTGTCTGACCCTTCCTAGAGCGGAATTCTAACAGCTCCTGAAAACTCGGCAGCAGCTCCTGGCTGGCGTGGAGGTCCCCAACAGCTCCTGCCAATAGCACGACATTTCGGTGGGCGCCGTCATGTACGTCTACAAAATAGCTGGGGATGCCATGTGACACAGCAACAACCCGTGTTCACATTTGTTCAATAGCAGGGCCGACGACTCCACTGTCCAGTAGTGAAAAGGTAAACCCACAAGAAAATGGATGGAAGGAAAAAACACACGCAGGCGGACAGGTGAAAATGCACCTTTTGTGTTCCCGAGAAAACTCAGGACTAAGTCTTGTAGCCGGTAGCGCCCTCTGTACACGCCTGACTTTTCCTACATGTAGCAGACATGCATGTTCTTAGAAAAGTGTCAAGGCTACACTGAAGGCGGGAGCTGAGTGTTCACCTTCATGACCATAATCTTACATATTTTATGTATCTTCTCCCCTCTGAAGTCAGTTACTTTATGTGGTAGCCATTTGTCCAAACAAAGCTGCTTGGGAAGCGATAGAGACCGTACTTTAGGAGGATGACCCACAGGAGACGGCAATTGGCAGTTAGAAACTGGGTGGGTCCTACAGCGTGCACCGGCCTTGGGCTATCTACCAGTCACGGAGGGCTGGCTGAGGGCCAGAGAAGGCTGGGACTGATGTGTGGACAGAGGGCTGGCCGGGGCTCTGGGAAAAGCTTGAGGCAAAACATAAAGCAGAGCTGCTTCTACGCACGGAGGGACTGGGTGCTCTGTGAGTTACAGCACTTACATCGACATGTAGCCAAAGGTTATGCTTCTCACATATATCTGCAATCTCCTGTATCGGATCAAAAGCTCCATAAACAGTTGTGCCCGCGGTGGCATTGACATAAAGAGGAACATATCCCTAGGAGGTAAGAGAGAGAGGCTGGTTAGTCTTTTCATCCTGTGGCCTTTGCTCGTGCCCACATGAAGTAAGAGAACTGCAGTAGGCAGCAACTGCATCTGGCAGTATCCCTGGTTCATTTGCTCATTCATTCATTTATGCACTAAGTATTTTCGAGTGGCCTTCCTGTGCCAGGCCCTGTGGCAGGTGCAGGGATACAGCAGTGAGTACAGCAGAAGAACTTTGTCATCGTGAAGTTTACATTCTAGCAAGGGAGAGACCAAATTGTACACTTGCTCATAGTGACAAGTTCAATGGCAAAAGACGAAGCAGGGAAGAGTAATAGTGTTTTAAGTGGTGGACAGACAGCTCTGACTATGACTGGGCATCATTTTTTATTGATTTAATTATACTGGAGCATTGTTTACTTATTTAAAACATTGTTGATTTATTTAAATAGGCCTGTTTACTATGTAAACTGAAATACTTAGTAATAGTGGGCATGGTGAAATTTTGACATGAACAAGAAATGAAGGGACCAGGAGTTGGAGTAATGGCTATGTCGCTGGATTCCCACATAGTCGACCGTGGCTCGAGTCCTGGACCCGGCAGCTTAAACTCACACTGGGCGCAAGTGCGTGCAAGCCCAAGATCCAAGAGAATGGAGGAGAAGGGATTGCAGCATGGCCATCCCCTGGGGGGTGATTTCTCACTTTCTGTCTCTCTGTCTTTCTGGCGAGTGCACATGCCCTGTAGCAAAAACCTCTCCCCACTCCACCCCTCCAGAAAAAGAAACAAATAAAAGAGGAAGTGCAGTAATACAGCTAAGACTAAGTTTGGGAAATCTGTGAGTCTTAGGTGTTTTTGAAGCTCAGCTACACCTCTGCTCTGGCTGAGCCCTAACATTTATATCCATCTCTTCTGCTGAGACTCCAGCAAACCATTACAGTCAGAGAAGGAGGTACAACGATACACCCAAAACAAGCGTGTTGGTAAGTGGCCTGACAGCTACCTGGCAGTGACTTGTAGAGACATCTGTTCTATGAGATTTTTTTTGTTTAATAGTTTGTTGAGACTGGATTCACCAAGTACCATGGGCCATTTGCCCAGGCATGGAAGCACTTTGCTAAACAGAATCCTAAGCTAAAATGTTATTTGTTAAAAGGTAATTATGCTTACTAAGTAGCAACTGAAAAGCTCAATTAGGCTGTATCTTCATGATGCTTAGGTAGTTTGGCTTATTGAGGAACATGCACTACTGGGCACAATGAAAATAGATGGCCATCCCCTGGGGGGTGATTTCTCACTTTCTGTCTCTCTGTCTTTCTGGCGAGTGCACATGCCCTGTAGCAAAAACCTCTCCCCACTCCACCCCTCCAGAAAAAGAAACAAATAAAAGAGGAAGTGCAGTAATACAGCTAAGACTAAGTTTGGGAAATCTGTGAGTCTTAGGTGTTTTTGAAGCTCAGCTACACCTCTGCTCTGGCTGAGCCCTAACATTTATATCCATCTCTTCTGCTGAGACTCCAGCAAACCATTACAGTCAGAGAAGGAGGTACAACGATACACCCAAAACAAGCGTGTTGGTAAGTGGCCTGACAGCTACCTGGCAGTGACTTGTAGAGACATCTGTTCTATGAGATTTTTTTTGTTTAATAGTTTGTTGAGACTGGATTCACCAAGTACCATGGGCCATTTGCCCAGGCATGGAAGCACTTTGCTAAACAGAATCCTAAGCTAAAATGTTATTTGTTAAAAGGTAATTATGCTTACTAAGTAGCAACTGAAAAGCTCAATTAGGCTGTATCTTCATGATGCTTAGGTAGTTTGGCTTATTGAGGAACATGCACTACTGGGCACAATGAAAATAGGTCAAGTGATTTACTAACCAAATTTTTTTTAGAATTATTTATTTAATTTTTTTATTATTTATTTTTCAATTTGACCAGAGAGAGACACACACACAGAGAAAGGGAAAGTGAGAAAACAAGCCACCAGGTGCAGGACTTGGATTGTGGTTGATCAGGTAGGAGTCCAACGCCTTAATCACCACACCACCTGCCAGCCCCAATTTAATAACTAAATTGTTTTTTGAGAGTTTTTTTTCTCTTTTTTTTTTTTTTTTTTTCTGCTATAGGGCACATGCGCTCGCCAGAAAGACAGAGAGAGACAGAGAGACAGAAAGCGAGAAATCACCCCCCAGGGGGGATGGCCATGCCACAATCCCTTCTCCTCCATTCTCCTCTCAGGATCTTGGGCACACACGCACACGCGCCCAGTGTGAATTTAAGCCACCAGGTCTGGGACTCGAACCACAGTCGACTATGTGGGAGTCTAGCAACATAGCCATTACGCTAACTGCTGGTCCCTAAATTTTTAAAATTGATATTGTATAGACACAGTTTGAAAGCTAAATAATTTTATAAGTTTTAAATAAGTACATATCTAAGAAAGAAATTTTGGAATAATAAAATTATCTCATATTATCAGAGACCTTTATTATCTAAGGCAGAAAGACATTTAAAAAAATTATTTAACTTTATTTAGTCATTTATTCTAATTTGACCAGAGAGGGACAGAGTGAGAGAGAGAGAGAAAGTGAGAAAGCAAGCTGCCAGGTTTGGGACTCGAACCATGGTCAGCCATGTGGGAGTCCAGGGCCCTTAACCACCACACCACCTGCTGGCCCTGAAAGAAGACATTTTAAAAAATTTATATTCACTAGAGTTTAGATACTCCATAGAGTGCATACCTTTTGCTTGGCTTCAAGAATTTTTGTCTCTAAATCAGCTGGAATTATCTTCCCTCTGTAATTATTGTAAAAAAAAGAAAGAAAGAAATTAAAATGAAGAATAAATGAGATTTCACATGAAAAAAACTTTAGCAGCTGCAAAAAGTAATTTAATCGGATATTTTCAACAGACCATTAGCAGCTTGGCACACTGTATTGAGCCAGTCCTTAAGCACAATAAAACAAATTTAACAGATGAACACATTTAATACATCAAGAACCTAATATTCACTTTTCCCTGCCTACCTTTCATTGCACTTTATCAAAATCACATTGTCGGTTCCAAAGCCAAGTGCAGCCCCAGCTTTCTTTATGGAATAGTGACTCTGCAACAAATAGAGGCTTGAGGTTAGAAGTTAGTCTGTTGGGAATAAAACCACCATCCATAAGCAAGAGCCCCGAACTCACGTGTTCAGAGGTGAAGAGCACCAGTTTGGGCACAGCTGCCATGCCCTTGGTCTTAACTTCCGGGAAGTACTTGTAGCGAGCAGCCATGATGCTGTACATGTTGGATATGGCTCCCCCTATCAGCAAACAGACAAATGGCAAGTGTTGGGGCTCTTGCATCATTGATTCTAACAGCAAAGACTGAGCTGGTATCTCAAGAGACAAGGGAAATCGGGATGGGAGAGGATAATATGATAGATTTTCCTAGCTTCCCTATTCCAGGGGCTGTTTCCTAGACCCTTTACCCTGGGAATACAAGTAGTCACTCAATACCAAAGCTATCTAGGCAGTTTGGTTAAAGGTGGTTCACATAATCCAGTGCCCTTTCCTCCTGAAACCTAGTCAGAAATACAAGAGAAGCAGTAGCTGCAAAAGAGACGAGTGAGTTACAACCTCCTTGCTTCCATTTTCTGCTCAATCTACTTGCTGAAGAAAGATTAAACTGTTCTCTGAGTTCAGAAAGACAGAGAAACAGAGAGTAATGGAGCCTCCAGAAGGAAACAATGGCATTGCTTGGTAACCTGCCTAGGTATTCTTTTTAAAGAACAACCCACCTGAGTTACTGAGTCGTTCAGGAGAGCTCTACACTTGTTAAAACAAAAATAAACTCATGCTCACCTAAATAAAGACACTAGGAGAATGGCAGTAACTATCTAGGTGTGTCTGGTCAATAAAAACTGGTCACTTTGCATCAATTACCTGACAATTAAATAGGAAAACTTGTGATCTGCTTGAATTGCCTGGACAATTGTAATTCTTATTTCTTCTTTTCCCCTTGTACATAATCACAGGGTCTCTGCCCATCTATAATTCCTCCCTACATCTGAGAAAGTCTGTTATTGTTTTATTGTTGTAATGAGTCTTACTGTATTTACCTCAAACTAGAGTTTCAAGGCAGATCTAGTTGTCCCTAAATTTGCAAGGGGTTGGTTCCAAGACCTCCTGTAGATACCAAAGTTGCATGGATGCTCAAACCCCTTATGTACAATGGCATAGTATTTGCATATAATCTATACACATCCTCACCCATATATTAGATCATCTCTAGATTATTTATAATACCTACTACAAATTAAGTGTTATATCAATAGTTACACTGTATTTTTTAATTTGTATTTTGTATTATTGCACATGTTATTTTCTCCTTTTAAAAAATATTTAATTTTATTATTATTATTTTTGAAAAATTTCCTGTAGGGTTATGTGTTCACTAGGGAGAGACAAAGAGAGAAAGAAAGCAAGCCGACAGATCCAGGGCTCGAACCACAGTCCAGTGCCTTAACCAACATACTATCTGCTGACCCCCTCTCACACCCCCTTTAAAAAAATATTTTCCATCTTCAGTTGGTTAAATCTATGGATGTTGAATCCACAGGTGCCAAATCCACAGATATGGAATCTATGAAAAAAGAGGGTTGACTTGTGTACTCTTTTGAATGAAATCAGTCAGCTTGATTCACTGGTCCCCAGCTTAGTCACACTGCTGTTGACAGAAAGGGCTGCTCTGCATGATCTAGACACAGCCTCTGTCAGTTTGTACAGATTTAGGCACAGCCTTTGTTAGCTTGAACACACAGAATAGAACATTCTTGCTGGTCTTTATCCTGACAAGGAGGAAGGCAAAGTATTCAAAAACATTTTTTAAGGTCATTCATCTTCCACAAGTCCACTGTGTATTTAGTGTTTCCAAGGATCCATACTGCAAACCTTGAGAATAGGTGGAGATAAATAAAACCAGAAACCTACCAGGAGAAAATATCCCATCACCATCTTTACTTGACCATCCCACTATCTCTCTCATCTTCTTAAGTGTTATTTGCTCCATGAGAACAAACACCGGTGCAATTTCATACGTAAACCTGGAAAAGTGGTGAAGAAAAGGATGAAAATAAAGAAGTCAAACCACTTTTTGGGGGGAACACAGATGATTAGTTTTTGTACTTGGGTTCTAAAAAAGATATTCAAAACCACTAACACAGTTCATTTTATGGAGAAATGCATGGAGTCACCAATCAAAATGTGAGAAAGCGGCCCGGGTTACCAAGAGAGGTGCCGTACGTGCCTGCTCTGTGCTCTGTGATACCTCACCACAAAACAGACTCTCATCTGAATGGAGTGTCCTAGGTGCGGCCTACTCGGGGGAATAGAAGGAAAGAAAGTGACGTTTCTGGGTCTCTTTTACCTCTAAGATCATAGTACAATGCAAATTTTAGTTGGGAAAAAAAATGTATTCTAAATTCTACAAAAAAAAAAAAATTGGGTTTACAACATTCAAAAAAAGCCTGACTGCCAGCTTTACACTTGTAGAATCTATGAAAGCTGGAGCCAAAAATCTATCTTTTAAAAATAATGTAAACATCTGAAAGCTAACTGTGAAGATAATTGGAAATATTGACCCAGGTTTTAAAGATCTCAATATAATTATCTTCATGGTTTTTCTACTGATAATACCCAAGGACAGCTATGTTTCTATAATTCTCTGAAGTCGATATCTGTCAAGAATAGTTCTAAGTGATGATTTTCTAATTGCAAATTATAAATAACAAGAAGATAGTCACCTGGCATACATAGTTAACTGTGGGCATCAGATATCCTGGCAGGTCACATTTGTCTTCTAACAAACTGACTTAAAAGTAGCAAGTCATACGCTTTCAAAGCCTTTCAAAGCAGAGGCAGTCTGGCAGCCTAGTCATTGAAACAGGATCATGATACTAATATAGGGCTTATAAGAAATCAAGGAAGGTCTAGCCACAGAAAATTAAGCCAGAAAACAAAAAGATATTTACTCAGCTCCAAAAATGTTTAAAGTTTGCTTAGAGTTTTTAAGCATTAGAGTCTGTGGGCGGAGCTCAGATCAAGCTTGCCAAACAGAGATGCCTAGACGGACTCCGCCACCACGTGATATGGGGAGGCTTGCTCATTGGTTAGGGTGTTTGGGCTAAATACCAGTGTTGAGGACTAATGGGAATTCTTGCTTAATGATTTAGAAAAGCTATTTTCTAGGATGAGATAGCTACTGTTGTAGGTAAGACACAGGTGAAGCCACTAAGTTTTAAATCATGGAGGGAAAAAGCAATCACATTAATCACATGGTGATAGAAGAGGACACAAAGATCCTGGAGAATCATCAGGCTATGTCTGTTGGTAGAAGAATTTTGTTTCCAAAAAGATTGTGTCTATTTTCCTTGGGAGTTCCCTGGAAATTTAAGAGACCCTTGGAAACCATGTGTTCAGTTACCATCACCTCTGGAGGTCACAATCATGCTTTGGTTCTGCTCTGAGCCCCATCACCGTAGCAACCAACACTCCCTCATGTCTGATGGCCTGATAAAGGAAGAAGAAGAGAAGGATTCCCAGTTTAGCCTGTGCTGCTGAGAGGACCAAGAGGCAAACTCATGAATGTGCTTCTGACCATTCTTGAACAAATGCATTATCAATGGTTCCAGTGCTTTTTGGAAACACTGGAATAGCAAAAATGTTTGCCTGGTGAAGAGGTAGTGGTGGCAGTGTGTGTGCGAGAGTTCCACAATACCAAAAGAGAAGGCTCTCTGGGGTAAGGCAGGGACAAGCAGAATCAGACACCATAATATCAGAACTGTTTCAAGGACTGGGTGAAAGTTGAGTTGGAGTCAAGTTGGTATTAGATGACCAGGCAAAATTCACATGGAGGAGGGAGAAGTGATGGTCCAAAGCTGTGCTTCATGATTCAAATCAACTCAGTCTTCCTACCTAAGGATCAGAAGCATGACTATTACTCTCAGGATTAGGAAGAAGAGTCTAGAAAGTTTGATCATGAGACTATCTGAGACTATCACCTATTTCAGGGTCCATATGTATGACAGGTACCCAAATTCCTAAACCTTTCTCTCAGTGCTATTCAACAAATACTGAGAGACTCCTCTGCCAGGTGACATTCTACATACTGAGGAGACAACAATATTATAAGGCATGATTCCCAACTTTGAGGAGGAAGCATGATGGGATTAATCTGGCATGTAAATCTCAGCTTTGGCTGCACCCTGTTTAGCAATCCCTGCCTGTTTCAAACCCTGTTATCTCACTGCTGACATCAAGCTTATACTGAGCTCAGTCCTGATATCTCCTACAAGCTACGGATCCTTGGTCAGATGTGACAATTGGTCTAACATGGTGTTCCCTGTTTCTGACACTGCCTCTAACCCTGTCTTCCCAGACTGGATCATACTTATCGTCCAGGGGAGGGAGAATCTACCTGTACCCAAAGTTTTAGAGAAGGCCTTGAAGTTCACCCTAAAGTGGCCATTCTGAAGTTGACTGTAGTTACAGAGCCCTCTAGGAAAAGCTATGGTCCTTCTCTCCATGTAGAAAGGTATATACACCATTTCATATATCATTTTTAGTAATTCTCTTGCAATGTGGGACCCCAGGTTAGGTATCTCTTCCCTAAATGAAAAATGAAAGCAAATGAAGTGAAGAGGCCAAAGGTCAAATATCGATTAATAAGATGCTAATTAAATGTTGAAGTCAGAATACAAGATTATATCTCATAATGGGAGTAGAAACTAAACCTGCAGAAAGCTCTGGATGGAAGTGTCACGACATGGGACTGGACGTAAGGATTTTAAACAGTAAGATGGTGCCGTTCATAAGGTAACACCAAAGGACTGTGCTGAGCATTTCTATATCCTGAGTAGGGAGTGAGTCAGCCCTTTTTCAATGGTTCGATTCACCTTCCCAGTGGGATTCACTTGGAACAAAGGCAAAGTGATTGTCAAGAAGGTATTGATTGTCAGTTTGGGACCAGCAGATGGTATGGTGGTTATGCCACTGGACTCCCATATGGCCGACTACAGTTCGAGTCCTGGCTCAGGTGGCTTGAAAATAATGCTGGGTGTGTGTGCATGCGTGCCCAAGATCCCAGGAGGAGAATAGAAGAAAAGGGATTACAGTGTGGCCATCCCCCCTGAGGGGTGATTTCTTACTTTCCCTCTTACTATATCTCTCTTTCCCTTGGGCAGGCACGTGTGCCCTAACGCAAAAACCTCAAAAAGAAAACAAACAAACAAACAAAAAGCTACAGTTCTCTTGTGGCCAAGTCCACTGGTTGTTAACCATATCAATTTCTCCTTGGAGTGAAGTTGGTATTAGATGACCAGGCAGAGGCCACATGGAGAAGGGAAAAGCAATGGCCCATGCATTAAATGGATGCTTTATTAAATTTTATTTGGATCAAAACTATATTTTCTAGCCTTCTTAGGCATGGCCATGGCATGAAATTCTGGCTAAAGAGGTGCTATGGGTAATGTGTGAGACTTCCGAGAAAGTTTCTCAGGAGGGAGCATGACTCCCTTGATCCTTCCTTCTTCCCTTCCTCCCTCCCTTCCTGCATGCCTTCCCCCCTCCCTCCCTCTCTCATTCCTGAGTTCTGGAACACATGATGGCGAGCGCTCCAGTCGCCAGCCAGCACTGAGTTAATTTTGAGGATGAGAGTCACATGCAACATCAATCACAAAGCTATTAGGAGCCTTGATCTCTGGTGACTGTTAAATTGTAAGCTTCTTTCATGAGGGAAAAAAAAATCTTCTCCTATGTTGACTATTTTAATACTCCTCTTAAACTTCCTCCCTTTACACATGTGGCAGGTAGCCCATGTTCAGTTTAAATGGTAACCCACTTGAGTGGACGTCTGTGGTCCAGAGATGATGAGAGACAGAAACAAAAGAGTAGGGAGGCTGAGGAGTGGGTCTTGAGCAGCAACGGTGACGTGTAGGTTGGTTGCTTTCCCTAGGTGGTAGCTGTACCTTGTACACTCTGGGCGCTTAGGACTGGAGCCTTCTTTAGTTTTCAGAACAGTCTGTAGGATGGATGTTATTGTCCCCCATTTTCCGGATGAAGAGACTGAGGTTCAGAGACATTGGGAAATCGACGATCTCACAGTGAGTATGATTCTTTTCAGAGGGAGAGTTCCAGCTGCATCACAGCTGCTTTGCTATGGCAAACGAGAACTGCTCACTGCAGGATGCTCTCTGCCTCCCTGGCCCGTGTTGTAAAATGACTGCTAACACCTATAGGAAAGTCCTTCATGTCATTGCTATGAAATCATAACCTTAACCATGGGCTGTGATAGATCTTGCTGAAAAGATTAGTTTTGTTGGGGGCAGCAGGTGGTGCGGTGGTTAAGGCACTGGACTCCCACATGGGTGACTGCAGTTTGAGTCCTGGACCTGGCGGCTTGCTTTCTCACTTTCTTTCTCTCTCTCTCTCTCTCTGGTGAGCACATGTTCCCAATAGCGAATTTTAAAATAAATAAATAAATAAAATTTTAGATACTTATAAAAAAGATTAGTATTGTCAACATCAGGTGTTTGAAGGCAGGCTGTTGTCTGTACCTGGTAACCTGTGCAGCTATGCTTGGTGGGCCTGTTTTGGAAAACAACTCTACATGCCATGGGCAACCATACATTTGCAAAGTTTTCTCTGGGTCTTCGCTTGGGAGAATACGTGTATCTCAAAGCTATAGGCACAAGTTGGTGTAAAGTATAGACACACAGATATTCCTTCTGGCCTAACAGACTCCTTGTACTCTGCTGCTTGAATTAGGAGAGTTCTTCTAAAAAGACTTTACTATGGAATATATTGGGTTGTTGGAAAAGTCGTGATGCATTTTTGCCTAGAAAAACATAGAAAAAAATACATCATGACTTTTCCAACAACCTAATATTTATTCTTTTTTTATTACCAGTGCTACCCAAATTTGATGAGAATGCAGGTCAAAGGAAGTGAGTATATCAGTGGTTAAATCCAGCTCTGCCTAAGAGCCTTTGGTCCCTCTTTCCTAGACTTACCCTGAACACTGTTCCCGCCAGCGAGGCATGTCACCGGGGAGCAAATTCTGCCTCAGCTCCTGACGTGCCACCACATTTCATGATATCCCAAGGCAACTGGCTTAGAACAATTTCTAGGTAATAGTTATTACTTCTTCAGACAATGCCTCGTCTCTAGAACTGACAGAAACTATTTCATGATTTTAAATAACCTTCCCTATTGATCTGCTGGAATCGGATCATACTTTATAAATCTCTGCCTTTCAGTACAGCTGCAATTACTGTGTGTCATTTAGTCGGACTGGCCTTGACCTCAGACGGCTGGGACATATTTTAATATTTCAAGGCCGAGCTGAGAGGAAAGGGAAGAGTAAGGTACTTTGATTTTATGAACACATATACAAAAAGAAAAATTTGTGGGGTCTTTCTTGTTGAAGAAAAGCTTTTTAGGAGAATATCGGGCCATAAATGGTTCAAAGGGGTGAATTCCTTTTTATTTACCTTGAAATTGGCTATATATATTAGGAAATTACAGCCGAGAGGCCTACACATACACACTTAAAGATACTGCAGGAGGCGCCAGTGCCACAGCAGAGTGGTAAAGGAGCCAGCTCCCATATGGTCTACTGAAGTTTGAATCCCAGACCTGGTAGCTGATTAATATGCCGGGTACATATGTGTGTGTGTGCACCCCAAATCCCAACCACATGGAGAAATAGACAAGAAAATTGCAGCATGACCATGCCCCATTAGGGGTTGCTTTCTCCCTCCCTCTCTCTGGCGAGCACATGTGTCCTCTGGAGAGCAATATCTTTATTAATGTGGATGCTTGGGCCTTCATGGATGTATATATTTTATTCTGCTTTTCTCACTTATTTTCCAAATAATTGAGTTTAAAAAATTTTGTAAACTTTACTTACTTATTTTTTTAAAGAAAGAATTATTTTATTTAACTTTGTTTATTATTATTATTATTATTTTCCAGTTTGATCAGCCAGAGAGAGAGAGAAAGTGAGAAGGCAAGCCACCAGGTTCAGGACTTGAACCATGGTTGGCCATGTAAGAGTGTCCAGCGCTTTAACCACCATGTCACCTGCTGGTCCCTATTTACTTATTTTTAATTTGACCAGAGAAGGACAGAATAAAAGAGACAGAGAGAAAGTGAGACAGTAAGCCGCCAGGTCTGGGACTTGAACCACAGTCAACCTTGGGAGTCCAGTGTCCTTAACCACCTGCTGGCCCCAAAATCTATTTTTTTTTTTCTATAGAGTATGTGTGCATGCCAGAGGAAGAGGGACAAAGTGAAAAATCACCCTCTGGGGGGCAGCCATGACATAATCCCTTTTCCTCCAGACTCCTCTCAGGATTTGGGGCACGCACGCACACATGCCCATAGTGCGTTTTTCAAGCTGCTGGTTCTGAGACTTGAACTGTGCAACTGATCAAGTGGGATCCAGTGCTTTAACCTCCATATCACTGATGCCCAACAAACTGTATTTTCTAATTTAAATTGTTCCTTAGTGTTAGATGTTATAATTAAGCATTAGTATCTTTTTCAAGATATAATTAGTATATTATAATATTTGTGCTTGCTGATATATTTTTATCTCACAAATATAACACAGTGAAAATTATAATGGGGAGCTTTTTGTTTGTGGAGACCATCCCAGTAATTATATCTTTGTCTTGAATTCCTCACCCTCAGTCCAATGGGGATGCTCCCTGAAGTTAACCATGACTTGTGAGCAGAGAGCATGAAAACCGTTTTTGTTTTTCAATCACTTTAATCTTTTATGCCTTTTAGCATTAAAGGCTTCACTTGTCACATTTGCTTTTTAAAATTTGTCATTGTCGTTTCAAATTAGCAAACAGAGCAGGCACCCTTAATTAGTAGAAACTTTTCTGAATGTAGTTAAGTATTTTGAGTCACAGCATGAAACAGCTTTGGGACACACATGAATCTATGTAATTTAAAAGTGCCCTTCAGGTTTTGGGGCTGCTAGTAGTTTGTTGAAGAAAAATAGGACACTTGAACTTTAATAACTGGCATTCTATCTTGATGTCAACTGGAATTTCTTATTTTAAACAAATACCACCCTTTCACCTAAATTCACTTTTCAAAATTTACTTTACCATGAACATAAAAAATGAGTGGCTGGGCCAGCAGGTGGCACTGGGGTTAAGGTGCTGGATTCTCACATGGCAGACTCTTGTTTGAGTCCTGGACCTGATGGTTTGAAAATGAGGCCAGGCATATGTGTTTGCACACGTGTGTGCTCAAAGTCTCAAAAGGGGAATGGAGGAGAAGGAATTGTGGTGTGGCCATGCCCCTCAGGAGGTGATTTCTCACCTGCCCTCTCCCTCTGTCTGTCTCTTTCTAGTGAACACAAATGCCCTGTACCAAAAACCTAAAAAAAGGGGGAGGGTGGTGATGGTAGCGATTTATTGACTATTTTCTTTTTTAAAAAAATTATTTTATTTAACTTTGTTTATTTATTTATTTTAACTTGACCAGAGAGGAACAGAGTGAGAGAGAGAGCAGGAGAGAGAGAGAGAAAGGGAAAGCAAGGCACGCTGCCAGGTCCGGGACTTGAACCTCAGTCAGCCATGTGGGAGTCCAGTGCCCTTAACCACCACACCAACTGCCAGCCCCGATTTCTTGAATATTTTCGTAACAGCTAACACCCATAGAATTCTTATGTAGTTACTTTAAAATTATTATTTAAAAATTCATTTTATTATTTCCTCCTAGATACTTAATAGAATGTGGTGCCATTGTCTGAATGTATAAACATTGTCATTAGTGTTGAGGCAAAAGACGGTACTCTAAAAGCTATACAACCCTCCACCAACTTTTTATTTTTTTTACATTTTCCAGGGAGTGTATGTGCTTGCCAGAGAAAAAAAGGAGAAGGAGAAAGCACCACCAAATGGGGCATGGTCACACTGCAATCCCTTCTCCGCTATTTTTCCATCTTGTTAGGATTTGGGGGAAGCATTTGCATGTATCGAGCACATTTCTCAGGCCACTGGGCCTGGGACTCACATCATGGTTGCCAGGTGGGATCTGGCTCCCCTAACCACTAGGCCATGGGGCTGACTGCCTTTCTCTCTCTCTTTTTCTTTTTTTGAAGAGGTTTTTGCTATAGGGCGCGTGCGCTCGCCAGATAGACAGAGAGAGACATAGAGACAGAAAGTGAGAAATCACCCCCCAGGGGGGATGGTCACACCGCAATCCCTTCTCCTCCATTCTTCTCTCGGGATCTTGGGCACACAAGCACATGCGCCCGGCGTGAGTTTAAGCCACCGGGTCCGGGACGCGAACCGCGGTCGACTACATGGGAGTCCAGCGACACAACCATTACGCTAACTGCTGGTTCCCTCTCTCTCTTTTTAAATAGGGACAGGGTTTTACCAAATTGCTAAGGCTGGCCTTGAATTCATGATCCTTCTGCCTCATCTTCTAAGGAGCTAGGGTTACAGGGACATGTCACCATGCCCAGCTTCCCTCAACTTTTAATTTGTTCTTGTCTCTAAAGAGGGCATACAGAGGAATCTTTTGGTCAATTATAAGAAGACTACCCAGGTAGTACTTGTGCCACCACCACCCTGACCTTAGACTCGGTTTCATATAAATTTACAAGAACTTAGAAACCAATGAAGGCTTTGTTTACACAAGCAAGTATGGGGAAAAAAAATGTCCAATTCAGAAAAATAGTTATTTTGAGAAGAACATATAATGTGTCAGTTCCAAGTAAATTTTGTTTTAGAATTTTTGGTTGAACAATAGATGGATCAAATTGATTGTGACTTTATAGCAGCTTTAATTATGGAGGAAATGTGATCTAAAAGATAAGAACCAATGTGCTTTGATGGGAAAAAGAACCAAGACCATATCCCCAAACAAGATCTCTTTATACACACCGCAAAGATAAACAGGATCTTTTAACATGAAGTTTCACACTCAATTCTGAAAGCTATAGTTATTATTTCTCATGACCATGCTCTCATTAAGTTGCATTATCCAATTCAAAAATAGTTTATCCAGTATCTACTATTAAACTAAAACTGCAATAAATCTATAAGATTTTTTTCTTTTTTTAAAAGAGAGCCTTTTTTTGCTACAGGGCACATGCGCTTGCTGGAGCCACAGAGAGAGACAGAAAGTAAGAAATCATGCCCCGGGGGAGGGGGATGTGGTCATGCCACAATCCCTTCTCCATTCTCCTCTCAGGATTTTGGACATGCATGCACACGTGCCCGGTGTTGAGTTTTAAGCCACCACATTTGGGATTCAAACTGCGGTCAACTACATGGGAGTCGAGCAATGTAATCATTAGGTCATTTTCTGATCCCAACCGATAGTATTTTAAGAGAAGATATCACCAGGGCAACTTCAATAGAATAAAAATTTAGTGAAATAAGAGTCATTGGAACTGGACTTTCAAAGTAGCCAACCATAGAAATTCAGGAGGATTACTTATATGCAAAGAATCTGCAGGACTCACATGTTGGTATTGGCAGTTGAAGTCAGCCATTCTCCAGCTAAGCCAATGATATCCAATCCAGTGGAGAGCTGGTTGAAAAATCGAGGATGACCTAGAAAGGTAACAGGCAAGCATCAAGGCAAAGTCAAAACTTTTCAGCTCTCTTGAAAGCAAAAGGCCTAGAGACCAGCACATAGCGGAATGGTTACGTCAGTCACTAGACTCCCACGTAGTTGACCACAGTTTGAGTCCTGGACCCAGTGGCTTAAAGCTCACACCTGGCATGTGTGCATGCATTCCTGAAAGTCCTAAGAGGAGAATGGAGGAAAAAGGATTGTCGCATGGACATTCCTCCCTGGAGAGTGATTTCTCACTTTCAGTCTCTCTGTCTCTGTCTTTCCAGCTAGTGTATGTGCTCTATAGCAAAAATCTCTCTCAAAAAAAAAAATAAATAAAAATAAATAAATAAATAAAAAGAAAAAAGAAGAAAAAAAGAAAGCAAAAGATCTGGTCTACTGGGCCATATTGATGAAGGCTCCATCCCAATGGTCTAACAGGGCTGCCCAAGATATTGGAGAAGGAAGGGCAGGTCATCCACCCAATACCAACCTTTTGCATTAATAATGACCTCCTAATTTCTATATTTCTAAAGCATCATGCTCTTAAATTAAAAAGGGAGGGCGAGGAACCAGCAGATAATGTAGTCATTATGTCACTGGACTCCCACATGGTCGAGTGCAGTCAAGTTCCAGACCTAGTCAAGTCCCTTGAAACTCATGCTGGGCACATTTGTGTGCATGCCCAAAATTCCAAGAGGAGAATGAAGAAGGGATTGTGGCATGGCTATCCTCCCTAGGGGCAGATTTCTCACTTTCTGTCTCTTTGTCTCTCTAATGAGTGCACATGCCCTATAGCAAAAATCTCTTTATCCTAAAAAAAAAAAAAAAAATTAAAGAAAGGTCCAATACCATGAAACTAATCATGCTTTCCAATATCTTATTTGTTGATGTCTAGATTAATTCTTCTGTCGCATTTACTTTTTATAGAATTACTTTACTTAACCTTATTATTATTATTTAATATTTCTAGAGAGAGATACAGAGAGAGAAAGAGAGAAAAAGTGAGAAAGCAAGACTCCAGGTCTAGGACTTGTACCATGGTCAGCCATGTGGAAGTCCAGTGCCCTTAACCACCTGCCAGCCCCAACATATTTACTTTTTTTAATTTCAAAAGAGGATGTGGTAGTCCTGATTTTCTCCATAACTATTTCGACTTGATAAAATTTATTAATTGTATTGTATTTATTATTATTATTTATTTTTAAGTTTGCTATAGGGGACATGTCCAGAGACAGAGACGCAGAGAAAGTCAGTCGCCAGGTCTGGGCCTTGAACTACAGTCAGCCACGTGGGAGTTCAACACCTTAACCACCATGCCATTTGCTGGGCCCTACTGTTTTGACTTTTAATTTAACATTCTAAGGACTTTAAAACCTGGGACAGGGGGTGCTAGTGGAAGAGAGACTCCAGGTTCTTTGCTCTTAGTTAGGGAAGGTGCCAGCTCTGAGGCTGATGCCATGAGGGCATTCTATCACCCTCTGGATCTCTGTGACAAACATGATGCCAGACTCTGGGGTGTTCTGTTCATATACAGTTGCCCTAAATGTACTGCTGCGATAACCTAGCATCTTCTGTGAAACAGACTCAGCCTTATTCACTCATTGAGTTGTTGGTGAAATAACAGCTATTACCACATAACTCTAAAGCGCTGTGAAACCCACAGAACACCTTAACAGGCTTTGTTCTCAGTACATTCGGGATTGTTGCCAACTTTTCACCAACTTGGCATTCACCAGAAAACTCAACTCCACATCAGCAGGCTTGGCTCTGCTGTCACTGTGGAGTCAACACAATAGATTATCTAGGAAGGTGTGACAGAGAACTGGTGTTAGGAAGATATGCTGACTACTGTGTTTCCAGTGGAAATTGCCTTTGCCTCTGAAATAGCTGTCAGGGCGCTGGTGTTGGAATGTTCCTGGCCTAACTCTCCTCTCTGGGGATGTCTCTCCTTCCCTAGGTGTGAGGAGGGCTCATTCAGAACAGCTGGACTATGACTTCTTATATAAGAGACGATTCTCGCCTCTTAAAAGACTTTCAAAATTAACACCAATTTTAAGAAAAAAGAAACATACAGTAAATAGTATATGTATGGGGCCAGATTCCAGACATTCATGCAGAATATCAATAATTTCAACTCTTCCATTTTACTCTACTTTGCTCGGTACCTTCAGAAAATATCTCCTGCTATGTAATGGATTTTGTTGAAATCCACTAAAATACAGATGCAATACCAATTAAAAAATTTAATGAAACATTTCAAGACTGGACTGAATCGCAAATATATGTGATCATACGATTCGATGATGTATCAGCAACACACAGCATGGCAGAGACAAAACAGAGACAAAACAGAGAGACTGACACAAAGTGAAATAGTACCTCTTTGTCCATGAACATAAAAGGCTACAAAGTCCCACAAAACCGTACTTTTAGTTTATGACTACAGTCTCATGTCAAAACGTCTATCAAGTGACAAAATAACCTAGAGAAATAACCTGATGAAGTAACAGGCATAAAGATGGTGCTGAGAAGCCCATGATCTAAACTCAGGTAGAAGAAAGTTATCTCCAAAGTAAAGATTTTCAACAAACTACAAGAAAAAAAAAGAGAGAGAGAGAGGTGAAGGGGGAAAATCTGTTGATCAGGAGCCATATCAACCAATTGTAATATAAGGGATTTATTTGGATCCTGATTCAAATGAATTATAACAAAATAAACCAAAACACTTATTCATTAGACAATTGGGAGTTTGAAGACTGAATATTTTACGATATTAACGAACGGTAAATTTTTTTTTCACTAGGGAATATATGCTCACTGGAGAGAGACAGAGAGAGAAAAAGCAAGACAGCGCTCATTGGGCACAGTCATCCTGCAACCCTTTCTCTGCCATGTCTCCCTTTCAGGAGTTTGGGAATGCACACAGATGCATCCAGTGTATCTTTCAACCTGCTGGATCCAGAACTGTAACTACGCAGTTTGGCCTATGGGATCCAGCTGCCTTAACCACAGGGCTACGGGTTGGCCTTGGGTTTTGTTGTTGTTGTTGCCTTTTTTTTTTCTTTTTTTCTTTTTTTAGGATTTATAATGACATTGTAGTTATGTTTTAAAAAGAGTTCTTGAGGATGAAGAATATTTATAAATGCAATAATATGTTGGAGACTTGCTTCCATGTGATATAGGAGAAAATGGGTATGGGGGAAACAAAATTGGCAGGTGTTAATAGTTAAGGCTGGGTGGGACCGGCAGGTAATGTGGTGGTTAGAGTGCTGGATTCCCACATGGCCAACCATAGTTTGAGTCCTGGACCTGGAGGCTTGCTTTCTTGCTTTCCCTTTCTCTCTCTTTCTGCCTCTCTCTGGTCAAAATTAAAAAAAAAAAATGATAATAACAACAAATGGAATTAAATAAATTAATAAATATTTTTTAAAAAAGAATTTCAAGGAGTCCTTGTACATGAAAAACAAATTTTAAAAAATATTTAAGGCTGGGTACCGGGTATATAGAATTTATTATGCAATCCTTATTTGGGGTAAGTTTAAAATTTTCCATAACAAAAAGTTTAAAAGATCACTTAAGTAGCTATTGTGACTGAGAATTGAATAACATCTGTCAGTTTGTGAAGAACTATATATGCCAGTTCTCTTTGTTTGTTTGTTTGTTTGCTTTTTAAGACACAGGGTCTTGGGACCAGCAGATGGTATAATGGTTACATAGCTGGACTTCCACATGGTCAAATGTGGTTTGAGTCTCGGACCTGCATACTTGAACCTCATGCTGGGTGCATGTGTGTGTGTGCCCAAAATCCCAAGAGGAGAATGGAGGAGAAGAGATTGTGGCATGGCCTTCTCTCTACCCCCTAGGATAATTTCTTGCTTTCTGTCTCTGTCTTGCTCTGTCTGTCTAGTGAGCGCATAGACCCTATAGCAAAAATCTCCTCCCCTCCCACACACACACAAAAGACACAGGGTCTTCCTGGAGCCAGCAGGCAGTGCTGTGTTTAAGGTGCTGGACTCCCATATGGTTGACCATGGTTCAAGTTTTGGATCTGACAGCTTGAAAATTACACAGGGTGCTTCTGTGCCCAAAATCCTGAGAGAAGAATGGAGGGGAAGGGATTGTGGCATGGCCATCCCCCTGGGAGGTGATTTCCCACTTTCCCTCTCTCTATCTCTCGCCAACAAGTACACATACCTTATGGAAAAAAACTTAAAAAAAGAAAGTCTGCTATGTTGCAGGCTGTTCTTGAACACGTAATGCTCCTGCCTCAGCCTCCGAAGTAGCAGGGATTATCGGCATGCACTTCCATACACAGCCATTCCTTCATTAAAGGTCTTTTGCTCACTTGTCAAGAAATTTCCGATTGTCATCATAATCCCTTCACAGACTACACCCACATCAGTATGCTTTTACTATGAAAACTCAATTCAAGGAACCAGCGATGGTGCAATGGTTATGTTGCTGGACTCCCATGTAGTTGACAGTTGAGTCCCAGGCCCGGTGGCTTGAAACTTACACTGGGTGCATGTGTGTGTGCCCAAAATCCCGAGAAGAGAATGGAGGAGGAGGGACTGCAGCATGGTCATTTCTCCTGTGGGGTGATTGTTGTTTTCTGTCTGTCTC
>NW_006159514.1:1950301-1966921 GCF_000334495.1 Tupaia belangeri chinensis
CGGCGAAGGGAATGCACCCTAAAGCAAAAAAAAAAAAAAACAAAAAAAACAAAAAACAAAAAAAAAAACTCTCAAAAAAATTAATATTTTGGCTGATCATGAGTATCCTTTTTTGAAAAATAATTATTTTCCACTGTGTATAGTTACCTGTGGTTCCCGTTATTGCTCCTGTCTCTGTAACTACAGACTGGCAATGAGGAGCTGTGCTCTGACATGGCAGCAATTGGGTACTTTGCCAGGATCAACACCTGAGATGCAGCAGAAAGTTTCACATTGCCTGGAAGACTACGAACTCTGGAAATATACAGAGCTCATACATCTGCTTCCAAAAGCTTCTCTGAAGGACAGGGATGTGTGACTTCAGGCTGAACAGCTAAGTGGTTCAGACACTAGACTAATGAGAGATCATGCTTTCTCTGACCATGACAAGCTTTGGTTTTGTAGGTGACATAATGACAAATTGTGTGTTTATTCTTTTTGAGGGACAACACCATTCTGGGCTTTAACCATAGTATATGGTCCCCATCTGAGAAAGTATATGTAGTATGGACTGACAAGACTTAAAAAAATAAAAAAGTGGATCTAGCAAGTCAAAATATACATGGGGAGGGCTAGCAGGTGGCGTAGTGGTTAAGGCACTGGACTCCCACATGGCCAACCATGGTTTGAGTCTCAGATCTGGTCGCTTGAAACTCACACTAGTCACGTGTGTGTGTGCCCAAAATCCTGAAAGGAGAATGGAGGAGAAGGGACTATGGCATGGCCGTCGCCCCTGGTGAGTGATTTCTTGCTTTCTGTCTTTGTCTCTCTGGCTAGTGCACATGCCCTATAGCAAAAATCTCTCTCAGGAAAAAAAAAAATGGGGAATGGTCATGCTGCAATCCCTTCTCCTCCATTCTCCTCTTGGGATCTTGGGCACGCACGCCCGGCGTGAGTTTAAGCCTCAGGGTCTGAGACTTGAACCACCGTTGACTACATGGGAGTCCAGCGACATAGCCATTATGCTAACTGCTGGTCCCTAAAACTCTTTCTTTAATTCAGCCAAATAACACTACTTGTTCTCCATGAGGAATAGGTTAGCCATCAGACCTAGTTGGGATGTAACTAAATTGATGAGCGTTTCTTTAAAAATCAAACAATACAGACTTTATACATATAATTGAGTCTTATCCATACAGCAGTTATTTAACAAAGCTAAATGTATTCTAGTGGTATTGGCAGACCTCAAAAGCTAGTTGAGATTTCTTATTTAAAAAAGCTTCTTTGGCTAGCTTCATTATTTCATTATAATACTTTGTTTTTGACATTCAATAGCCTTACTCAGCTCTATCACAACCAGCCTCTCCAGTCTTAGTCTTAAATCTATCTTTGAATGACTAAGAAGAGTGAGAGGGATCATAAAGGAGAAAGAGAAAAAGAAGGGAAAAAATGAGGGGCTGCCCATCACAGTTTTGGGATTCCCATGGGGTGGCAATTATGCTGGGGACTCCCAATTCCTATAGCTATGTTTGCCCAAGACCTCAGGGAAGACAGGCTGTAGTGGGGCAAGAGTTATAAGGAGAAAAAACTACAGCTCAATCTAAAAAGTCCTTGAAGTTGAAGCAATCAGAAAGCAGCACTTTGGTGTAATGTCTATGTTACTGGACTCCCATGTGGGTGACCACAGTTCAAGTCCTGGACCCAGTGGCTTAAACTCACGCTGGGTGCATGTGCTTGTGTGCCTGAGATCCCGAGAGGGGAATGAAGGAGAAGGGATTGTGATGTGGCCATCCCCCCGGGGGGTGATCTCTCGCTTTCTGTCTCTTTGTCTCTCTCTGTCTTTCTAGCGAGTGCACATACCCTATAGCAAAAACCTCTCCAACAAAAAAAAAAGAAAGAAAGAAAGAAAGAAAGAAAGCAAGCAAGCAGCACTTTGACTAGGATTACCGATTAGAGAGGGCTCCTATAACATGAAATGGCAGAGCATCCTCAAGGACTCCCTTGGAAACAGGTTTGATGACTCTGAATCTAAACTCTAGAGGTTGTAGCGGAATGTGAATGGCGTGTGCATGTGCGTGTGACTTTCACCTAGCCCACAGAAGGTAACAGGGTTGAACTGTGTCAAGTGTCAACAGGTTCAAGTCTAATCCTTGCTCTCTGTGAACATGACCTTATTCAGAAATACAGTCTTCACAGATGTAAGCAAGATGAGGTCATGATGAATGAGGGTGTGCTGGAATCCAAAGACTGGTTTCCTTAGCAGAAGGAAATCTGGACGCATACACTCAGGGAGGATGCCATGTGAAGGCAAGGGCAGAGATGTAACAAGGGAGTGACGTAACAAGCCATGGATTGCTTAGAACCACCGTAGGCTGCAAGAAGTATAGAAGGAGCCTTCCCTTCAGAGACTTCAGAAAGCATGACCCTGCAGACACTTTGATTTCAAACTTCTAGCCTCTAAAACTGTTGGCGAATAAATCTGGATTGTTTTAAGCCACCCAGTCTGTGGTCATCTGTAATTGTAATTGGTAGCTCTAAGAAACTCATACAGAAAGGAAAGGAAATGGGTCAGTTCTCCCCATGTCAGGGACAGGTGAGAGTTTCTCAGAATGAAAGAGGTATGCAAATGGAGGTAAGTAAAGAAATTCAGGGGGCCAGCTCCATGGTTGGTGGTTAAGGCAGCCCGATCCCACATGGCCGATTGAGGTGGTTTGGGTCCCAGACTGGCAGCTCAAGAAACGCACCAGGAGTGTGAATGTGTGCGTGTGTGTGTGTGCATGTGCATGCGCAAGCATACCTGCACATGCCCAAAATACCAAGAAGAGAGATAGAGGAGAAAGGATTGTGGCATGACCATTCCCCATAGGGGAGTACTTTCTCTTCTTCCTCTGTCTCTGGGGAGCACATGCACCCTCCAGCACAAAAAAAAAAAAAAAAAAGAAAAAGGGATAGGTCATTATGTTGTCTTTAGGTTATGAATAACTAAAACCAAGGATGGAAGCTCCGCACAGAACTTGACCTGGCATTATGTATTTGTATCTATCTAAGCACTTTTATAATAGTAATGATGATGAGCTTGTGCCAGAGTTGCAGCCTTCCACCAGCTATAACTGCCCAAGGTTCTTGTGGTCACTGAGAACCTTGCCACTTCCCTCACCAGGGTTGTGTTTCTCCTTACATACATGGACTCGATATCCTCATGACTGGCCAGGATGGGATGAAGGGTAAGCTTGCTGTTGCAGGTCCTCCTGGCTCCCCTTACCTGTGCGAACCCCATACTTCAGGGTGTCTCTGCAGTCAACCAGGATCTGCTCCAGGGACTCAGGGTGATCAGAGAGCTCCAAATTGAAGCCCTCCATGCCTTCCAGCAACTGGTGTGGGTGATGGAAGTCCAGCACCTTGGTGGAGCGATCGAATGTCTTGCGGACATAGTTGAGGAGTATGTCCACCACTTCCAGTAGGAACTGCACGGTTTGCTCCTCCCCATTCTTAGCTGGAAGCAGATCTGGGAGGGGAAAAGTCAATGGGTGGTTATCACTTGACTTGTATATGGATTTCCTCAGTCCCAAGTTACCTAAGATCAGCCATGGTATCTTTATAGGACTATTTTCATTCCTGGATATGTACATGCAATGTTTCTGCTGTGTCACATCCTCAGAAAATGCACATATACGAAAATCTGCAGATACTTTCTGGAGGTCACATACTTTCTAATCATTAGGCTACTTTTACATAGAGTAAAGAGCTCTGAGAAGCCATGAGCAACCTGCCACTGAGGCTGTCCATCTGCAAGCTGAAAGGGAATCTGTGAGGAGTGTGATGGAGAGGTCTCCTGTCATGCTTCACTGGGACCAGATGTGTCCTTGTACATCTGATGTGTTATGTTGTGCTTGATCTGTTGATAGCAAAGGGTAAGGCCTCTGTGGGTAGAGGCTGAAGTTCCTTTTGAAGAGGGTTGCCCTTTGTGATGTCCTCAGACCAGAAACTAGAACTAAAACATGGGGCTCAATCTCTTAACCTCATCTTTTTGGTCCTGGACTTTGAGATGTGGCTCTGGGTTACAGGCCCTACTATGCAGTCAGTCTGGACAGGGTTAGCCATGGAGGGAAGCTTAGGATGCCCCAGGTGAGTTTGTCACCCATAGCTCAAGAGCAGATCACCTGGCTGTACATGACGTTGTGTGTCTATCCCCTGGGTTATAGCTGAGGTTTCAGCCAAGTTTTGTTTTGTTTAGCTTTCTTTTAAGTTTTTTGCCATAGGGTGCATGCGCTCGCTAGAGAGAGACAGAGGGGAAATGAGAAGTCAGCCCTCGAGGGGGAAGAGGGGGATGGCTACACTGCAATACTTTCTCCATTCTCCTCTTAGGATTTTGGGCATGCGCACAAAATTCTATGTGATTTCTGAGCCATCAGGTCCAGGACTTGAACTGTGGGAATCCAGCACCTTAACCATCACACCACCTGGCTCAAGTCTTGTTTAATGTTCTGGTCTGGCCTCCCCAGCCCTATGGGAATTCATGGAGGGAGGCAGCAGTGAGTCTAACTTTGAGCTGTTTGAGAGGAACTAGTTAAGTACCTCCTGAGACCAGAGCTATAGGGGCGGCAGACATCAGTGAAAGATCTCCAGAAGGAAAACGAGTTTTGGGGCAGTCCTTAATTATGAGGCCCCCAGCCATATGGCTTCCCATGGGGCAACGTGTGTGTGTGTGTGTGTGTGTGTGTGTGTGTGTGTGTGTGTGTGTTTGCGTGTAGGAGGGCAATCTTGGAGGATAAATGGTATTAAGGGAATCACCATATTTTTTATGCAATAGTATCTGTGATCCCTTGGGTTCTGAGATTCCATGAATGCGTTTTTTGTCGCTGCAAGTGTTGTTAACGTTATCTTTTTTACTAATTATTACCCTTGCCAGCTCCCAAAGCCATTGAGACCTGAGCAGTAAGGAAGGAGGGAGCCTATGATACTCCAGTGTCAGAAAGGGAGCTTCATGAGCACTCAGAACGGGAGAATGACATTTTTTGGTAAAAGAAGTAAATTTTTTTTAAAAAAATCTAGAAACCCAAATAAAGAATCTACTGGGTAACAGTAGGGCGGGGAGTTGGGGAGGACTACCTCGAGCAAACAGGTTGGAGAAGTCGGTCTCTGTGCGCCGGAAGCGGGCATCCCGGTCACTGTTTTCACAGGAAAGCAGGTTCTTCGAGGACTGCCTCTCCTTGAAGGCACTCACAAGACGACTCTTCTCTTCCAGGCTGTTGGTCCTTTGCAAGAAGCCTGTGGCACAAGAAGCCAGGTCACACAGCGTGCTCAGAACAGCCAGCTGCTGGGCCCAGTCAACTCTCCAGGCAGGGGTCTCCCTTCTCCTGCGTTTTATATACAGTGACTCTGGCACTGCTCGCCTTCAGGCGGGGACAGGGCAGTGCCAAGTGTCATCAGTGGACAGACCCAGTCATGCGCGAGAGAAAAATAGTAAGCGAAGCCCATTCTCCCTCTGAACGTGACAGTGAACTCAGAATTAAGTCAATCGGACAGCTTCCACTCCAGTAACCAGCCCCAGGATGGGGTGTTAAGGGAGGGGACACAATCAGAGAGGATGCTGCCAGCACTGGGTTCGCAGACTATAGAACCAGAGGGAGGAGGGGGGAGGACAGTAGAGGGAAGAGGGGGACCGAAAGAGAAGAGGGAGAGGACAGAGGGAGAAGGGGAGGACAGCAGAGGGAAGAGGCGGGGAAGGACATGGGGGGAAGAAGACAAGAGCGGAAAAGGGAGGGTAGCAGAGATGGATAAAGAGGGCAGAGGGAAGAGGAGCAGAAGAGGGAGGATGGCGGAGGGAGGAGGGAGACAGCAAGAGGGAGGAGGGTAAGGACACAGGAGGAGGAGCGGTGAAGTCCAATACTGGGGATTAGGAGGATGCTTTCCTCCAGCACCAGGTCATGCTCGCGAGGTTGAGTACAAGTATCATTTTTCTGGCCCAAACCTAGAATGCAGCATTTCCTGTATCACTCCCTCACTTTGCATAAAGGTACTGCAGAATGAGACAAGAAAGTTAATGTCTTATGTGTGGTTGACATTAATCCTGTAAATACACGTGGAGCACCTGTTGGATAAAGCCACTGCTAAGCGTTTAGGATGGGGACAGATAAAGATGGGACAGCTCTCCTACCTCTAGGAGCTTACGGACTGGCAGATGGTGACCGGTCCAATAATACAGACAGGAAGTCCTTCAACAACTCCCCAGAGATGAACTCTGAGCCCAGGGTGAGATGTGCACCTCACCTCTGCCCCTCGGAGGGAGCGGCAATCTCTTCTCAAGTCAGCAGAACTGCAGCACTAGCAGTGAACCGGGAAGCCGAATAAAACCAAAAGAGCTGGAGACTTGTAACCGGGAGCATACTACCTTCCCTGCACTTGCACCCTTCCCCTCGGGGCTCCTGGCCTGCACTCCCGCTATTTCCCTCAGCATCTCCTCTTCCATTTCAGCCTCAATATTAGCCCACGATGCAACACACTGAAAAAAAGAAGAAAGTTCTAAGCTTCTCGGTGACCCCAAAGCTGTTTCTGTAGATAGCAAGATCCTTGGGGAGTCACATACATCACAAGGCAGGCTTGGAAGAAAGTCCCAGGAGGTGCACAAAAGGCAAATTAATCTGGGAATTCAGCTCTACTTCCCCAGGCCTGCAAGTCAGTGGAGACGGGCAGAGGAAGGAGGAACGCAGAGGGACGGGTGGTGATTAGAATCCTCCCACACACAGAAGCCAGGGTCTATTTTTGGAGGGAAGAATAGGAAGGCTGAGGCACCAGGCTCTTCATTGTTTCCAGAACATTGTAAACTTATCATTAAAGCCCAAGAGGACATCGCACTTGGATATAAAGATGGGGGTGGTATCCTTTCCATCACCTCTTCCCCTGCACTCCGAATTCCTCCTCCACATTCTCTGAGCCCAGAACCAGGAGTCAGCACTTGCAAGGTCGCCTGGCTCCTGAACTGAGACCGTGCCCCTCATCCCAGACAGCGCGCTGTGGAACTTGCCAGGTCGAAAAGAACAAGTTCACATGGCCTAATGAGGATGAGGTCCTGCCCAGCTGAACCCCCCCACACCCCACTCTGACTTCAGATTGGGCTTCTCAGTCATTCCCTGGAAGAGCCTGAGGTCCCTCCATCTTGAAACCTCTTTAGAAACCACTTTCTTTGGGCAGCTGCAAGGGATTCACTTGTCCAGAAGCGGAGGGAGAAGGACCTTGATTTAGGGTTTGGATAGTAACTCCAAAGCAGGGCTCTTTTTGTTCTATTGCCACAGGAGGAGTGCACTTGCTAGACTGAGAGGAGAGGGAGAAAATACCCCGAGTGGGGCATGGGCACACTGTAATCCCTTCTCCATTTATCCATCCTGGCAGGATCTGGGGCATGCACGAACACATTCCTGGTGAGTTTTTCAAGCATCCATTGTCGGGATTCAAGCCGTGGAGCTGGCCATGTAGGATCCCACTCCTTCAACCACCAGACCATGGGACCAAAGGAGGTTTTGACACAGGCTCTCTCAGAGATGTCCTGCTGGTGTTCAGAGACAATAATTATGACACACTCGAAACCTGCAGCCCTTCCTGGACTGCATTCCCTCTAGTGTACCAGGAACCAGAGCTTCTACAATCTTGTAATTATCCTAAGACTAACACAATCACACTGGGTTATAACTTGCGTTATAAACCATGAATCTGTGAATGTAAACACAACGTACATTGTCACTTTTAGGAAGTTGTTTGTTTTCAAAAACATTGAGATCCTCTGGACCAACAGCGTAATGGCTATGTAGCTGGACTCCCATGTAGTTGACCACGGTTCATGTCCCGGACCCAGTGGCTTAAAACTCATGCTGGGCACATGTGCCTGCATGCCCAAGATCCCAAGAGGAGAATGGAGGAGAAGGGATTGCAGTGTGGCCATCCCCTCTGCAATCTATCTCTCTGTCTCTCTGTCTGGCGAGCGCACAGTTCCTATAGCAAAAACCTCTTCAAAAAAAAAAGAGAGAGATCCTCAAAGAAAGTAAAAGGAGGGACTCTATAGGAACTGCCTGTTCTCCAAGGGTGAAGAGGTGGTGGGTGGGGAGGAGGTGTGGATGGTGGAGCAGCAGTAAATGCCATGCTCTGTGAGGCCGACCTACTTGGGAAGGTTCCGGGTTCAGGTCCGGACCTCCCAGAGTACACCAGGCACCTGTGTGCCCATCATCTCAGGCTGGCTGAAGGCTCAGTGTGGATTGTGTGTCAGGACCCTATTGGGGTGCTGTCTTTGTGCCTCTGTGGCTCATGGATGAAATAAACAAACTTAATAATAAAGAAAGAAGTGGTGGATGATATTAACGTCAGTGCATTGAAAACTTCCTTGGCTAGTAAGGGGCACCCCAAATGCCTATGGCTGAAGCAGACTGTACTCCCTCTTGCTCTTACCCCAGCTGTGAGGACCCATCTCAGTGGGGAAAAGGGGGTGTAACTATTACAGTAAGGGGCTCCAGTTTTCAGAGGAGAAGAGGACAGCAGGGGAGACCTGAAGCAGCCCTTGGCTTAGGTCTGGCCCTAGCATAGTACTCTGGTTAGCCTCAGGGGGGAACCTCATCCCTGCTCTCAGCGCAAACTTTGGTATGTGTGGAAGGGGGGAACTAGCTCTAGCCAGTTGTTTCCAGGCAGTTGTTTCCAGGCAGGGCTTCAAGCTGTCCTGCCACAGGGCATGTGGCCAACAAGGCAGTGAGGGCTGAAGCACAGCATCCTCTGCTCACCCAGCTGCAGCACGGAATCGCATCCACCCGGAGGAAGGGGCCCTTTCTCTGATTCTGAGAGGCTGATAGCACACTGCCAGCTCTTCTCCACACAGCCACCCCTTTTTTCCAAGAGAAACTAGAAATACAGATTCCTTGAAGTCTCTCTATTTTTAAAAGTTGGTCATTGATACAGAACCACACACACACACACACACACAGACACACACATACACACACTATGGGGCTGTGAGGGGCTGGGATTGGCAGTGGGTTCGGGACCTCTGCGCAGATAAGTGGCAGAAGCCCACGGACACTTGGGCAGTTAGCAGGGCCCAGGGCCAGAACCTAGAGTCCTTGTGACAGTCTATGTAGGTCACCCCACCATGCCTATAGCTACTCCTCAGCTCTTGGCGAGACCCAGAGTTTCTTCCAGCTGATTACTCTACCAGGGGTATTCTGTCTCCAGAACTCAGGGCATCACTCGGGGGCCCAGGGCCTTCTCGCAGCTTTGCTCCCCAGCTTCTGGGCAAGGGGGGGAGGGCAGTGGAAACTGGATTTTGGCAAGGCTCTGGGGGTGCCTATAGGATCACCCCGAGCGGTGATGTGGAAGTGGGTCAAGGATCATGCATCCCTCTGCTGTCTTAGGGAGAAAGGACAAAACAAACTAGATGGTGTCAGGTCAAGAGGGCACCTTCCAGGTACTCGGAGGTCTGGGATGGAGGAGAGCGGCAGTGGGTGGTGGATGCCTGGAGGGACTGTAGACCCAGGGTCAGGACCAGACCGCCCTGGCCTCCACTAGATGAGAAAGGAAAGCCAGAGTTGGCCCAAGTATGGAAAACCAGTCCTCCTGGTGCTTGGTTTCTTCCCAGAGTCAAACCTAAGGGAAGTCTCCTCACCTGCACCCCCTAGCAGAGCGTCTTAGCAGAGGGTAATTTCCCCTCGATTACCCCGCCCTCCCCCCTCCTGTCACTTAGGTTGCAGGTTTGCGGACATTGGAGCTGGGAGTCGGACAGAAACAGAAGAAACTGAGTAAAGCACCCGGCAAAGGCCGGCCAGCTCTCCCTTGTGCCCTTGCCTGGCAGTGGGGGAGGGAGGACTCCCAGACCCAGCCAAGCTCAGCTCCTTCCAGCCCCTTCACCCTTTCAGGACACGCACTGTACGTCCCCATTAGGGGAGCGTAGACCTTTGCCACTCGCAAACCCTGAGGCCCGCAGCAGCGGGTGGAGGTGGCGGTGGATGAGGGCTACCCCCACCAACCCCCAGCAAGCGCAGGCAGGTCCGGGACCGCAGGGAAGGCCGGCCGCCCTTACCGGAGCCTGCCCCAACCCAGCGCGTGGCCGCGTCGGGCGCCCAGGGCTTGCTCAGTTCTGCTTGCCCGGCTGCATGACAATGACGGCTGCAGCAGCTGAGCGCCGTAAAAAGACTGGGCGGAAAACGGGCCATTAAGCCTGGAATGGCGGCGGGGTAGGGGTGAGAGTGAGGGGTGGGAGGGGGCTATTTATAGAACAAAGCTCCGCAGCCCCTCGCTGCCCTGGCGGGGAGACACTGCTCCGGCCTCTCACGAGCCTCGTGGGGGAGAGGGCCAGCCCCGGCCGCCCCGCGCACAGCTGGGCTTTCCCAGGAAATGGCTAAGTCGGAGCTGACCCTCTTCCTTCCAGTAAACGCAGGTTCCCGGCACCAAGGGGGCAGGGCTCCAGAAACACTGGGAGGAGGCGGCGTCGCTAGGCAGGGCAGGACTCCCCAATACTCCTAAATAACGCTTTCGGCCCCGACGCCAAAGTGCCACCGCCCCCCGGGGCCCCAGGTCCCGGGCGGCTGGGGGGCCCAGGCTCCGGGAGTGCTCACTAGCCAAACGCTCTCCGCTGGGGGGGGTGGGGCTGGGGCCGCCCGGGGTGTCCCGCGCCGGCCTCGCCGCTATCTCCCGCGCACAGCAGCTGACGGATGGCTCTTTAATAAGCCCCTCGTTAATCTTCCTCCGCCTCCCCACCCCCTGCCCGGGGACATTCGTATTTTCTGGCCCGATAAGGCCGGAGAATTTTAGATGGTGACATGTAGCAAGGAAAGCAAGGCCTCATTGTTCAGCTGGAGCCGCTCAGCTGTGTCCCTTCGAACAAATCTCCTTTTTTCTTTAAAAAAATTGCATCCCTTGGGCATTTTCATTCCAGACCCTGGCGTCACCGGAAAGCAGTTCTTTCTCTTCTCCAGCTCCCAGATCTATTTTCCTTCTCCCCTGGCGTGTCCTGCCCAGCACTCCGATCCTCCCAACTCCCGCAGCTCCCTGCCCCTGCCCGTCCCCTCTTCCTTCTCCCCTCGCCTTAAAGGGTATGGCCGCAAACCCGCGGGCCTGACCTCCTGGCACCTCTCTCAGGCCACCAAGGGCTCCAGGCGGTCCTTCCTAAGCCCCCGAGTCCCCAAAGAACAAACTGAATGCGTTTGTTCTCTCGAGGCAAAAATCTAAAACCTCGAGCCGGGAAAGCCACTTCCAAAGCGCCCAGTCTAGGGATGGGACTGGAAATGGGACGGTGACGATGAAGTGGAGGGAGACGGGTTAGCCACCGCCTTAGGCAGACACCAAGCCTGTGCTTTGATCTCAGGTGAAGCCGACCAGTTCCCTTTACTCTGCGTCCTTCCAGAGGCTGGAGCAGAGCTCCTCGGACACAAGGTCCGGGGCACCGGGCGAGGAGAGCAGGTTGCCGCGCGGCGGCGCTGTGCTCTCGCGCCCTGGCTGGACACCCCGCGTGCCCTCTCCGCGATCTCGGTCTGGGACTCCGGAGGAGAAAGCCCCTCCAGCCTGCGCCCGGAGGTGGAGCGTCTCCGCCGGGCGTCGAAGCCCTAATCACCTTAGAAAACGGACCTGAGAGAGGACTCTCTTCGAGCGCATCCCATTATCCCAAACCCACAAAGCCCGCGCGCCGGGCTGCCCCGTTGGGCCCCAAACCGCGGGTTCACTTACCGCAGATCTTGAGCCCCAGTTTTCTGGTGCATCCATGGGCCACGCCGCACCAAGTGTCATATGCTAGGACGAGAGCGAGAGAGGAGCGATCAGAGAGGCTCGGACTGTGGGGGGCTGGTGAAGGGCAAGGATTTTTTTGGAGGACGAGGAGTGCCAGTGCCCTTCGTTAAAAGCTCTTTCCGGAAAGGAGCATGGAGCTAAATCCGTGGGCCAACAGGCAGACTCGCGCCCTCAGAAGCCCCATAACACTTCCAACTCACGGCTCTAGAACCGTGTCTGAGAGGCGGGGCACCCGGCGCCCTGACAGGTCCCCCAGCGATCCCAGCTGGGCAGCCTCCGAGGCAGCGCTGGGGTTCGGCTCAGGCTGACCCCAAGCGCAAAAGACCCGGCTCAACGCTCGAGCTGCCCAGCACCCAGCCGCCAGGCCCCGCAGACTCGAGGGGCGACCACAGCAGCCCAGAAAGGGAGCACAGAGGCATCTGGGACCGAAACGTCTCATAATTTCTTGGCGGGTCTCCAGCCGAATGGCAGCTTAAAATAAACTGGCATGAAATGGGGTCGCGGAAGAGTTCAGGAATTAATTGGGTGAAAAATAGTATTTGACTAGATGATCGGGCTCGCATGGTTGCTCTTCAGCCAGACTGGGGAGTCCGGCAGACAATAGCGAGCCTTCGGCCCTGGTTCCTGGACCCCCTCCCCAACCTGTCCCCCATTAACCCTTCCTGCCCTCGGACAGCTCTGGTCTGGAGTGGATGATAGTGAGTGGACTCGGGTACCTCTCCTGAGAGTCCAAACCCTTCCCTGCCCCCCTCTCCAGGGACTGCAGATTTTCTCCTCTTACCAGACAGTTCTCAAATCCCTCGGGGTCTACCTGCCTTCAGAGTTCAATTTCCAGCAAGGATCGCGGACAGCAGCCCCGTGCTTGCTAAGCCTACGTGCGGGGTGGGCCCAGCGTGAAATCTCCTTCCCTCAAAGCCTCAAAGCCAGGTGGCTCCAATCACTTCCATCCCCCACCCCACCCCTGCCCGTGCCTCCTGCCCCGCCAGTGTTGGCTGCGATAAGGAGAGTGACATCCATTAAACCCGAGGCACAACAGAGCCCCAGCAGGAAGAAGAAACAGTCCGACGTCGATGAGACAGCACGTCACAAATGGAGTCCAGTGACAGAAAGAAAATCGGTGCAAAAGCAAAATAATAATACCTGCTGGGGGAAAAAAGCTATTTCCACCCGATAAAGTGCCTTCACTTTACACTTCATCTGGTCTAATCCTCAAACGACCCTATGCAAAGGCTGGAGAGGTGTTAATTTAAGATTCACTTAACAAAGAAACGCTGTGGCTCAGAGAGGCTAAGGGAGTTTTCCAAGGTCGCTCAGCAGGGAGGTTTGAGTTCAGACACATTGCACTACCTTACAGCAAAACAAGGCAAAAGGGAGATGTGGAGAGGGACTGAGAGAGACCCCTTGATATTGCAAGACCTAGTGGTCCAGAGCTAAGGAGATCCATGACCAGCTCAGAGGTTGCTGGAGAAAGAGGGAGGTTGTGTGAGTTATGCAAGGACACCTTCCAGGAGACCTTGAAGGGGAAGGACCTGGGGAGCTGGGACAGCCAAGGTGTGTCTGTAAGGAGGGTGGGAGCAGATAGAGCAGCAGGTTCCTGCAGACTGGGGTGTGGATGCCAAGGCTGGGCTGAGGGAGAGCAGCTGTGTTCCTGGGACAAGCAGTGCTCTTTCAAGGGTGCCTCAGTGGCTTTCAGGCAAGGGAGACCACATGTGGGCTAGGGTCATTGCCTCTACTGGTCTCCCACCCAGGCCTACGCATTTGCACCCTGCAGCCTGGGGAAGTAGGTGCACCCTACAAAGGGGGTGGGTGAACCCAACTGCAGCCCAACCCCACCGGGCTGCAAAAAGGGGTGAGAAATGTGAGGAGGATGGAAAAGAGCACCATCAAGGCCAGAGCAACAGACAAAGGCATGCAGGCCTCGAGTTCCTCCCGGCCTGTTCCAGCCAGCTCCGCAGCCCGTGCCTGGTTCACGTGCCACCAGGCTGGCGACTCTCCCGAATGCCTCTTTGTTGTGTGGGTTAATTGTAGCCCGCTGGAGGGAAGAGGGGGCTGCTAAGGGAACCAGAACATGGCCTGAGGACTTAAGACAAGGCATCTCGCCTGGGAGACAGTGCCAGAGCCAAAGGGTTGGAGAAGGATCTTCTCCCAAGAATACCCCCCACCTTTGTTGATGAGGACAATTATTATCTTAAGCTTGTAGAAAGTGTCATACAAGCTCAGCAATAAGCCTTCCCAACCACAATCTATCCCCCTCCCCAAGCCCCTCCTGAATAAAAATTCTGAAGCTGTTACTATCTGGACCTGATAGATTTGGGGGTGTGGGGGACACTTCACATCAACATGGAAAAACAAAAACAATAGTCTCAATCCCCACACCTCCAGAGAGAGGAAATCAATCCAAATTAAAGACGTGCAGCTAATGGGTGAGGAGCTCCCCACGCCAAGGCTGGGAAAGCGACCTCCCTTTACCGAGTCCATCCCTCTTCCAGACTCCTCACCTGCTGACAGGTCTGTCACTAGCAGAAAGGAGAGGTGCTCGCCCCTCCCGCCCTGGCAAACCTTCTTGCCCCCTCCCAGTTCCCTCCCCTCACCGCTCAGATGCTGCCCGCTCTTGTAGTATTATTTTCCCCCTCTGAGATGTAATTAATTGCATGAAATGTCGAGGCTCAGTCTCAGTTTCATACACCTTTCCCGCCCCTGGCTTCTCCCTCGATCGTCAATAGCTCGTCGCAAATTTGGAGCAATTAGGGGCCCTGAGTTTTCTAAAAGCTGCAATTAACGTCGAAATTTCCGCTGATTATAGACTTGGAGCACAGCGCAGGGGAAAAGGAGGAGGAGGTCAGATCTTGCCTCAACGAAAGCCGGAGACAGAAAACTCTCCCTTCCCGCTGGGACTCCTGGCTTCTCTCACACCAGCCCCTGCCCTGATCCTAGCGCTCCCACCCAGCAAAGACGCACACACAACAACGAAAACAACACTCGCCGCGTGCCCCTCCCCCTCCCCGAATCGCCAACCAACGTGCCGCTCAGATCCAGCGCGGCATTCGCTCTCAGGTGCCCCGTGAGTCACCTAGTGTCCCTGACAGTCGAATGACCTCTGGCAGGCACCTGGGTCAGGGCCCATTTATTTCCCAGCCTCCATCATCCGTGCGCTCCCCTTTCCCTTTCCGCCAGCGCAGCCTCCCGACGTCCCCGCGCCCTCATCTTCCCCGCAATCCATTTGACAGGAAACTGGGGCGGGACCTACTTGTGGGGCGCAGGTTGGTGGTATTGGGGTCCGCTCCAGCGTTCGAGGAGGCTGCGGACGAAGAAGGGGTCGAAGACGCCATCAGCTTGGTGGTCCCGGGGCCTCTGCTGTCCGGGGTCCACGGTGTGTCGGGCGCAGCAACGGGCTGCAACAAGAAGCGAGAGCGGTGCGGAAATGGTTTCCGGGGTCCTGCACGCTGGAGGCGACGGAGCCGCCGCGGATCGGACGCTCTCCGTGAAGTCTGAGCCGGAGAGGGAGAGGAGAGAAAGGGCTGCTAGCCGGCCGGGTCCGGGCGCGCGGAGGAGGGGTGCGGAGCAGAGGCGCGAGCTAGCTCCGGGACTCGGGCGGAGGCAACGTAGCCCTGGGCGGCTCTCCAGTCTAGCGGCGCAGCCGGGCGACCTGGAGGGCAGCGCTGAGTAGAGGGGAGCCCAAGGCCAGAGCAGGACTCGGGAGTGTGGGAGACTGGGCTAGGAGCATAAGGGAGTGCTCAAGGCGCGATTTTCCAGCCGAGCCGCGACAAGCCCCATTGGGCTCTCAGCAGCCAGCGTGCGGGCAGGGGAGGGGGGAGGGCGCACGGGGCGGGCACGTCTGGTTCGGTGTCTGGTTCCCGTTGTTGTGTCTGGCTAATTCCCTGGAAAGAAAGAGGCTAACTGCTCCGGGGACCGGGGACTTTGGAGAGACAAGGTGAGAAGGAAAAGAGGTCTGCATCTTTACGTTCTCCCTCCGACTTGGCCGGGAACTAGCCCCTGTCACCTTGCACTCCAGACAAGCCAGAAAGCAGCGGGTCGGAACCTCGCTCATCTCTCTCTTGTCCCACCCTGTTTTGTGCCATCTCGAAGCCTAGGGCAAAGCCGCGTCCTGGTTTCAGTGTTTCTTCTCTACCCGGTCAGCTGAGGATCCTAGATGTCGCCGTACAGATCCGGAGAGGGTGGGGAGGTAAGAAAAGGGAACGTCACCCGGGAAACGAACTTGCGCCCCGCGCGCAGGAAGCGGCGGACAAAGATCAGTGCACGGCGCCCCTGCTCCGCACCTGGCGCTGGAGCGATGGCGTCCAAAGGCCCCAGGGCAGAGAGAGTGTAGCGAATCCGGGTGGACCTAAGACCCCTTAGAAAAGCTCCCACGGACAGGGCTTCCACATCCTCCCCCACCCCCGGCCCCACACCTAGCCCCGCGCGCGCACTCGTGCAGCTACGCGGGCGGCAGGTAGACCGCAGCTGCCGGGGAAGTAACAGGTTACCGCTCCTAGTCGCGCCTTCGGCTGCTGCTATCCAGGCGCCCTTTGGAAAGAACAGAGCTTGTAGCCTGGAAGCGCAATCGCCCTCGCCCCACTTCAGCGAGCGCTTCCGCCTCTGTGCGTCCCCGAGGCAGGCAACGGGCGGGCAGGGATAGGGAGGGCGGGGGTCTCCGCGCAGCTCACCAGCTGAGAGCGGAATCTGGAGCGAGCCGGAAGCACTCTGCTTGGAGGGTAGGTGGCTGGCGCCGGTGTAGGGGTTGGCCAAGAAGCCTCGGGCGGAGAGGACTCAGCCGAACCGCTGAGGCTGGACGCTGGAAAGTCCGGGCGGTCGCGCGCTTACCCACCTCGACTCGGCCAAGCACTCCCCGCGCTCTTCTGCGTAGCGCCCGAGATCCGCTCCGCT
>NW_006159514.1:1967397-1974590 GCF_000334495.1 Tupaia belangeri chinensis
TCGGCGGGGGAATCACGAGGCCGCAGCTCGCGGGGGCAGCTCGTCGGCGGAGCGGCGGGGCTCCTTTGCAGGTGCCTGACTGCCTCTGGAGCTTTATAGGGCGATTATGAACCCAGCTCACGGTTTTGCGCCCGAAAAAAAAGGTCCTATGAGTAATCCAGAACGTACTCAACACACTCTATTTTTTGATACAGGGCATGGTGTCGGTTGAGAGGAGGGGTAGGATAATTCCTACGAAGAATTCTGCCTTGCTGAGCGTTTCTTTTTTCTCCCCTCCTATATCCTCCCCCTCCCATATCTTGGAGGAGACAGGAGCAGTGGCTTCGGTTCAATCCCTTTCCAAGCGAGTCCCTCATCAGACTCCGCGCTCCTTCCTCGAACGATCTAGCTCGTGTCCTCGCTGTCTGTCTGCTGAGCCAGGGGAGGACCACTCAGACCGTGGAGGAACTGCCCTCCAGCTCAGGCCTCCCCAAAGCACCTTGCTTGAGCACAGCTACTCGGTGCCACCGTTTTTTCATTCGCTAAGCGCGCCCTTCTAGCTTTGGCCCCCTTGGTGAGGCGCAAAGAAGTCCTCCTGATTGATCACGTCTGAAGGTTAATAACACGCACGAGCGCCGCCGCGCACGCATGAGCAACCAGAGCATGAAGGTGGTCCCGGAGGGGCCCTCGTGGACCTGGCTCACTCCCTCGCTCTCCTTCGGATCTCACACCCTTTAAGGGTTCTCTCTTTGCAGTATTTAAGAACGTTTAATGAAAAGCCCCTCGCCGTAAAAGGCGTTGACGAGAAAGTTCCCACCAGAGGGCGCCAAGCGCCCAGATACCAGGAGGCCCGCCGGGTCTTTCCTCGGATGACCGAGCCAACACCTGGAGGGGCCGGCCAGGTTCTGTTACTTGCTGGTCCTTTCGCTAATTCACGTCACCCCCTTTCCTCTCGCTCAGTTTCTTTTTCTTTAGGGGAAAACAAAGTTGATCTGTGTGCGTATCTGATACCGTGTGCTCTAATTCCTTTATTCGTTTCGCAGTGGTTTTATTTTTCCTGTTGCGGTGCAGCAGGCTGGGTTATTTATGCTCACGTCTGGGGCCTGGCTGGTTCATCGAGGCCCGTCCCTTCTCTCTGAATGTCTTACCGATTCTCACCTCTACACAGTGGAAATGCTGAAAATCTTACAAATCACTGGAAATTCCACAAGGGAGATGGAAGATTCCCCCTGGAGGGATGTATTCCGATCAGCGAGAGGGATCTCGCTGTGAGATTTGAAATAACCGCGTCGCCTTTATACTAGAGAAAATATTGTCGCCCTCCCCCCACCTTGCAATAAAAGCTCGGACGCTTTTTAAGCGTTCGGAACCGCAGGGCGCGCGGTTAATGGAACCGCGGTCTCCAGAGCTCGGGCTGAGCAGGTGCAGATGCCCGCTCAGCGTAAGGAACGTACCCCCAAACCGCGCACCCCGCGGCTTCTCCGAGACTCTTGAAATGCGCGGTTTACAAAAGGTGAGGCTCGGAATTCCATTCGCGCCCCCCTCACCAACCTTGGCTAAAAGAGGTGGTGGCGCCAATCAGGGAGCCTGGTGTCAGTGCTAAATCATTCCAGACAACCGGGCAAGGATACAGAGGGAGGGGCAGTCCTCGGAGCCCACTGTCCTGCGTAGACGCCTGCTCGCCTTCGGTCCTCTTTACATTTTCCCAACACCAGAGATTCCCTGGAATGGAAGATTCGTTTGCTTCACCTGTGGCGCCCATTGATAAATTTTCAAACGCTCCCTCCTCTGACCTCAGAATCCAAAACTCTCAACCCTAACGTTTTAGCCAAGAGAATTGACCTGTTGGAAGAAAACAAAAATTTCCTTCAAAACTAGGGATCATAAAATCAAGCAGAGTCTGCTCAGCTTCAAGGATATCACTTTCTCCTTGACGGCGAGGAGTGAAGAAATGAAGGCTCCTGCTCGTCTTAATTCTAAAATATTTCATTGGATGTTAATAATTAAACGAATATTTTAAACTTACCCACTATGTGCCAGACACTGTTTTCTTGGAGTTTGCATTGTCCCTGTAATTCGTTACCCTGCACTCAAGGAGTTGACATTCCAGAGAGGCAGGGAGAGGAGCAGACCCCAGAACTTCGTGGCTTTGACTTAATTTCCAGTTGTCTCTCACTCCAACTCATTATCCTGGACTCATGGGGTGGGGGATCTGGGGCCTCAAGTCACACCCAGATCTAGTATGCTGTTTTGAGACCGGTGCCGTTCTTTCAGCACCAGGGACAGCAACCATGGACTGGCCCCCTGGCCCGCCTTTCGTCCGCTTCCTCCACTAGTTCTCGGCCAGCCCGCCCGGCTCACCCCTGCCCTTCTCCCTCCCGGCAGGAACTGCTGTTATTTGGTTTGCTTGGTTAAGAGCAAGGGGTATTTCGCCCACTTCTCCCCTGGTAAGAATTTGGACTAAGGGTGGCTGTCGTTGTCATTTCATTCTTCAGACATTTGGGATCTATATTTTTTGTTTCTGTTTTTCACTCTTCTTTTCATCTTTTACTACTTCCGTGGGAGTCTGTTTAATGGGGGTGGAAAAAAGATATCCTCTCTAGGGACTCGAACCGGTAATGAGGGGTAGCCCGGAAGGGCGTGGTGTCCGCCCAGCTGTTTCGTTTGCATTTGATCTAGGGTTTAGTGCTTTGAAGAAATGGGAACCTGATGCCCAAAGGCATAAAAAAGAGGGGGCGATGTGCGACCATTCTGGGCTCAAGTTCCTGGGTGTTGGGGGTTTTCTTGCAGCTCCTGCTGCTCAATCCTGTCTGTCGAGGACAATTTTCCCCTGGGTCAACCGTGGCTGGGACTTGGGAACACCGACCCTCCGCCCACAATGTCCTTTGCTTAAGCAGTTCAAAGATATTCTATCCGGATTTGAGGCCGGGCCTTTTCTGAAAAAGAAGAATGGGGGTGGGTGGGAGGAGTATAAGGCGTAGAAGGGGCACCCAAGCCGGCAGTGGGGGAGATTTTTATCCGTAAAAATATGGTCGGTCAAGGTGAGTAGATACGAAACGTCAATCGTTTTTTTCCCCCTTTGACGCACTTAGCATTTTTATCCTCCAGAAAGGTAATTTGGAGCCACAGTGTTGGTTCTTTTCGGCAGGCTCTTTACGGTCTATTTTAAGTATCTAATTTACGACCGGGAAAAAAGAGGCAGTGCTCACCGTTTAAACGTCTGTCTCCTGAGACGAGTGGAGAAAGCGTTGCTTTTCTTAATTCGGAGCTGAGTTCGTTTCTCTGTGTTTCTGTACTTTAAAGACAGAGCAGCGAATCGTTCTGGACCTTCTTCGGAAGATCATAGCTAAATTCACACCCCCATCCCAACTGACCACGCGACGTTCACTCCTGGGCGACAGGAAAGGGTTAAAAGGACGACAAGAAGGCGGAATTCCAGCCAGAACACTGAAGACCCTGGAAAACAGCTGTATTCCTTAGAAAACTGTCAAATGGTCCTTCCCTCTTAATATTCAGAAGATGAAAACAGTTTGATATTAAGAAAGTAATCAAGAAAGACAAGGCCGTTTGTTAGTTAGGCAGATTTTGTCCGATTCTTAAAATGCCCAGTGTTTGCCATTCCAAGCACAAACACAGAGCGACCACCAGGTGGCGATAGATTACAGTTTCTGAGAAGAAACAACGGGCCCGACAGGGGAGCAGTTCTTGAAGGAAGAATGCGTTCTCTTCCCAGTTCCCATCCATCCCTGCCATATTTCACAAAGCAAAATGCTCAGAAATGCTCTGGAAGTGACCTGAAACACCCAGGGTCCTCTGTTTCTTCGGTGAAAGAGGAGGGAACAGGTGGCTTCTGCTTCTTTCCCATACAGCTGCACCCCAAAGACAGCCTTAAGTGAGCCCTTGATGATATGCAAGAAACTGTTTCACTGCAAAACTGGAAACCAAGGAAATAGATCTGCAGTAATAATTGTAATTTTGACAGGGCGCATGAAAGATGTATGTGTTTTCTGCCCTCCTGTCAACAAAAGCCAAGGCAAAATCAGTCCTTTACCCAAATGGGATGCCAGAAAGAGGATTTACCACATAAAATGCTTAGTCTCTGTCTAGCAACACGATGGACTGAAATGGTTATCCTCATGTCAGAGAGGTGAGAAACCAGTCTTATGAAAATTGTGTATAAATTTATTGTATAAATTTGCATTTAATTATCACTTGAGGTCTTCTGTTTTAAACTTAAGCCCAGAGAGGTTGCAGGACTTCTCAGACCACACAGTGAGAGCGAAGTTGGCTGGGAACTTTCTTCCTTCCATCCCAGAGCCCTGTGCACTGCATGGTGAGGCCTTCTAGCTCTGATGCTTAATACCCATTTGACCTTGGGGGGAAAAACCACTTATTTCTGGGATCTCCCACCGGGAGGGTTAGGATACCAGATGGAACCAGAGCCTTCATTCATTTGAAATCGTTTTAGTATTTTGTTACTCTTATCCCTGGAGGCTTTTCTCACATAAATGGTATGGGCCCAAGGACCTCTTGAGGTCATCAAAACAGGAGACAAAGTAAAAACTTTGAAGTCAAGACTTGAGTTTACATCTTGATTCTCCTTACCAAAAATATTTAATTACAGGACCAGCAGTTAGCATAATGGCTATGTCACTGAACTCCCATGTAGTAGACCACAGTTCGAGTCCCAGACCCCGTGGCTTAAAATCACACAGGGCACGTGTACTTGTGTGCCTAACATCCCAAGAGGAGAATGGAGAAGAAGGGATTGCGGCGTGGCCATCCCCCCTGGGGGATGATTTCTCGCTTTCTGTCTCTCTGTCTTTCTGGCAAGCAAATGCACCCTATAACAAAAACCTCTCCCCCCCGCCCCCCCAAAAAAAAGAAATTTTAATTGTTTTGTTTTCTCAACCATCAAATGGGGCTAAGACCAGCTTTGTGGCCTTTCTCATCTAATGCTCATATATAGTAAGTTCAACTGTGCCTGGCTTGTGGTGATCAATAGATGTTAACGGCTGCTCTTGCCCCTTCCCCTTTGTTCAACAGTGATTTCTACACATTTAAATTTTTTCTTGGGGCCAGCATATAGTATGGTGGTTAAGGCACTGGATCTGACATGGTTGACTGAGTTGTTCAAGCTCTGGACCTAGAGGCATGAAAAACACACGAGGTGTGTGTTCATGTGTGCCCAAAAAGTCCTGAGAGGAGGGAATCAGCAGTTAGCGTAACGGCTATGTCGCTGGATTCCCTCGTAGTCGACCGCGGTTCGCGTCCTGGACCCGGTGGCTTAAAACTCACGCCGGGCGCATGTGCGTGCGTGCCCAAGATCCCAAGAGGAGAATGGAAGAGAAGGGATTGCGGCGTGACCATCCCCCCTGGGGGGGTGATTTCTTGCTTTTTGTCTCTCTGTCTCTCTCTGTCTGTCTCACGAGCGCATGCGCCCTATAGTGAAAACCTCTCAAAAGAAAAGAAAAATCCTGAGAGGAGACTAGAGAAGGGATTGCAGTGTGGTCATCCTTCCCAGGTGTCATTTCTCACTCTCTCTCTCTCTCGTCTTTCTCTGTTGAGCACACAAGACTTATAGCAAAAATAAATAAGTAATTTTTTTTCTTGGAGACAGATAGTGGTAGAACAGTAAAACTCAACATGCTGCAAGGTTCCTGGTTTGTAACCAGAGCTCCTCGATTACATGGGGGCATGCCTGTGAGACTGTGAGACCGTCCACCAGGGGGTGCTGTTTCTGTCTCTCTCATGGAAGAAATTGAAATTTTTTTCTCCTTTTGCATGGATAAGCTAACATTTGTTTTATTTTGTTGCCCATTTGTTTTCATCAAAACTGCTTTATTCCCTGACATAGGACCCATGGCCCTCTGTTTTTGGTGATTTAAAAGTTTTTGTAATTATGGATTATCTCTAGGATTTTTTTGAGAGAGATTTTTGCAATAGGGCTCATGTGCTCACCAGAGAAACAGAGACAGAAGTGAGAAATCACCCCCTGGGGGGATGGCCATGCCACAATCCCTTCTTCTCCATTCTCCTCTTAGGATTTTGAGCACACACACACACACACACACACACACACACATGTGCCTGGCATGAGTTTTAAGCCACTGGGTCCGGGACTTGAACTGTGGTTGACTATGTGGGAGTCCAGCAATATAACCATTATGCCATTATGCTGGTTTGGATTTCTATAGGATTTGATCTTTAGATCTTTTCTCTTTTCTGCCTTCATTTTTTCCCTCTATGGTCTTATCCAGTCTCATAGCTTGTAATGCCATTGACATGTTGTTGAATCCAAAATTTGTACCTTTACCTCTGCCCAACATTCCAAGTTCATGTATGTAGCTGAATTCTCAGATTTTTTTTTTTTGAGAGGTTTTTGCTATAGGGTACATGCGCTCACCAGACAGACTGAGAGAGACAGACAGAAAGCGAGAAAGCACCCCCCAGGTGGCCACGCCGCAATCCCTTTTCCTCCATTCTCCTTTCGGGATCTTGGGCAAGCACGCACATGTGCACGACGTGAGTTTTAAGTCACTGGGTCCGGGACGCGAACCACGGTCGACTATGTGGGAGTTCAGCAACATAGCCGTTATGCTAACTACTGGTCCCGCTGAATTCTCGCTGAATTTTAACAGATACCTTAAAGTGTCCTAAATTGAGCCTCCAATCTCTTCCCCCAACTCGGCTGTTAGAGTCTTCTCTGTCTCAGTAACAGTAAGCAACTCCATCCTTCCACTTGGTTTGCCAAAAACCTTGGAGTTATCACTCTTACCTTTCAATTTGTTGGTAAATTCTGTTGGATCTATTTTCAAGTGCTGATTTGAAACTGTTTCTGCTTACTGTCCCCCATCCTCTTCCCTAACACATATAGTGTCCAACATGAGATCACAGTCATGTCATAGCTTTCCTCTACCCAGAACCCTCTAGTGGTCCCTACAAGGCCCTCCTTGGTCTGGTCTTTCCTGTTGGAGCTTTGCCATTGCTCTGCTCCAACCTCCCTCTGGCCCAGTGACACTGACCTCCTTGCTGTTTCCAGAACACTCTGGACATGCTCTCACCTCAGGAACTTTGCAATTACAGGTCCTCTGCTGGGAAAGCTCTTTCTTGTGTGGTGTACATAGGGTTTGTTTCTTCTCACTCTGACCTTTGCCCAAATGTTTTTTCAGGTCTTTTTTTTTTTTTTTTTAGAGTTTTTTGCCATAGGGCGT
>NW_006159514.1:1974639-1975509 GCF_000334495.1 Tupaia belangeri chinensis
CGGGGGGATGGCCATGCCGCAATCCCTTCTCCTCCATTCTCCTCTCGGGATTTTGGGCATGCACGCACACGCGCCCGGTGTGAGTTTAAGCCACCGGGTCCGGGACTCGAACTGCAGTCGACTATGTGAGAGTCCAGTGACATAGCCATTATGCTAACTTCTGGTCCCTTCAGGTCTTAATTCTTCTATTTAAAATTGTAATTCTCAGGGCCAACAGATGGTGTGTGTAGTGGTCAAGGTGCTGGACTCCCACATGGCCTATCATGGTTGGAGTCCCAGATCTGGCAGCTTGAAATTCATGCGGGTTGCACATGCATGTGTGCCCAAAATGCCAGGAGGAGAGTGAAGAGGGATTGGGGCTTGGCCATCCTCCTGGGGGAGAGGAGTGATTTCTCACTTTCCCTCTGTCTCTCTGGTGAGCGCATGCACCCCTATGGCAAAAAACTTAAAAGAAAAAAATTGTAATTCCCACCATAGCACTCCTTGTCCCGTTTGTTTTTTCCCCCTAACACTTTTACCACTTGACATGCTATAGATTTTACTTACCCATTGCTTTTTTCTTCCCATGAAAAATCCATGAGGACAAAGATTTTTAAAAAAAATGTATTCCAGGGTCCGGCAGGTGGTGTGGTGGTTTAAGGGTGCTGGATTCCCACATGGCCAACTGCATTCAAGTCCCAAACCTGGTGGCTTGCTGTTTTGCTTTCTCTATCTCTCAGATCAAATTAAAAAAAATAATAATAACAAATAGGATTAAATAAATAATTCTTTTTAAAAAATGTATTCCACCACAGAATGGTTCCTGAGCACCATAACCATTCAATGTACGTTGTTGGTGTGTGTGTGTGTGTGTGTGTGTGTGTGGGTGTG
>NW_006159514.1:1975638-2007973 GCF_000334495.1 Tupaia belangeri chinensis
GTACGTGGTTGGTGTGTGTGTGTGTGTGTGTGTGTGTGTGTGTGTGTGTATATAGCTGAATAGACAATATATTCCTAAAATCTTCAGGTAGCCATGTAGGTTTTTATTTTTCATTTTATTTATTTTTAAAATTATTTTCTTCAGAATAGACCTGTTTACTCCTTGAAAATTCCATCTACTTTTCTATATATTTTCTTTTTAAATTTTCATTTCTAAAAAAAGTTCAGATTAATTTCACATTTCACATTCAGTCCCAGCCATGGAGGTTTTTGAGCAGAGCGGGAAGCCACCTGGCAACTGTGGGAAGGGTGTGGGCCTTAACTTTCCATCCATTTCTCTCTTTGCATGGAGAGGATGCGGCAGAGGAAGGACAGAAGGAATAAATAAGCAACAAAAAGTCAGAGCCACCTATGGGAATTCAACTGGCCTAAAAAAGCACCAGCTAGATACAGTAGTAGTCAAACCTTTCTTTTAACAGGTTATAAAAGAGCCCAATTTAGCAAGTTTTTGGTTTGAGGGTCTTTTTGTTTGTTTGTTTTGGCAGAGGTTTTTGCCTTAGGGCATGTGTGCTTGTTGGAGAGAGACAGTGAGAGTGAAGTCCGTCCAGAGGGGATAGCCATGCCACAATCCTTTCTCCTGCATTCTTCTCTGTGGATATTGGGCACTCATGCACACACACCAGGCGTGTTTGAAGCCACCAGGTCTGGGACTCAAACCATGGTTGGCCATGTGGGAATCCAGCGACATAATAGCTACATCATCTGCTGGTCTCAATTTAGCAAGTTTTAGGTTGAGACAAGTTTCTTGAAATAGTCTCATTTTAAAGATTCGAGAAAGAAAAAATAGCACTCTCAATGGGGGCTCAGGCTGCAATCTTCTCCCCAGCCAACGAGGACCATGGGCACGCCTCCATCATGTACAGGTCTACCTCAGAACTGAACCCTGAGCTTCCATATGCTTCCAGCATTGCAGTGCATTGAGCTACTGCTATCCTATGGCAGCTGGGCTGAATATTCTCTTAATTTTATTTGGTGACATGATTTTTAAATATTTTCCTATTTTCTTTCATTGGCAAGTCTGAGTTAAGAGAAGGTAAATTTAGGATGCCGATGTTGTCTGTTGGCTTAAATACTTTTGGGGCTATCAGGAGGCATGGTGGTGAAGGCACTGGACTCCCACATGGCTGAATGGGGTTTGAGTCCCAGATCTGCTGGCTTGAAAATCATACTGGGCACGTGTGCATGTGTGCCCGAAATCCCAGGAAGAGGATGAAGAAGGGATTGTGGTGTGCCATTCCCCCAGGGGGAGGGGGGTGATTTCTCATTTTCTCCCTGTCTCTTTCTCTCTCCTGATGAGCACATGCACCCTATGGCAAAAACCTTAAAAACAAACGAACAGTCTGCTCTCACCTTTGGGTTGAGTTCTTCTGATGCTAATAGGAAGAGACTGAGTTTGGTACCAGTTATGACAGGCAAAGGATTTTTCTCTTAACACACTGTCTAGTGGAAGGCAGGGAACTGTGAAATTTATCATCTTTACAGGATGGTCAATTTCAAGTAATCCTATTTATGAAAAGACATTTACAATGATTTTTATGAGAGACGAAGATGCACTTGGGGACCTGAGGGCATGAAACACCAAAAGCCTTGTCACAGAGTGACTGAAGTGTTTTTTAAAAAAGAAGAAAGAAGCTCGTTATAGTTAACTATTAAAATATGTATTTGGGGACCAGCAAATAGTGTAATGGTTACATTGCTGGACTCCCACATGGCTGACCCCAGTTCAAGTCCTAGACCCGGTGACTTCAAACTCATGCCAGGCACGTGTGGGCATATGCCCAAAATCCTGAGAGGAGAAAGGAGGAGAAGAGATTGAGGCATGGCCATCACCCTGGGGGTTGTTTCTCCAATTCTATTTCTCTGTCTCTCCTGTGAGCAAACACACCCAATAGCAAAAATCTCTCTAAAAATGACCATTTCTACAGTTACATAACAATAGGAACTACATAATAAATCTTAAGGAAATAGGGACTTCCAGGGGCCTATCACAATGTACTGCAATTATCGAATTAGGCTAAGGGTAAACAATTTGTGAATGTAGTAACTAGTTAATGTTCAATGGAGATCAGTATATTTGTCTCAGATGACTTTTATGAGTTTTATGGCTTGTTTGTTTACTTATTAGTATTTATTCTCATTTAATTCTATCACACCAAAAAGGATTCTATCACACCAAAAAGGGTACTAAGACCTGCTAAAATGCCACTTACAGAATAGGGAGTCCACGAATACTATTTTCTTTGTTTCTTCCCTTTCTTGTGTTAACTTTTCTGTTTCTGAGGTCAATTTGCCTTAACTGTTTTTTAAGTTTCTTCTTTTGGAAAAATGTACATTACTTTTTCCTTTAAAGTAATAATTGTTAAAGGAGACTTATGACTTTAGAATGGTGAAAACTGAAACAACTTCATCACTCAAACATTTTATAGTTAACAGTTTCATTCATTTCCTGTCCTCCAGATTCCCTCCATCTCCTATACAGGATTAATTTAACTTTTTTTTTGGAGGGTTTTTTGCTATAGGACATGTGCGTTCACCAGAAAGACAGAGAGACAGAGACACAGAAAGCGAGAAATCACCCCCCAGGGAGGATGGCAACACCATAATCCCTTCTCCTCTATTCTCCTCTGGGATCTTTTTTTTTTTTTTTTGAGAGATTTTCACTGTAGGGCGCGTGCGCTCGCCAGACAGACAGAGAGACATAGAGACAGAAAGCGAGAAATCACCCCCCAGGGGGGATGGTCACGCCGCAATCCCTTCTCCTCCATTCTCCTCTCGGGATCTTGGGCACGCACGCACACGCGCCCGGCGTGAGTTTTAAGCCACCAGATCTGGGACATGAACCGCGGTCGACTACATGGGAGTCCAGCGACATAGCCATTACGCTAACTGCTGGTTCCCTCCTCTGGGATCTTGAGCATGCATACATACATGTCCAGTGTGAGTTTAAGTCACTGGGTCTGGGACTTGAACCACAGTCGACTACAGGGGAGTCCAGTGACACAGCCATTATGCCAACTGCTGGTCTCAACATTTTTTTTTAGGATCAAAAACAGGTATATGTATACTCAAGTTCTTAGCAGCATTATTCCCAGCCTAAATGTAGAGGTGACCCAAGTGTTCATCAATAGATGAATGGAAAACAAAATGTATTACATATGATGGCCTATTCATTGTGTTGTCGGAAAAGTCACAAAATATTGTTGTTTTTCTATGCAAAGACACATCATGACTTTTCTGACAACTCAGTAGTAATAATAAAGAATGAAGTATTGATATTTGACCTGAATGCACCATGATGAGGACATTATGTTCAATGAAACAAGCCAGTCATGAAAGGACAGACTGTATGGTCCACTTACATGCAGTGTCTGGAGCAGTCAGCTTCACAGAGATGGAAAGTAGAACAGAGGCTGCTGGGAAGGGGGAATGAAGGAGTTATTGTTTAATGAGTACGGAATTTTAAGTGAGAAGATCAAAAATTTCTCTGGGGACCAGCAGTTAGCATAATGGCTATGTCGCTGGACTCCCACGTAGTTGACCATGGTTCGAGCCCTGGACCCGGTGGCTTAAACTTACACCGGGCGCGTGTGCGTATGTGCTCAAGATCCTGAGAGGAGAATGGAGGAGAAGGGATTGTGGCGTGGCCATCCCCCCTCAGGGTGATTTCTCGCTTTCTATCTCTCTGTCTCTCTCTGTCTGTCTGGCGAGCGTACACGCCCTATAGCTGCTAGATCTAAAAAAACAATTTCTCCGGATGGAAGATGGAGATGGTTGCACAACAGTGTGAAGGCCCTGAATACCACTGAACTGTACACCAAAGAATGGTTAAAATCGTGCATCATGGGGGCCAGCAGGTGGCGTGGCAGTTAAGGTGCTAGATTCCCACATGGCTGACTACAGTTCAAGTCCTAGACCTGGTGGCTTGCTTTCTCACTTTCCTTGTCTCTCTGTCTCTGTCTCTCTCTGGAAAAATTCTTAAAAATAGTAATAACAACAAATGAAATTAAACAAATAAATATTTTTTAAGTGGTACATGCGTGTTCGCTTATATAAGATGTTCATAGCTAGGACAGGCACTAAACCAGAACTGGTTGACCGAGCCACAGAAACGCTGTCAAGGACAGAGTTCTTTTTTCTCTGCGCTGCTGTCCCTAGCTCTGCTTCGGCATAAAGCCCACCCGGGGTTTTATATGCCTGCCAGTAGCCATGAACACTACATTCTTTTTTTGTCTACATCCAACAGTTGCTCATGTTTTCGCCAGAAATCAGCTTAATTCGGCCCATGTCCGGTGATAGAGATAAGATTACGTGATTATCTAAATGATAGAGGGAAATCAACCACAAAATGTGTTATAGGCTGACTCCTGGTTCAAACGGTACATTTTGAAGGAGGCTGTGCCAGCCAGTCTCATCTCCCAGTGCCTCACTTCCCAAGCCTCTCCAAGTGTGGCACCCTCCCCGCTACCCCACTATAACTCACACCCCATGGCCCCTGGGGAGTTATTAGGCGAGCCAACCACAGAGACTTTTACGCTGCTCAGAAGGCTTTGGAGACCTTACCTCTCCCACTTCTTGTGAACTCTTAATGCTTCGTAATACAGGTAACCTGCCTATAATGTTTCCAGTGGAGACAGACTTTACTTCGCATCTGGCACACCAAGTTCTGTTCAAGTCCTCTCCCTTTAAAAACACCAATGTTTCAGTCACATAATAAAGTTACATATATCTTGCATGTCAACCAAGGTAATGTTACAGGGAGAAAACCACATTTTAATTAAAGTCAATGCAACTTATCACCTTGCTATAAGGACAGGTAGAGTCATCAAAGGCCCTAAAAGGACCAGTCTGAAGGATGAAGGAGCAGCCTCTCTGACTCCAGACCTAGACTACTGGGCAGCAGTCCATGGAAACCACCACCCCATGGTAAGGTTATATTACATGCATTTTCTAAGGGAAGGCATTAGATAAATGCTTTATAATTTATCTCCCCCCCCCCCCATACATTCCTCTACTGGCCTTTTAGGGAGGAAAGCACAGTGTGAAGGGCAGGGTATTAAAGGGACCTGGATTTCAATCTGCCTGTTCCCAGGAATGTGAACTTAAGAGTTAATTTGGGAACCAGCAGTTAGCATAATGGCTATGTCGCTGGACTCCCACGTAGTCGACCACGGTTCGCGTCCCGGACCCGGTGGCTTAAAACTCACGCCGGGCGCATGTGCGTGCGTGCCCAAGATCCCGAGAGGAGAATGGAGGAGCAGGGATTGCGGTGTGACCATCCCCCCTGGGGGGTGATTTCTCGCTTTCTGTCTCTATGTCTCTCTCTGTCTGTCTGTCTGGTGAGCGCACGTGCCCTATAGCGAAAATCTCTCCAAAAAAAAAAAAAAGAAAAGAATAAATTATGGTGCAAGCATTTCAGATATGCAATGACATAGTATTAACATAAAAATAAAAATTCAAAATGTTTACCTTCAAATCAAATTGGCAATCATGGGGCCAGTAGATGGCATAGAGGTTATGTCACTGAACTCCCACATGGCCAATCGTGTTTGAGTCCCAGACAGGATGGCTTGAAAATCATGCCGGGCACATGAGCGTGCATGCCCAAGATCCCAGAAGAATAGAAGAGAAGGAACTGTGGTGTGGCCATGGCCCCTGGGGGGGTGGTACTTTCTCTCATGTCATCTCTGTCTCTCTCTTTCTAGCAAGCGCATAGGCCCTATGGCAAAACACTCTGAAAAAAAAATTGTAATCATAATAAGCAAATTAATTAGGAATTTTTTCTTATTTTTACCTCAGAAATTCATCCAAGAATACAGAATTTTTAAAAAATACAGAATTAGGGACCAGCAGATGGCATAATGGTTACATAACTGGACTCCTGTGTAGTTGACCGCAGTTAGAGTCCTGGACCCTGCCACCTTAAAACTCATGTTGGGTGTGTGTGCATGTATGCCCAAAATCCCAAGAGGAGAGTGGAGAAGAGGGATTGTGGTGTGGCCATCCTCCCAGGGGGTGGGGGGTGACTTCTTTCTTCTGTTTCTCTGTCTTTCTCTGTCTCTCCAGCGAGCACACATACCCTATAGCAAAAATCTCTCTTAAAAAAATACAGAATCAGCAAAATAATGTAGATTAATACACAGGAAGTGTATGTCTCATGAGATAATAAATTGTTAATTAAAAAATAACATTCTCATTCTTTTTTTTTTTTTAAGAAGTTTTTGTTATAGGGCACGTATGCTCACCAGAAGACAGAGAGAGACACAGAGGCAGAACGTGAAAAATCACCCCCCAGGGGGGATGGCCATGCCGCAATCCCTTCTCCTCCATTCTCCTCTTGGGATCTTAGGCATGTATGCACACATGCCTGGCGTAAGCTTAAACCACCGGGTCCAGGACTCAAAACTGCGGTCAACTACATGGGAGTCCAGTGACATGGCCATTATGCCGACTGCTGGTCCCAACATTTTCATTCTTAATCCCTATAGAGGGATTAAGTTTTCACTTAACACTTTTACAGTACAACCAAATCTCCACATGAATTTTGTTCATTTATTTGGTATTTTATTATCTACCACTTGACCAGTTGCTAGGGATATAAGGATGAAATGACAAAGTTCTACTTCAACTTCATGGAGGTTACGTTCTTTGGCAGGTAGGGAAAAAATATAAAGAACAAAATAATTAAATTAGCAGGCCACCCCATAACATAGTGGTTAAGGGAGCTAGATCCCATATGACCAGTTCAAATCCTGCTCCTAAAAGTTTGTGTGTATTTGGAATGGAGAAATAGAGAGGGAGTTACAGTATGACCACGTCTTACTGGGGAGTGCTTTCTCTCCCTCCTTTTGTCTCTGTCTCTCTCTGCATGCACTCTTCAGGAATAAAAAATGTTATCAGCTGGCAGGTGGTATGGCTGAGGCACTGGATTCCCACGTGGCTGACTGCAGTTTGAGTCCTAGACCTGGCATTTGCTGTTTCACTTTCCCTCTCTCTCTGGTCTAATAATAATAATGATAATGATAAATGAAATAATTCTTCCAAAATAAGAAAGGAATACAAAATTAAATAAGAAATTCAGATACTGGTATGTGTTAAAAAGAGTGTAAAGAAATTATATGAAAGTGCCTAAAATGGTGGGCATTCACGGGGACCACAGATTCTGCAGCCATAATGCACTTGTATAAATCCAGACTCTACAAATCAATAAGGATATGATGCTAGGCAATCTTCTTGCCCTCTCTGTACCTGAGTTTCCTCATCTGCAGAAGGAAAACAATAGTAGTACCTATAATAATAGTAGTAGTAGCGCCAATAATAATAATAATAGTGCCTGTATGTGCTTGTTGGGTTAGAAGATGTATGTAGAGCAGATTGAGCAGCATCTGGCACATCGTTAGTGCATGTTTTCAGTGACTATTTTCTTTTCTGAGTAATTCACAGTGAACTAAGGCCTAAATATTACAATAGGATGGAGCACAAAAAATATGAATAAAAGAACTCTATGGAGTAAAGAACAACTGGACTACCGTGCAGGTCTCTTCTTTATATTTGTAAAGTACACATTAAGAAAAATACACAAAGCTTAAACCACAACAGCAACATCTATGACCCATCCTCACACTCATCAGAGCTCTCCTCACTCGGATCCTCGCTGCTTTCCCCTTCGCTCTCATCGCTACTGTCATCTTCACTGTCTTCATCCGCTTCCTCAAGATTCTGTGCTTTCTCTGCCACAGAAAGGAGAAGAATTGCTGAAAATGTTTCTTAATATTTGTTTCTACTGTTTGAAAAATCCCAATTCTCTTTGCCCCTTCCCTCTACTGAGAAATATGTACTTTTTAAGAACTGAGCTGACCTTTGCCAACTGTATGTGGGATCAGAGTAGTAATACAAAAAGAAATATATTCTTACTGGTACAAAGGTGGTTATGCATTTAAAGTCATTTTAAAAAACAGATCTATACACATAATTTACTATTGTCAATGAAATTCGTGTAGAATAAGAGGAAGTGAGACTTAGGGTAATTTACAGGTTTTCCTTGGAACTCTGGGATAACTCCCTTAACCTGCTTGTAAGAGCCTGATGCTTGGTGCCCAGGGACCTGCTGTGCTTGGGCACTTTCGCCCCTCAGAGAGAAGGGGATCATCTTGAACATCCACAGAGGACAAGCTGGTTTCACTAAACCATTCAACACAGCCGTTCAGCCTTTTCCTAACCACTACCTAAAGATGAAATTTCAACAATCTTCTGGGATAATAGAATTTTAAGGAGTGATTGCTCATAGTTCTATGGAGAAGGAGGAATTTCAATTTTGAAAATTACCCATCAGCAACATTTCTTCAATAAGTGAGAAAAACTCCTTGGCCTCAGGATTTTCTGGTTCATAGAGTAGGACTGAAAATGGACAACAGAATGTGTGTTATTAATGTTCAAAGCGTTTCAGCAAACAGGCTCCCTAGAACGAGATTGAAACTGTCAATCAGAGCAGGTGAAACTGCAGGAAGCAATAATCACCAACAATTATACCACACACATGTCTAAGTGCAAATAGAAAAAATGCTCCACTTACATTCAGTGCTTTGTAAGAGAAATGATCTTCATTATATTTTCTACTTCCAAGAAAAATCTTTCAATCTTCATCCTTTCAATATGGCTTCCCTCATAAGCAGTAGCCAAAGTGTTCACAAATATAATCATCTCCCAAAGAAAGTACAAATTCTTGCAAAATAGGGGGACTTTGCCAATGAGAAGACTGTGTATCTAAAAGTCTGTTAATCCCTCATCTCATCTCATCTCATGCACCTAATGTCTATATAACATCCTTTCTAAAGGTCTCACTGGACACAAAGCAACAGAGGTTTTTCTAATGCAATGTGCTATAGTTTGGTTCATTCCTAAAGGTTCATATTTTGGTATTTGGTTCCCAGTGTAATTGCGTTGGGAAACAGTGAGACATCTTAGAGGTAAGGCCTAGTGGGTGGTGACTGGATCATGGAGGCACCACCCTAGGGAATATTAAAACTGCCTCTCAAGACTGATAGCTTTAGGGGGCCAGCAGGCTGCATAGTGGTTAAAGTGCTGGACTCCCACATGACCAACCATGATACAAGTCCCAGACCCAGTGGCTTGAAACTCACTCTGGGTGCATGTGCATGTGTGCCCAAAATCCCAAGAGGATTTGGAGGAGAAGGGACTGCAGCATGGTCATCCTCTCTGGGGGGTGATTTCTCACTTTTTCTCTCTCTGTCTCTGTCTCTTTGGCAAGTGCATGCATCCTACAACAAAGATAAACCCCAACCTCCTTCCCCCTTCACCCCCCCCAAAAAAAATAAAAAGATTGGTAGCTCTTATGAGCAGGGTTTAGTTCTCATATCAGCAGGGTGTTACATAAGGAAGCTGACTGCCTCCAGAGCTCTCTCCCTCTGTTCTTTTCACTATTCTTTTGGTTTGATCAGCCATGCTGTGACATTGCTGGCCTCACGCCAGCCCCACACCTTTAGATATTCCAGCCACCAGAATTACAAGCTAAATAAACTTCTATTCTTTATAAATCACCTCGTCTTAGGTATTTGTTAGCAACACTACAGCAGACTAAGACACAAATCTTCTATGGCAGAGATGCTATTTTTTACATCTTTCAAATAAGACGAAACTGATTTTACTTTTCTTCACTCTGACAGCTTTTACCTTTGTCTACACCACAGTCACTGCCTGCTTAACTATTCTCCCCTCTTCATCAGACCCATTGTCTTTAGCATTACTTATTCCTTTTGTTGATCTTTTATGTGACTGTGTCATCTTTCCTTTGGATCACACAAATAGACTTTCTTAGGCTTGTTGGTATGTTACAATGTCTTAGAGGCCAGAAAGATTTACCTCTTTTGTTTCAGAGTTCTAGACTACTCTTTTTTTTTTTTTTAATATACATCTTGCTCTACAGACCTCTCTTACCTTCTTCCCACCTGCCTTGAGGAATATTCATAATTTTGCATCTTATTTTTAAGTATTGTGACTCAAATGCGATATCTTGGTGGCCCCCAGGGGGCACTGAAACATCAAGTGTGCTATTCACTGAGCTAAGAATAAGAGATAATTGTGGATGGTTCAAGCAGACCCCCTCGGTTCATAGGACCCCACCCAGGGGGTCACACACACACCAAACGTGCGACTTTATTTCCTCAGCCAATCTGGGTTAGCATGTCTGTGTGACTGCTCAAAAGCTGCTTTTATGGATCCTGTAGCTATTTATGTAACATTATATACACATTATATACATTATGTAAGTTTTCTAATAAAGGTATTTTTATATGTTTTAACTTGGACTAAAATATGCTTATTATCAGTAGTCTTATTCTTCCTCTGAGCCTACGCCTTTCTAAAGCATGATTTCTTCAACTTCCTTCTTTGGATACTAGTTTCTTAATACATGTTTGGGAAACTAGGTTAAATGAAGTTAATGCGATAAAACTTACAATAAGCAGTAGTCACAGGACTTTACAGAAATATTAATATACTTATAAACATTAGAAACCTTACAGAGAGGAAATTTGATTTTCCAAATTTATTTGACAATAGAATAATTTTTGGTGGATCACTTATTAAGAAATCTTGAACTTGGGACCAGCAATTGGCATAATGACTGTGTTGCTGGACTCCCATGTAGTCCACCGCAGTTTAAGTCCCAGACTCGGTGGCTTAAACTCACGCTGGGCGCATGTGCATGCATGCCCAAGATCCCAAGAGGAGAAAGGAGAAGAAGGGATTACGGCGTGGCCATCCCCCCAGGAGGTGATTTCTCGCTTTCTGTCTGTCTCTGTCTCTGTCTTTCTGGCAAGTGTATGTGCCCTATAGCAAAACCTCTTCAAAAAAAAAGAAAAGAAAAGAAAAAGAAATCTTGAACTAACATTCCTTGGAACACAGTTTAGGAAATTTGTTGGAATTAGGATTATCCCAGGGAGTTGGCATGGGATCAGCTACTTCCATGGTTAAACAAAAGCCACTGGCAATTTTCAGCTTTTAGAGAGTGGGAACAGGTATCTGCTTTGAAACGCAGCCCAATAATATCTATTCTTGGGGAAGACTTGAAAGTTTTTCTTATTCTTTGGCAGGCTAATAAAGATTCATAAAAAGTTAAGAGCAGAGCCAGCAGGTGGTGTGGTGGTTAGGGTGCCGAATCAAGTTCCAGGACTCAGTGGCTTGAAAACCGTGCCAAACATGTGTGCATGCGTGCTCAAAATCCTAAGAGAAAGATGTAGGAGAAGTGATTGCAGCATAGCCATCCCCCCTCTGAGGGGTGATTTCTCTGTTCCTTCCTTCTGTCTGTCTCTCTTTCCAGTAAGCTCACACACCCTACACCAAAAACCTAAAGACAGAAAGAGAAAAAGGCAGTTTCTAGCACACTCAGTGGGTGTCAGGGGCTGTTTCCCAGCCTGTACTCGAGCAGCAAAGCAGCACCCAATATGGGCTATGGAAAAAGACTACCAGATGTGATTCTGGTTCTGTCACTCTCTAACTGGATTAGCTTGGGGAACATATTTCTGTGGACACCTGAGATAATGTGGGAGGAGGGTGGAAAAAGGCAGAGGGTAAGAAGGGGAGTGGAAATATATTGATATATGTGTGTGTGTGTGTGTGTATATATATATATATATATATAGTATATATATAGGATAATGGTCTCTAAGCCCCCAGTTACAAATCATGTTCTGTATGCTCAGTGAATGAGTGTAAATTAATTAATTAAAAATTAAATTTAAAAAATCTCTATACCTGTGTCCTGACTACATTGCTATGTATCACATTGGGCTATTTTGGCGAATCAACCAATACAGACAAAGAACTTAGTCTAGTCCTTGGCACATGGTAAGTGCTGAGTAAATGTTGGTTATCAGTTTTCCTAAAATGATTCTAGGCCCAGAGAATGGCTCAGTTCCCTCCCACAGATGCAGGAGATGCTTGCTTCTGGCTGAAGGACTGGGGCGGGGGAGCAGGGAATTCTGCCGCCTATCCCACTTTCTGTTCCTCTGACTGGAGACTGTTTTCGGGCAGAAAGCACTTGTCTTGGTCACTGTTGCATCGCTAGGAAGTCCTAGCACACCGGAGCCTCCAAACACTAAAAAGTGGAGTAAATCAATATAGACAGATGAGAAAACAGCCCTTTTACTACTAGATAAAATTATACTGTAAGTGGGACCAGTAGTTGGCATAATGACTATGTCACTGGACTCCCACATAGTCGACCACGGTTCGAGTCCCAGACCTGGTGGCTTAAACTCACGTCGGGCATTTGTACATGTGTGCCCAAGATCCCGTGAGGAGAATGGAGGAGAAGGGATTGCAGTGTGGCCATCCCCCCTGGGGGGGTGATTTCTCACTTTCTGTCTGTCTTTCTGGTGAGTGCACATGCCCTATAGCAAAAACCTCTCAAAAAAAAAAAAAAGGAAAAAATTATACCGTAAGCTAACTGGAAAGGGTGATTTTATTTTACTCAAAAAGAAATAGAAAGTTTTATAGGAACCATCTTTACTGAAGATTCATCTGTATTTGTGTTAGACTTACAAGATGAGAACAATTTTGGTTTTCGAGTCATTATTATTCAACACATAGGATGGTTATAATTGATGAAACAGGCCTCGGTGTTTTTGTGCACAATCTTGGCCTGCCTGGGAGCCGAAGTGTGAAGTGTTTCCCCTTAGAAGATTGAACTGCAGGTTTCTGACTTACAGGTCAAGTGATCAAGAAATAGGAAGATTGACTGGCACAAAATCTCAGTTGCTCAAGAGATTAATGGAGAAAAATACTTTGGACCCTTGACATTCAGTCCCATTTAAAAACTACTTTTCCAGGCTGTCCCCATCCACTGGCAGGAAATGGCATGGAGCAGAAATAACAGTGTTACATGAGACAGCAGGAAAACGGCTGAGGAAATATTAGGACTGTATAAAAACTGTGTAAGAGAGAAAATTCAAGCCTACACCAACAGATAAAATTTCCTGGAGAAACCCAATACAATTTTTTTTTAAAAGAAAGCAAAGAGAAAATGAACCCACAGGTACCTGAATGCCAGGGGAAAAGCCCTATAGCCAGATGAAGATGGAAATGACTATACTTCAATTAGACAGTAAAAACAAACACCCCAGGAACCAGTGACTATTCAAGAAAATGTATATTGGGAACCAGCAGTTAGCGTAATGGCTATGTCGCTGGACTCCCACGTAGTCGACCGCGGTTCGTGTCCCGGACCCGGTGGCTTAAAACTCACGCCGGGCGCATGTGCGTGCGTGCCCAAGATCCCGAGAGGAGAATGGAGGAGAAGGGATTGCGGCGTGACCATCCCCCCTGGGGAGTGATTTCTCGCTTTCTGTCTCTATGTCTCTCTCTGTCTGTCTGGCGAGCGCACGCGCCCTACAGTGAAAATCTCTCAAAAAAAAAAAAAATGTATATAGGGCCAACTGGTGGCATGGTGTTTAAGGTGGTTGGATCCCAAATGGCAGACTAAGTGGTTTGAGTCTCAGATCTGGCAGCCTGAAAAACATACCAGTCATGTATGTGTATGTGTGTGCTCAAAATCCTGAGAGGAGAAAAATGGAGAAGAAATTGAGGTATTGTCATTCCTTCTGGGGGGTGCTTTCTCAGTTTCTCTCTCCCTCTTTCTGTCTCTTGCTGGTATTGTACAACACTGGTGGAAATTTTTTTTAAATGTGTGTAACATTTCTAAAGGACAAGGATATGTTATTTTATAAAAATTAATTATCTTAGATACAAATAAATAAACAGAGTAGTTGATTAAAGAAATCATTTCTAGCTTGATTGATCCATGAAAGTATTTACAAGTTTCGGTCTCCTTTACCAAGAAAACCAGCTTATTGATTAAATGAGGAAATGAAAATATAGTAAAAAAATCATATATATATATTTTTTTAAGAATTAAGGGGAACCAGCAGTTAGCGTAATGGCTATGTCACTGGACTCCCATGTAGTCGACTGCGGTTCACGTCCCAGACTCAGTGGCTTAAAACTCACGCTGGGCGCATGTGCATGTGTGCCCAAGATCCCGAGAGGAGAATGGAGGAGAAGGGATTGCGGCGTGACCATCCCCCTTGGGGGGTGATTTCTCACCTTCTGTCTCTCTGTCTCTCTCTCTCTGTCTGGCGAGTGCACGCACCTTATAGCAAAAAAACCTCTCCCCCCCAAAAAAAAAGAATTATTTAATTTTATTCATCAACATTATTATTTTTATTATTATTTTTTAAATTTGACCAGAGAAAGACAGAGAGAAAAAGGGCAAGTGAGAAAGTAAGCCACCAGGTCCAGGACTTGATCATGGTCGGCCACAAGGGAATCCAGTGCCTCAACCACCATGCCACCTGCTGGCCCCCAAAATCATAGACTTCCAAGTTATAGCTGGTATGTAACCCTAACTCTACCAGTTAGTTGCTATGTAATCTTGTGTGAATTAGTTCTCCTTGTTTGGCCTTGGTTACCTCACCTATAAAGTGGCATTAATGATATCTGTCTCACAGAATTATTTTTGGGGGGAGGAGGGATAGAGGTTTTTGCTACAGGATGCGTGCGCTTGCCAGAAAGAGAAAGACAGAGAGATAGAAAGTGAGAAATCACCCCCCAGGGGGGATGGCCATGCCGTAATCCCTTCTCCTCCATTGTCCTCTTGGGATCTTGGGCACACACGCACATGTGCCTCGCGTGAGTTTAAGCCATCAGGTCCGGGACTTGAACCACAGTCGGCTACATGGGAGTTCAGCGACATAGCCATTACGTTAACTGCTGGTCCCTCTTACAGAATTGTTTTAAGAATTAATGTACTTGGGCCAGCAGGTGGTGTGGTGGTTAAGGTGCTGAACTCCCCCAGGACTGACTATGGTTTGAGTCCTGAATGTGGCAGTTTGCTTTCTTACTTTCCTTCTCTCTTGTCTCTGGCTATAGTGAAGGCCCACATGCCCTATAGAAAAATTTTAAATAATAGTAAGAAAAATAAATAATTCTTAAAAATTTAAAAAAAGAATTAATGTATTCAATAATGCTTCCCATAACAGGTGCTCAGTACATACATAAATACGGGCCAGCAGGTGGCATGGTGGTTAAGGGCACTGGACTCCCACATGGCCGACTGAGGTTTAAGTCCTGGACCTGGCAGCTTGCTCTCTCACTCTCTCTCGCTCTGTCCCTCTCTGGTCAAATTAAAATAAATAAATAAAGTTAAATTTAAAAAATACATACATAAATATGTAAACACATTATCTATAAACAAAATTATAAATATATAGTGAAAGGGGAAGAAGTGTTATACAAAGGAGCTACAAGATGGAAAAAAGGTTAGACAATAGAATAGCTATACTATAAGCATTTACAAATAAAATATTTGGGGGGTTTATGCTAGAAAATTCATTTCATCTGTTGCTCTAAAGACAAAGAAGGATTTGGAGTGGCCTTTACCCAAGTGTTCCTGTGATAGTTGAAAGAGCTAGCACCTCCTTACTTCCTTCCCCAAGACAAAGGCTGACTCCAGCTCTATTCTTCCTTGACCATGCTTGGCATTGCTAAGCACAAGCCTCTCTCCTTCACATCCTTGGCTGGGCATCTGTAGCACGGGAGCCAATCTGATTCTGCATGGGCACCCTCAAATTCTTCGTCTCAGGGCCCCTGTCCTTTTCAATCTTCCTCTTCTTCCTTTTGGGCACTGGGCTCTTTCCCAATTAGCTTCCTGGGCCATAGTGCTTGCTCAAGGGCCTTCCATCATCCCTTTTCTGTAGGTTAATCCTTAGTTTAAGAGGCAACCACTATTTGACAGATGACAGAAAAGAGTGCCAGCAGGTGGCGTGGTGGTTAAGGCTTTGGACTCTCACAGGGCTGACCACTGTGAGAATGGACCTGACAGCTTGCTTTCTCACTTTATCACTATTATTAAATTTATTATTATTATTATTATTATTATTATTATTATTTTTAAAGCATGAACAGTAGTATTGGGTGAGCCAGCAGGGGTGAAAAAAAAAAGTTTGATGTTGAATCATTTTCTGCGCGCCAAGATTTCAAACCTATCTGCCCGGAAATAGGGCGCCAAATTTGGCCCTTGGGGAAGGTCCGTCACGTTGGTCTGATGGAGCCGAGCACACATGACACACGCTTTGAGATGTTGCAGTCAGAGCTCCACGAGCTTGTTTGGATGCATAGGACACCTGCACAAGCATTGGATTTAGCCCTGAGACATCTTAAAGAAAAACTGGATACCTTCTGGAGCCAGCAGGTGATGTGGTGATTAAGGCACTGGATTCCCACATGGCTGATCATGGTTTGAGTCCCAGACCAGGCAACTTTAAAATCCCACTGGGCTTGTGTGACCAACATCGCAAGAGGAGAATGGAAGAAAAGGGATTGTAGCATGGACATCAATAAAGCGATGGCTAAGTCATTTTAAAAGCTGATTAAAAACATCAACCCACAGAGTTAAGCTATTAGCAAATTCCCCAAACAGTATAAATACAAGGAAAACGAAAATTCATTTGAACATCAAGCCAAACCATTAAAAACAAAGAGAGAGGGACCAGCAGTTAGTGTAATGGCTATGTCGCTGGACTCCCACGTAGTTGACCGTGGTTCAAGTCCCGGACCCGGTGGCTTAAAACTCCCGCCGGGCGCGTGTGCGTGTGTGCCCAAGATCCCAAGAGGACAATGGAGGAGAAGGGATTGTGATGTGGCCATCCCCCCTGGGGGGTGATTTCTCGCTTTCTGTCTCTCTGTCTCTCTCTGTCTGTCTAGCGAGTGCAAGTGCCCTATGGCAAAAACTTCTCAAAAAAAAAAAAAACGAAGAGAGAAAAATGAGGCAGATTTACAATACAAAATAATAACAAGAAGAAGAAGAAGAAAGAAGAGGAGGAGGCAGATCATACCATTTCTCTACTCAAATGCTTGCAGTGGTTTCCTACCTCACTCAGGGGGAAATCAAGGTCCTTAAACTGAGAAAAGGTCTCAGGCAATCTGCACGGCTCTCTGCTCATCATCTCTTTGACCTCATCTCCTACTGTGCTTCTTGCTCATTCTACTCCCATTGTACTGTGTTCTTGCTCCTCCTCTCAGGCACACTTCCATCTCTGTACATTCCGTCAACTGTCCTGCCTGGTGTGTTCTTCCTCAGACATTCATAGGGCTAGCTGAGTTTCTTCCATTTCTTCAGTTTTTTTCATGTGGCTTTCAGTGAGGCTTTCTGAACCATTCTATCTAAAACCATTTTGACTTCTCTCCATACATTCTATTCCCTCTTCCCTACTTTTCTCCATAGTACCTATTACTTACAACACAGTATGTATTGGTTTATCTGTCCATTACTCTGTGGGATTGTTATCTGTTTTGCTGACTGTGTATTTCCAGGACCCAGAACAGTGCCTGGCACAGAGACACACTCAAATATTTACAGAATAACTGCACATTAAGTAAGGTTTTCCTCCTGCACAACTTAACATTTATTTAAAACTGAAGGCATACATTTACTAACCCATTATCATGAGGGTCAAGGTTCTGACTTATATGCCAGTGAAGGTAGTCTACGTTAGTCTATATTAATTTATTCCACTAAAAGGTACTCTAGAAGTCTAAATATGTCTTTATACCAGTTAACCTAATTTACTATCTCTGATACAAGAGATCACTGAAATACTCTTAGAGAATTCACTAGACTTATAACCAAACCACCTTACATACTATGGAATTTATTTTTAGAAACAAGCAAAGAAAAAAAAGATTAGAAAATGTGAACGCATTTTGTACTTACTCATCTGACATAATTTTTTTGCCAAATGGTAGTCTCGGCCCATTTCCGCTCTCAGGAACTGGAAAATATGAAATTCTTCAGCTAAGTAGTTTCAGGGAAAATTTAAATGTTATTTACAAACTCTCTAGAAAATTTTCCATTAATGATTAGTTATTTTGTGTTTAACATTTAGACACATTTTCCAAGGAATAAGTATATAATCAACTGATTAATCAAGGATATTTAAGGACCTCTTAAGGCAAGATGACATAGACTAAGTATGGTATATCTGCTTTGCTGCGGTTACCCTGTGATTGTTCTGCTGAACACTTTGAGAATATGTAGGTTGCTTTGACTGGCACAGAGAGAAAAGACTTAATCACTTTAATATTCCTTTGGTTCAGATACAGGTTCCATTTGTGAACTTAGTCCTTTATTACATGATAGTACTTTGTTGGAAAAATATTGCAAATTAAGCTGAATACAGTTTTTAAAAAATGGTGCTACACTAAAGTATTTGTGATATTCAAAATAGATCCTTAACTATACATTTTATGCATGAATGCTGACTAGAAAAAAATTCCAACCAAAAAGATCACTACAAAGATAAACTGGTGGGGGCCAGCAGGTGCCATCACGGTTAAGGCATTGGACTCCCATGTGGCCAAATGCAGTTCGAGTTCTGGACCCAGTGGGTTGAAAAATAACTCTGGGTACATGTGTGTGCATGCCCAAAATCCCAAGAAGTGAATGGAGGAAAAGGGGCTGTGGCATGGCCACTCCCCCAAAGGGTAACTTATTATATTCCCTTTCTCTGTTTTTCTCCAGTGAGCACATGCATCCTATGACAAAAAACCTAAAAAAGTAAAAAATAATTAGAAATCTGAATTTTGGTGGATTATTAAATATTACAAAATTACTGTTAATTTCTTAGCTGTGATAAGGGTATGGTGTCACATTGAAGAATAAATTTATTCTTAGGAGACCCATGTTCTTTTTTTTTTTCCTTTTCTTTCTTTCTTTTTTTTTTTTTTTGAGAGAGATTTTTTGCCACTAGGTGCGTGCACTTGCCAGAGAGAGAAAGACAGAGAGACAAAAAGCAAGAGATCGCCCCCAGGGGGGTGGCCATGCCGCAATCCCTTCTCCTCCAATCTCCTCCTGGGATTTTGGGCACACATGCATACGCAGCCGGTGTGAGTTTTAAGCAGCTGGTCCAGGACTCAAGCCACAGTGGACTACATGGAAGTCCAGTGACCTAACCATTATGCCATCTGCTGATCCCAAGATGGCCTAGTATTTAAAGGTGAAGTTTTATGGTGTCTGTCTTACTTACAAATATTTCAGCCAAAAAAAAAATTTTATCTATGCTATAGCTATGCCTCATGTACCGGAAGAGATGAATCAAATGTAGTACAATGTTAACAAGTAGTGAATCTAGGTAAATAGGATGCAGATGTTCATTGTTATAATCTTTCAAATTTTTTTGAAGGTTTAAATTGTTTAAAAGATGGGAAAGTTAAAAAGGTATGTATTCTGAAAACAAAACAATAAAATATGCTCAGGTATAGCATGAGACATAAAAATAAGCAATCTTAAACTTTCTGAATTTTTACATGAAAATGAGTTAATGGATTACTTTTACAATTAAATGTTGATGAAAGAAAAGAAAAGAAATAAAGTGAGCCAACTCTAGAAAGTTTAGTTATGGTGGATAGGGGTTTTGAGCACTCTAATTTACGACTGCCTTCGGGTATCTGGCTGAGAGGAAGACTGGTTAAGTGAAATGTTTCCAACACTTGCCATCAATTTTTGTTCTCCTATCTAAAATCACCTTATAATCTTAGAGAAGCTTCAAAATCTCCTACATATATGCTTTCCTCTAGTAGAAAAACAGTAAATTTGCCCGACTTCCTCATATGATTCCATGGCTAGCATTTGGGTTAACTTATGTAAGAAAGAAAGCACTTAAGCCTTTTTCTTTGCGCTAAAAATGATTGGGCCTCTAGTTATGATGAAGTAACAGAGACTGTATTTACTCTCCTTCCTTGAACAACCATAAACCTAGACAAAATATATGAAACAACAGATTTTAGACATTGGGCAATAGCCAGCACAGGACAATGAAATGTGTCTGAGAATGAGAGAAATAAACTAGATTCCTTGACTGCCTTATTGATTGATTGTAGGTTGTTTCCAAGCACCAGAAGAAGAATCCAAAGATCAGCAATCTCTCTGAATTGAAACAACGTAGTCTGGATCTCAGAAAGGCCAAAGTGGCTATAATTTTCAGCAAAGGAGGGAGCTTCACAAAGACACAAAGCTCCAGCAATCTGCAGAGGTGACTCTGAATCTTTACCTGGTACTGACTTGGATCCAATATGGCTGACATTGAAGAGACTATTTGAGGCTGGAGAAAGAATCACGAAAATGAACATATGGAATAAAATAGACCTCATAAAGGATTAAGACAAGCTCATGTTCTTATCAGCCAGAGAGGGCCTCTTAATGCATAGAACATTGCGAAGAATCCTTAAAAAAGTATTGCTCAGCAGTGTTCCTACACTATAAAGACTGTCCTGGACTTTCTCTAACAAAGCTTACAAATAAGGGTCAAAAAGAAAAGCCTACTTCCAAGTAATTGTGTCTCAGATCAAAGTTGACAACAGTATTTAAGAGAAAACAACAAAACTTTATACCCAAACAAAAGTTTTAATGGCTATTATGAATATATACCCATACACTCAAAAGCAGAGATAAGTATGAACATGATAATCAAAGAAATATAGATATGAAAAATATCTAAACAGAACTGTTAGAGATGACATTGAAATACAGTATTGGAAGTATGAAAAGTAATATAGGATGAGACTAATAGATTCTTCTCTTTTGTTTTTGGAGAGGTTTTTGGTATAGGGCACGTGTGCTCGCCAGAAAGACAGAGAAAGAGAGAGAGAAATCACCCCCCAGGGGGGGATGGCCATACTGCAATCCCTTCTCCTCCTTTCTCTTCTTGGAATCTTGGGCAGACACGCACACGTGCCCAGTGTGATTTTAAGCCACCGGGTCTAGGACTCAAATTGCAGTTGACTACATGGGAGTCTAGCACCATAGCCATTACACCAGCTGCTGGTCCTTAATGGAAGATTCTAACTGCAAAGACAAGATCATGAACTTGAAGACGTAGCAACAGAGGGAGGAGAAGGGATTGCGGTGTGGTCATCCCCCCCTGGGGGTGATATCTGTCTCTCTCTGTCTTTGGGCGAGTGCATGCGCCCTATAGCAAAAAAAAAAAAAAAAAGAGAGAGAAAAAAAAGAAAGAAAAAACTCTCAAAAAAAGAGAAGACGACGACATAGCAATAGAAATATAGGGAAAAAATTGAAAAAAGGAACATTTGGGACAACAATGGATGGTCTAGCATATGTGTAATTGTAATTGTAGTTCAGATGAAGAGAGGTCAGAAAAAATATTCAGAGTGACTAAACATTTTCCAAACTTAATAATGACTATAAATTTTTAGGTCCAAGAGTTTCAACGAACAGAAGAAACATGAAGAAAATCATACCTAGGTACATCATAAATCAAATTGCCAAATAATAATATAGAGGAAAATATTAGAAGACATGTACTATACACAAGAATAAAGAATAACAGCAGGTATTTGTTTAAAACTATGCAAGCTTTAAGACAATGGAGCAACCTTTCAAAGCACTGAAGTTTTGCTTTTCAATCTAGAATCCTCTAGCTAGGTCCCAGCAGGTGGTATAGTGGTTGAGGTGCTAGACTCTCACATTCCCAATGGCTGTTTTAGTCCTGGACCCAGTGGCTTGAAACTCATGCCGGGTACATGTGTATGCATACCCAAGATCCCAGGAGGAGAATGGAGGAGAAGGGATTGTGGCATGGCCATCACCCAGGAGGTTGATTTCTCACGTTCTCTCTCACCATCTTTCTCCAGAGAGCTCACACACCCTATGACAAAAACCTTAAACAAACAGTTAAAAAAAAAAAGAGAGAAACCTCGGGGCCAGCAGATGGCATAACGGCTATGTTGCTGGACTCCCATGTAGTCAACTGCAGTTCAAATCCCAGACCCAGTGGCTTAAACTCATGCTGGGTATGTGTGTATGAGGAGACTGGAAGAGAATGGATTGCACTGTGGCCATCCACTTTGGGGGTGGGGGAGGTGATTTCTGGCTTTCTGTCTCTCTGACTCTTTGGCAAGCACATGCGCCCTATAGCAAAAACCCCTCTCTCAAAAAAAAAAAAAAAAAAAAGACATCTCTAGCTAAATGTCCTTTAAAATGAAAGTAAAATTAAGTTTTCATATTAAAAAAAAAACGCTGAGAGAATTCATCATGAGTAGAATTACATTATAAGAAAGAAATACTAAAGGGGGCCAGTCCGGGGCAGGGTCATTAGGGAGGCTAGATTCCACAGAACCAACTGCGTGATTAGAGCCCTAGACCTGTCAGCCTGAGAAACATGCCAGGTGCATGTATGTGCACATCCCAAATCCCAACAGGATGGAGAAATGGAGAACAGATTGTGATGTGACCATTCCCAATGGGGGGAGGTTGTTTTCTCACTTTCTCTCTCTCTTTCACTCCAGTGAGTACACATGCTCTCTGGAAAAAAAAAAGAAAGAAAGAAAGAAAGAAAGAAAGAAAGAAAGAAAGGAAGGAAGGAAGAAAGAAAACACAAAAACACAAAAACACAAACAAACAAAACACTAAAAGAAGTTTTTCAAGTCAAAGGAAAATTATATCAGATAGAAATTTGGATCTACACAAAGCTATGAACACCAGAAATGGTACATATATGAGTAAACAAAAAGGATGTTTTAGAAGGGATTTTAAGGAGCCAGCAGGTGGTATGGTGGTTGAGGTGCTAGACTTCCACATGGAAGTTTCAAGCCACCCAGACCCGGTGGGTATGTGTGTATGCATGCCCAAAATCCCAAGAGGGAAATGGAGGATAAGGGATTGTGGCAAGGACATCCTCTCTAGGGGGGATGATTTCTCACTTTTCCTATCTCTGTCTCTCTCCAGGGAGTGCATGTGCCATATGGCAAAAACATAAGATAAATAAAACCAAAATAAATAGATATTTTAAAATACCTTTAAAAGATACTTGGATATGTAAAGTAAAAATAAGGGGCCAGCAGGTGGTATGGTCGTTGAGACGCTAGATTCCCACATGGCCAACTGCTATTTGAGAACCAGACTCAGTAGCTTGAAAATCACATCACATTGGGTGTGTGTGCATGCCCTGGATCCCGAGGACAATAGGAGAGAAAGGACTGTGGCATGGCCATTCCTCAGAGAAGGGAGGTTGATTTCTTACTTTCCCCTCTTACTCTCCCTCTCTGTCTCTCTCCAGTAAGCATACATACCCTATGGCAAAAACCTGGAAGGAAAGGAAAAATGAAAAACAAAACAAAACAAACAAACAAAACCCCAAATATATCGTAGGTCTTAAAACACATATAGGAGTAAAATGTATGACAATGATAATACGAAGGACAAGGAGAAAAAATAAGAGAATACTGTTAGAAAGCCCTTATGCGATACATTATATAATACTAATATAAGTAGACTGTGATATCACAAGTGAGATAAAACTGTTTTCTTTTTTTAATTTTAATTTTTTAATTTTTTGAGAGGTTTTCGCTATAGGGTGCGTGCACTCGCCAGACAGACAGAGAGAGACATAGAGACAGAAAGCGAGAAATCACCCCCCAGGGGGGATGGTCACGCCGCAACCCCTTCTCCTCCATTCTCCTCTCGGGATCTTGGGCACGCACGCACACACGTGTGGCGTGAGTTCTAAGCCACCAGGTCCGGGACGCGAACTGCGGTCGACTACGTGGGAATCCAGTGACATAACCATTATGCTAACCGCTGGTTCTCATAAAACTGTTTTCTTCTCCATAGATAGTCGGTATATGTGCACAATTCTGAGTGTGATGTTTCAGGCTTCAGTGCTTTTTGTATGAGTTGTGTCCTATGCCATGAATGCCATCTTTACTTGTTTTCCAGATGAGCACCTATACCTCCCTCTTCAGGTTTCTAAGATACATTCATGTCTCTTCCTCTAAAAGTCGTTAAAAATTCTTTATAGAGCACATGTGTGCACAGTGAGCATGAGAGAAAGAGAGAAAGAGATGAATGCCCCCTTCAGGTCAGGTCACACCACAGTCCCCTTCCTCTAGTCTTCCAGTCCACAGTCCCCTTCCTCTAGTCTTCCAGTCCATTGGATCTCAGGCACTCACTCATATGTTCACCCAGTGTGTTTCAGGTTCACTGGGGTAGAGATTTGGACAGTAGTCATCGTGTGGGTCTCAGTTTCTGTTACCACTGTGCCATGGAACTGGCCCTAAAAGTCCTCTTATCCCCATTCCTCCTGCTGCTTTTCTCAAGTAGTCATTTAATATTTTATAAATAATTTATTAGCATATATTTCATTTTATTGCAATTATTGTATTTGCCTGTTCTCAAGGACAAAGACAGATCTCTCTTATTTATCTCTGTATGCCCAGCAACCAGCATGGTACCCAGTATGTAGAAAACATCCTGAGGGACAGCAGGTGGCGTGGTGGCTAAAGGCACTGGACTTCCACATGGCCGACTGCAGTTTAAGTCCTGGACCTGGCAGCTTGCTTTCTCACCTTCCCTCTCTCTCTCACTCTGTTCCTCTCTGCTCAAATGAAAATAAGGAAATAAATGAAGTTAAATAAAATAATTCTTTTTTTTTAAAAAAAAAAAAAAGAAAGAAAACATTCTTCAAAGCAATCCTTGAAGAGGTTTGTTTTTTGTTTGTTTTGTTTTGCTTTTTGCTATAGGGCACATGCACTCATTGGAGACAGAGACGAAAGAGGGAAAAGGCCACAATCCCTTCTTCTCCACCTCTCCTTGGGATTTTGGGGGTGCACACATGTGCCCTTTGTGTGTGTGTGTGTTTGTGTGTGTTTGAGGGGTTTTGTTTTAGCTTCTTTTTTTCCTAACCATATATCAAATTTCCCCCAAAAAGGAATTTTATTGATTACTCCTTCACAAAAAGACCAACTGTAATCAAATAAGGTGAACATTCACCTCAAGATTTTGTCATCATCATAAAACAAAAGATGGAGCTTAGAACTAGATCACTTGACTCTTTCTTTTCTTATCTCCTCCCAGTTCAAAATGCTTATATCTCTTAATAGCCAGCATCCTCTTAGATCTGTTGGGCCTCAGCCCAATCTTCTTTGTAGTCTTTGCCTTTTTCTGGAAAACAGGCTTAGTCTGTTCTCCATAGCCACTCTGCTTCCTGTCATAATGCCGCTTCCCCTGAGCATACAGAGAATCCTTGCCCTTTTTGTACTGTGTCACTTTGTGAGGTTGGTGCTTGTCACACTTCTTACAGAAAGTCCAGTGGGTTTTAGGGACATTCACCATGCTTTTGGGTGTGCTATCTGCACAGGAAAAGAGAGGTCAGCCGGAAGCAGAAGTATATTGCCCATTGTGCTTTTCAAGCTGCTGGACTCAGGACTCAAACTGTGCAGTTGGCCATATGGGATAGAGTTCACCTTAATGTATCTGCTGGCCCCGTTTTTTTCTTTTTAAGATTTATTTAATTTTATTTATTCATTCATTCATTTATTTTAATTTGACCAGAGAGAGACAAAGAGAGAGAGAGAGTGAGAAAGTAAGTCACCAGATCCAGGACCTGAACTGTGGTAGGCCATGTGGGAGTGAGCGTCCAGTGCCTTAACCATCATGGCACCTGCTGGTTCTAAGGTCCAGGGTTTTTGGTTTATTTATTTATTTTTTCACCCAACCCATTTCCTTCTTTCTTTCTTTTTAAAATAATTACCTATTAAATTAAATTTAATTAATTAATTTTAAATTTAACCAGAGAGGGAGAAAGGGAAAGTGAGAAAGAAGGCTGCCACGTCTAGGACTTGAATGATGATTGGCCATGTGGGAGTCCAAGTCCTCAACCATCTCACCACCTGCCAGCCCCACCCAACACATTTCTTAGTCTTGCTTCTGTCTTATTAGAATACTATATGTCAATTCCATAATCATTCCAGAATCTTCTATCACCCTAACCTAATCAAAGTAGTAACAAAGATGGGGCCAGAAGGTGGCATACTGGGTTAAGGTTCTGGACTCCCACATGGCTGTGTACAAGTCCCAAACCTGGTGGTTTGCTTTCCCTGGTGAATTAAAAATAATAATAAAAAATAAAATTAAATAAATAAGTCTTTTTTAGAAAAAGAAAGTATTGACAGAGATGAGTGGCTTGGTAAGCATCTGTATGTACACAAGGATCTTTTTACCAAGTTTTTTTAATCTTCAAGGATATATACTAGTTACTTTAGTATTTTTAAGTTTCTTAAGTTATAATGTACAAGAAAAACTTACTTCTGCCATTAATTCTAATGGGGCACGGGTACCCTTTATAGGGCTACTGTCATCATTTTCTTCATCGTTGGTGTCTTCACCCTCATCATCTGTTGATTCTGACAATTTATCAATATCCTGAAGGCAATAGTCATTATTTTTCTCCTGCTTTGTAATGACTGCATTTTGGCTCATTTCACCTAAAACAGAATATATGTAATTTAATAAATAAACATTGAAAAGTTCAAAATTAAATCTTGCAATATCCTATTATCATTCATAAAACTGTCAGATAAAGTAACAAAATTATCATAATAAAATATGCCATCTCTTTCAACTTTTAAATTTTATTTATCTATTTTTATTTCTGTTTATAGATGAATAAACTAAGGGACAGAGGCTAAATAACCTTCTCAACTTGACAGAACTAATTAAATGGGAGTCAGTTTGCTCCAGAGTCCTTATTCTTAATTAGGTCCAGTATTATTTTTTTCTAATACATATTAAAACAAACTATTATTAAAGTTTCTATTTGTTTTTAAAAAGTTTCTGCTACAGGGAGTGTGTGCACATGAGACAGGGTAGGCGTAAAACCACTCCCCAGGGGTGATGGCCATGCTAAAATCCCTTCTCCTCCATCCTCCTCTTGGGACTTTGGGCACACATGTACACATGCCCAGCATGTATTTCAAGCTGCCAGGTCTCAAACCACGGAGTCGGCCATGTGGGATCCAGCCATCTTAAGCACCATGCCACCTACTGGCCCTTTTGTCTTTTATAAAAATTTATTGTGGCTCCTAAAAATCATCTCTTTGGGAACACTATTGAATGAGGCCCTTTTGGCTTTATAGAAGTCTTTTCGGAGTTTCAAACTGAACTTGTGTTACATCTGCTCCCTTTTTGTAAGACCCTGAGTGTGAGAGAAGTCTTCTGAGATGCTCTCTTTGATTGGGACATGGCCATGACCTACTCTAAACCACATATTACAAACACTTGTATTAGGAAGAAGACAATGAGGAATTCAGGAGCACGCTAGAGGAGACAATGTTAAGAAAACACAGACGCAGGACCAGCAGTTAGCGTAATGGCTATGTCACTGGACTCCCATGTAACCGACCACGGTTCGAGTCCTGGACCCAGTGTCTTAAACTCATGCCAAGCACATGTGCGTGCGTGCCCAAGATCCCAAGAGGAGAATGGAGGAGAAGGGATTATGGTGGGGCCAATCCCCCTGGGGGGTGATTTTTCGCTTTCTGTCTCTCTGTCTCTCTCTGTCTGGCGAACACACGCACCCTATAACAAAAAAGGCGAACACCCCCCCAAAAAAAAAAAAAAAAAAAAAAAAAAAAAAAGAAAACACAGACAGGTCAACCAGTGCCACAGAGATTAATGCAGCTGGATCCCATGTGACTGGCTGTGTGATTCAAGTGCCAAACCCAGTAGCTTAAGAAACATGCTAGGGGAACCAGCAGTTAGCGTAATGGCTATGTTGTTGGACTCCCACTTAGTCGACTGCGGTTCAAGGTGGACCCAGTGGCTTAAACTCACGCCAGGCGCATGTGCGTGCATGCCCAGGATCCCTAGAGGAGAATGGAGAAGGGATTGTGGCGTGGCCATCCCCCCTGGGAGGTGATTTCTGGCTTTCTATCTCTCTGTCTCTCTGTCTCTCTGTCTCTCTCTCTCTGTCTGGCGAGTGCACGTGCCCCCCCCCCAAAAAAAAGAAACATGCTAGGGAGGCTGGCAGGCGGCATGATAGTGAAAGGTGCTAGGTTCCCACATGGCCAACTGCAGTTCGAGTCCCTGACCTGGAGGCTTGCTTTTTCACTTTCCCTTTCTCTGGCCAAGTTAAAAAATAATAATAATAAATGGAATTAAATAAATAAATAACTTTTTTTCTTAAAGAATTATTTATTGGGGACCAGCAGGTGGTATGGTAGATAAAGCGCTGGACACTCTCACATGGCCAGCCACGGTTCAGGTCCAAGACTGGAGGCCTGCTTTCTTACTTTCCCTCTGTCTCTCTCTGGTCAAATTAAAAAATAAGTGAATGAATAAATAAAATTATTCTTTTTTTAAAAAAAGAATTCTTTGTTTAACTTTATTTATCATTCATTCATTTTAATTTGACCAGAGAGAAACACAGAGAGAGAGAGGGAAGTGAGAAAGCAAGCCACCAGTTCCAGGACTTGAATCATACTCGGCCACATGGGGATGTCTGGCACCTTAACCACCACACCACCAGCTGGTCCAATAAATAATTTAAAAAAAAAAAAAAAAAAGGGGCACGCAGTAGGCGTAGGCAGACTGGACTCCTATGTAGTCGACCACAGTTCAAGTCTTGGACCGGGTGGCTTAAACTCAGGCTGGGCTTGTGTGTGTGCGTGCGTGCCCAGGATTCCAAGAGGAGAATGGAGAAGGGACTACAGCGTGGCCATCCACCCTGGGGGGGGGGATTTCTCGCTTTCTGTCTCTCTGTCTCTGTCTTTCTGGCGCACGCACGCGCCCTATAGCAAAAACCTCTCCAGAAAAAAAAAAAAAAAAAAAAAAGAAAGAAAAGAAACATGCTAGGTGTGTGTACATGTGTTCCTGAAGTCCTGAGAGAAGAATAGAGGGAAAAGGATTGCAGCCTGGCCATCCCCCCTTTCTCACTTTCTCTGTCTCCAGTCAGTACATGTGCCCTATAGCAAATTCTAAAAAAGGAAACACAGACAACAACAACAAAAGAAAAGACTCCAGAGTTTAAAACAACCTCCCAACTCTAAACAAAAGTGTTGTTATCCTCGGCTAGCCCTACAGCCTCAGTGGTTAAAAGACTTGGATCCCATGTTGCCAACTGTGGTTTGAATCCCACCAAGCAGCTTGAAAAATACTGAGCGTGTGTGTATATGTGCCCAAAATGCTGACAGAAGAGATGAAGAAGGGATTATGGCAGGACCACGCCCCATTAGGAAGTTCTTTCTCCCTCTCCCCTCTGTCTCTCTACAGTGAGAACATGCACCCTTTGGCAATTAAACATAAATAGGGCTGGCTCTATGGTTTAGAGGCTAAGTCAGATGAATCCTGCATGACCAACTGTGTGATTCAAGGCCTGGACCTGGGGGCTTAAAAAACACACTGGACGTATGTGTGTGCATGTGTCCAAAATCCTGAAAAGATGGAGAGATGGAAGAGAAGAAATTCTAGCGTGACCATTCCCTATGGGCAGGGGGTGTGTTCTCTTCTCCCTCTGTCAAGTTCTCGAACTCTCTAGCAATACATATATACATACATACAGATAAAAGTGCTACCCTGAAAAGGACAGCAAGTGCTTCTGAGAATGTGATGCCTGGGCTTTCAGGGCATTCGCCTACCTCTTTCTGCTTCATTTATATTTTCCATCAGCTCACACCGCCCTGATCTTTCAGTGTGCATCAAGTCTGTGCACTCATTCACCTCACTCATGTCATCAGGGGAAGGTAACAATGAGGCATTAAGAACATCCTGTGATGTCACAGGAACAGACTCACACAATTCACAAACAGCATCATGAGAGAACTTTCCTGATCCCAAGCTCTAAAGTAGTCCTCTCCTCAGGTGCCATTACATTACAGCACCATCACAATCTGTAATTACCTTGGGTATATTTTTCATTGCTATTTATTTATGTGAACTTCATAAAAGCAAGATCTTTGCTTATTTTGCCACAGCTTCTAAACCATTCTGGCTTTTCACCATTGGTAAATGAACAGAAACTGTTAATAGATATTTTAACTTATTCTAGATTTGACACCCTATCGTTATCATCTTATGTAATACACACCCATGGAGCCAATCTCCAGTTGCATATCAGAATCACCCAGTACATGAATTTTATTCATTCCCCGGGACCAACAAATGGTATGGTGGTTAAGGCACTGGAACCCACACGGCTGACCCAGTGACTTGACAAACACATTGGGCACGTGTGCATTCATGCCCAAAATCCTGAAAGAAGAAGGGAGGAGTAGGCGTGTGGCTTGGCCATCACCCCTGAAGGGTGATTTCTCACTTTCCCTCTCTCTCTGTCTCTGGCAAGAACACAAGTCCCATAGCAAAAAATGAAAACCAAAACAAACTCTAAGAAACAAACAAATTCTAACAACGTGCCCAGAACTTGAATTGTCAACTCCCAAAAAACCACAGAAAAGGAGGGCTAAATTAGAAACCATGGTTACTTAATTTAATAACACAAATATTATTTACCTGTGCTTATTTTTAAGGAAGATGACCATGGGTCAGATTGTAGATTAGCGAAGATATCTTTATTTTCAGTACTCTTTGAAGATGCTCTATTTTCAGTATTCTCTGAAGAAACTTTAGTTTCAATATTCTTTGAAGATATTTCCTTCCTAAATGGTAGATAATGAAAAGATACTTGTGCATATCACAACTGGGTTCATAAATACACAAACTACATTTAATATAAATATACATTAAAATACATCAACAATAAGCTACATACTAAAATGTAGTATCTTCCTTGTGGAAAAGCATTACAAAAATAACTTTTACTGATGATTAAAATTTCATTTCTACTGGGCATTTACGATTGTATAATGACTCTCAGAATCTTTTCAGAGTTTTTCACAGAGAACATATAAGCAACCAGTTACATAAACATTGTCTTTGCTACATCATTGTGATATGATAGAATAAAACTGTTTAAAGAAAGTTGCCTTGAGTTTTGTTTTGAAGTTTGTAAATCAATTCCTGTGATTTATGGAGTGAGTCAAATACCAATATTAATCCTTGGTCATAAGATAAAATAGCCTTTTTCATTAAGTAGTGGAACTAAAAATAGGTTAACAACTTCTTTTATTCTTTAAGGCTAAAGCCTCACATCAATAAATCGTGCATTGAGACAAAGGATTCCTGTGTGGTGCACTGTGTTCACAAAGAAAGCCTCCCACTCATGCTTGTGGAAAAATAACCCCAACTCTCTCTCTCTCGCTCTTTTTTTTTTCTATAGGGCATGTGTGCTCACCAGAAAGAGACAGAGAGGGAAAATAAGAAATTGTCCAGCGGGGATGGCCACTTTTCAATCCCTTTTCCTCCATTCTCCTCTCAGAATTTTGGGCACATACACACACATGTGCTTCAAGTGATGTTCAAGCTGCCAGGTCTGAGACTCAAATCATGCTGCCAGCCATGTAGGCTCTTGTGCCTTAACCTCCATATTGCCTTCTGGCCCCCAACTCTTTTTCAAGGTCTTAAGACTCTTTCAGTATGTCTCTTTTATAAAGTTAAAAAAAAAATTTTCTGGGACCAGCAGTTGGCGTAATGGCTATGTCTCTGGACTCCCATGTAGTCAACCACGGTTCGAGTCCTTAACCCGGTGGCTTAAAACACGCTGTGTGCGTGTGTGCCCAAGATCCCGAGAGGAGATTGGAAGAAAAGGGATTGTGGCATGGCCATCCCCCTTGGGGGGTGATTTCTCACTTTCTCTCTCTGCCTCTGTCTTTCTAGAGAACACACACTCCCTATAGCAGAAAAAAAAAAAAAAAAACTCATCTTCTAATTTGCATGGAAAGATGTAGACAAAATAAAAGTATCCTTACCCCCCAAAGTTATGGTGGTTCTGTTTCCCTTTTACTGAAACGTAAGTCCAGAATATTAGGAGTTAAGTTAGTGGTCGTGGGCATTAATTTAGCAAATAAGTTGACCAGATATTATATTCATTTTTTTATATATAGGCTTTTGTCATAGGGGGTGTGCATTCATGGGTGAGAACCAGAGACAGAGAGAGGGAAAGTGAGAAATCACCCCCACCCCCCAAGGGGGATGGCCATGTCACAATCCCTTCTCTTACATTTTCCCCTTAGGATTTTGGGTACTCATCATACGTGCGTACTGTGATTTTCAAGCTACAGGATGCAGGACTTGAACCACAGTCAACTATTAAGCAACTTAACTGCTAGGTAAATATTATATTCTCTTTTCTTAAGGTGGTATTTATTTTATTTATTTATTTATTTATTTATTTATTTATATTTTTTTAGTTATGTAAGAATTTTATTATTTATTTATTTACTTTACCTCTCATACATTTCTTAAGAATGTAGCACAATATGGTTTATCAAAACAAATGACTGGGGGTCAACAGATGGCA
>NW_006159514.1:2008176-2025255 GCF_000334495.1 Tupaia belangeri chinensis
TATATACATATATATATATATATATGTATATATATATATATAAACACATTTAGAGTGCAGACACTCGGTATATATTAAGTGGGGACATACAATGCCTCTCCTTCATAGATAGCATGGCTTGCTTCACTCAGCAGTAAGTCCTCCATATTCATCCACTTCCTTTCAAAAGCTATATATTTTTTTAAGAGAGATTTTTGCTATAGGGAGCATGTGCTCATCAGAGAGACAGAGAGCCAGAAAGTTAGAAAGCAAGAAATAACCCACCACGGGGAGTGGCTACACCAAAGTTCATTCTCCTCCATTTCCTTCTTGGGATTTTGGGCACACACAAACCTGTAGGGCATGAGTTTCAAGCTGCTGGGTCCAGTTCTCAAACTACGGTCGACTACGTGGGAGTCCAGCAACGTAACCATTATGCCATCTGCTGGTCCTCATATTATATTCTTAATATTATACAAGGGAATGAAATCTTTGCTTTTTCCATATATGCAACTAAGGAAAAACCCTTCTTTGGAAATGAAAACGTACAGCAAAAAGATTTACATTTGTTCTGCCTCTATCTCACTTGATTTCCTCATCGTAAAAGAAAGCATTCTTTTTCCTAATTTCCTAATTGTAAAAGAAAGCAAACTCTACATGAAAAGTTTAGAAATCACTGCAAAATACCATTTCCAGTGTGGAAAGATCTGTGTTATGCCAAAGGTCACCAACGAATGATTACTAGAATTTATATGCTCTAATATCTAATCTAGATGCACTTTTTATTCCTTGAATTGCTATATTTCACTGAATCTAAGATATCTCTATTTAGTGTAAGACATTGCTTTATGTACCACTAAGAAGTAAAAAACATTGCCAAATATTAAGATATCGTCAATTTTAAGAGATGTTAAAATATGAAAAAATGTGTACTTTAGAATCTACTAAATATGAAAAAAAGGGGGGCGGCTGGCAGGTGGAGTGGTGATTATGGGCTCTGGACTCCCATGTGGCAACCACAGTTTGAGTGTCAGATCCAGCAGCTTACTTTCTCACTTTCTTTCAGTCTCACTTTATCCCTCTCTGTTCAAATTTAAAATAAATAATGTGAAATAAAATAATTCCTTAAAAAAAAGAATCTACTAAATATGGTACTGATATGGTCAATAAGTTATGTACATATAGATGAATTTAGCTAGTACAAGGGTATTTGAATAACTGGAAAATGTCTTCCTTTTAAAAAAAATTTGTTATAGGGTGTGTGCACTTACCAGAGAGAGAGAGAGAGAGAGAACACGTACCCCCAGGGGGATAGCCACACCACAATCCTTCTCCATTTTCCTCTTGGGATTTTGGGCACACATGCACATGTGCCCCATGCATTTCTCAAGCCACTGAGTCCGGCACAAAAACCATAGAGTCACGTGGATCTAGTCACCTCAACCACCAGGTCACCAGTTGGCCCTGAAAATGTCTTTAACAATCTTAATGAAACATTCATAGAGATAGCCAATATACAACAATGGCCTGAAAATAAATGGAATATTACTATTTGGAGGAAGTAAACATGCCAGAAAAATAAGTTTGACAATTGACCAACTCATGATTTTAACTTTAAAATATAAAGTCCTCTTCTGCTTGCTTTCTGTAGTTCTTCTCACATACATTTTTAAAGACTTAGAGGCCTAAAATCCAACATTCTCTTAAACTGACTTCCATCTGAGAAAGTGACATAATAAAAGCTTCCAATCGTGGGGAACCAGCAGTTAGCATAATGGCTATGTCGCTGGACTCCCACGTAGTCGACCGTGGTTCACGTCCCAGATCCGGTGGCTTAAAACTCACGCTGGGCGCGTGTGTGTGCGTGCCTAAGATCCCGAGAGGAAAATGGAGGAGAAGGGATTGCGGCGTGACCATCCCCCCTGGGGGGTGATTTCTCGCTTTCTGTCTCTATGTCTCTCTCTGTTTGCCTGGTGTGCGCATGCGCTCTATAGCAAAAACCTCTCCAAAAAAAAAAAAAGCTTCCAATCGTGATATAAACAAGTAACTACTATACTCAAAAATATCTCTCCTGAACTTTAACTTAAATACAACAACAAGTGAGAAAAGATTCAAGTTTTTATTTAATGTAATAATATCCTTGGACATCAAAGGTATATAATTTAGTTCTTACTAAAGTTACACAGTCAGATCAGATCATCTATCAGAACATATTTATGCTAGATGGTAAAACCTAGGTTTTAGGATTTTTCCTGAGTGTCTAAAAGTACTAGGCATATTTAAGAAATGTCCCCAGGGCTTGCAGATAGCATGGTGGTTAAGGGCACTGGACTCCCACATGACCAATGGTGGTTCGAGTCCCAGACCTGGCAGCTTGCTTTCTCACTCTCCCTCTCTCTCCCTGTTTCTCTCTCTGGCTCTCACTCTTGCTCTGTCCCACTCTGGTCAAATTTAAATAAAAATAACTCTTTTTTTTAAAAAAAATATTGGAATTAATAATTTTTTCCAGATTTATATTTTAAACTTTATCTTAAAATATTATTTTTGTCAATATTTGTCAAACATGGCCCTAAAAACAAAATTAAAACTTACTTTTCTGAGACTGTCTTAGCTACATTTAGAGAGACTTGTGTTGATGAGGTATAAAATTTGCTTGCCAATCTTGGTCTGCATCCAAAGAGGCATTTACTTAAAGAGTAAAAAGGGGAATAAAAAATAACTTGTCATTCATTTTTGAAAAGATGATAAAAACAGAGGCCAGCAGGTGGCATGGTGATTAAAGACACTGGACTCCCACATGGCCAACCGCGGTTTGGGTCCTAGACCTGGTGGCTTGCTTTCTCACTTCCTTTCTCTTGTCCTCACTCACTCCCTGTCTGGTTAAATTAAAATAAATAAATAAATAAAGATAAATAAAATAATTCTTACAAAAAAAGAAAAGATGATAAAAACGTGATTATGTAATAAAAAACCTAGATACAAGTTTTTTAAAGATTTATTTCATTTTATTTGTTATTATTATTATTTTTTAATTTGATCAGAAAGAGAGAGAGAAAGGTAAAGTTTGAGAAAGAAAGATGCCAGATCTGGGACTTAAGCCGAAATCAGCCATGTGGGAGTCCAGTGCCTTTAACCACCTGTGCACTCACCGGCCTCCCAGATACAATTGTTGTCAATCTGTAGGAGTTAAGTGCTATGGATTTGATACATTGTTTCCTCTCACATCTTTTTTTTAAGGTTTTTGCCATAGGGCATGTGCACTCACCGGGGAGAGAGAAAGAGACAGATAGTGAGAAGGAAAGCTAGAAATCATCCTGTGGGTAGATGACCATGCTGCAATCCCTTCTCTTCCATTCCCTGGGATTTGGGGCATGTAATGCAAATATGCCCAAGCATGATTTTTGAGCTGCCAGGTTTGGGACTTGAATGATAGTTGGCCATGTGGGAGTCCAGCATCTTAACTACCATGCCAACTGCTGCCTCTCCCCTTTTTAAGTTTATTTATTTATTTCATGAGCATGAGAGACAAAGACAGAAAGAAAGAGCACTCCCAACGTGGTCTTGATGCTGAGATCCACCTCTGGTTTCAGCCAGCCCTGGATCACTAGCACACTCATGCCAGGCATATTCAGGAAGGTCTCCAGAGGCAAACGCAAAACCTTCCAGTGTGGGTTGGCCTCACAGAGTGTGGCGTTGTATTGCTTGGTCGCCATCTCTAAATATGTTTAAAAGCTTTCCAAAGGGCCAGTGGATCAAAGATTCAATATCTAGAAAACTTTGTTCAGCAACAAACATATATTTTCTTCTCCTGCTGCAATTAGTTTTTTAATTAAAAGCCATTTGTTGGGTAGTTAAAATCTTTCACATGTAGGGTCATGGGGGAAAAAGAAAATGATGAAAGTGGGCTTTATGCACAGATGCTTGAAACTCCTGGTTCATGTAGTCTACTTTCTGTTGTTGGGACTGGAGTGAAGAATCAGAAGACTAAAGCAAAGAACTGGGGGAAAAAGAAAACTTTTAGTTCTTTTTAACCCAACCAGGACAGGACCTTTTGCCAAATCCCACTTGACAGTCAGATGATGGAGCTAGCAGTGGGTGGAAAGTGGAATGGAAATAATGCTGAGAAAAACCAATCAACTTTGAAGATCAGTCAATAGTCTTCGCCAAAAGGCCCATATGAATTTCCTTTTTTTTCTTTTAAAGAATTATGTATTTATTTTTATTATTATTTTAAAATTTTCTGTAGGGCACATGTGCTCACCAGAGAGATACAGAGAGAAAGAAAAAAGAGTGAGAAAACAAGCTGCCAGGTCTGGGACTCCAATCGTGGTTGGCCATGTGGGGGTCTAGTGCCTTAACCACTTTGTCACCTGATGGCTCAACACACAAATTTCTATTTTCCTACATGGTAATTCCCCCCCCCCCCCCCACGACCCCAGGACTAGCCATATTTAACTTTCTATTCTGGACGAGGTATCTGAGGTGACAAAGTCATACATTTAAGCACCCTTGTTCTTCTCTGAAAGCAAATGAAAAGAACATGATCAGGCAGGCCAGGTGGCATGCAATGGTATAAGGTGTTTGGATCTCAAATGGCCAAGTGTGCAGTTCAAGTCCTGGACTTGGAAGTTTGGAAAATATGCTGGGTGAATGTGCATGCATGTCCCAAATCCCAAGAGAACGGAGGAGAAGGTATTGTGCTATGGCCAGGCTCCTTTGGGAGTAACTTCTCACTCCCTATCCCCTCTCTTGGTGAGCTTATGACTCTTATAACAAAACTAAAGAGCTCTTAGCTATTAAACAAAACAAAAACAAACACAAACAAAACAAAACCCACAAAGGAACACGATCATTTTGCCCTATGAAAAAAGTAGTTTCACAGGAAACTACTACTGAGATGAGTCACTCTGCTGTTCTATTTTGGCCCAGGGTGCATTTGTTTAATCCCTGGGATTTACCTGTCTCAGGATAATGAATTACCCCTTGCTCCAGTTCCAAGTCCCTTTCCCCTTTACTCCTACAGGGCACGTGAACTCAGCAAAGAGAAAGGGAAAGTGAGAAATCAGGGGGGATGCCATGCTGCCATCCCCTTCCCTCCAGTCTCCTCTAGAGATGCACATGGCATGATTCTCACTCAAGCCACCAGGTCTGGGACTTCAACTGTGGAGTCAGCCATATGGGAGCCAACGCCTTAAACTGCATGCTACCTGCTGGCCCCAGTTCCAACCCTATTTATCACAGTCCATAAACATCTGAGTTCACAGACACAACAGTAATTTATTTTCATCAATGACCTATTATTATTTAACGTTTTAACTCATAGTTCCCTTAAAGGCTCTTCTTAGATTTTTAAAATTTAAATATGTTTTCAACCATGTAATAGGATTTATACAATTACATGCAGATGAACATACTTCACAGGGCGGGGCCAGCAGTGGCATGGTGGATCAGGAGCTGAACTCCCACAAGACAGACCAAGGTTCCAGTGCAAGACCTTGGTGGCTTCCTTTCTCACTTTCCCTTTCTCGCTCTCTGTCTCTCTCTGGTCAAATTTTAAAATAATAATAAAATAAAATTAATATTTAAAAAAACAGAACATACTTAACAGAGTATTTCCCCTACTCCGATTGGTTATAACTTTAAATTGAGACAAATATAAATCCTCTGTCACTGTTCTACTATACATTACTTTCTCTTTGATATAAAAATATGTATTATATTTACATAACATGTAATATATATCATTTACAAAAAGAGCCAAAATGGGCATGTTTAACTTTGACAGTATAAAGATTGAAATACATGCTGCAGAAGGTAAGATTTTTCTCAGCAAACAATAATCAGAATAAAACAATATAATATAAATTTGAGTAGAAGAATTCCACCAAAAAAGTACCTATTAATTTGAAAGTAATCCTTATGATTTGTTTTATGATCAACTTTTTTTTATTGCCAGAGGGCACATATGCTTGCTAAAGAGCAAAAAGGAGAGAGAAACACCCCCCCCCAAGTGGGTTTTGGACATGCTGTAATTCTTTTCTTCCATTCCTGCATTTCATCAGGATTTTGGCACAATGACACACAAGCCCAGTGCTTTTCTTTTTCTGTTGCTAGGTAAAGAACTCAAACTGCTGGGACCAGCAGTTAGCGTAATGGCTATGTCGCTGGACTCCCATGTAGTCGACCACAGTTTGAGTCCCAGACCTGGTGGCTTAAACTCACACCAGGCACATGTGCATGCGTGCCCAAGATCCCGAGAGGAGAATGGAGGAGAAGGGACTGCAGCGTGACCATCCCCCATGGGGGCTGATTTCTTGCTTTCTGTCTCTCTGTCTGGCGAGCACACGCACCCTTATAGCAAAAATCTCTCTCACAAAAAAAAAATAAAAGAACTCAAACTGCAGCCAGCATGTGGGAATCCAGTGCCTTTAACCACCATACTACCTGCTGGCCCTATTTTTATTATTTTTTAATTTGCTATAGGGCATGTGTGCTTACCAAGGAGAGACAGAGACAGACAGAGAGAAAGAGAGATCCGGGACTTTGCCATGGTTGGCCATGTGAGAGTGCAGCACCTTCACCATGCCACCTGCTGGCCCCCAAACCCAGTATTTTTCAATCTGCCAGGACTGGGGTTCCAATCGGTTGGCCATGTGGGATCTGACTTCCTATGCATAGTACTTAACTGCTGCACAATGGGGTCAGCCCTGACCAAGTTTCAAACTATAATTTTTCATGGGATAAATAACAGAATTTATTTTTCAGAAGGTAGGAGATAATTATATCAGGAAGGTCTTTTAATGGTTTATCAGAATCAGGTACCTTGAACAGAGTAGGTACTTAATATTTAGCTACTCAATTAATAAAGTACTTTTTTTTTTTTTTTTTGCCATAGGTGCATGTGCTCACTTGAGAGAGAAAGTGAGTAATAACCCCAGGGGATGGCCACATTGCAACCCATCTCCTCCGTTCTCCTCTTGGGATTTTGAACATGGGTGCACACATAGCCAGCGTGATTTTTAAACCATCAAGCTTGGAACGTGAACTATGGTTAGTCATGTAGGAGTTTAGTACCTTAACCACCATGCCACCTGCTGGCCCCACTATGATTTTTTAATACCAATTTCTTCAACTAGTTGAGGTAGGTATTTTGTTTATTTGGAGTATCTATTTATAGTATAGTAATAAAGAATCTGTTTAATTTTAAAGTAAATATTCACTCAAAGAGATATATTGAAAGAAACAAATATGGGGGCTGGTGGGTGGTGTGGTGGTTAAGAGCACGGTTTGAGTCCTGGATTCAGCAGCTTGCTTCCTCACTTTCCCTCTCATTCTGTCCCTCTCTGGTCAAATTAAAATAAATAAATAAAATAAATAAAGTTCAATAATTCTTTTTTTTTCTTTTTCTTTTTTTTAAGAGGTTTTTGCTATAGGGCGCGTGCGCTTGCCAGACAGACAGAGAGAGACAGAGAGACAGAAAGCAAGAAATCACCCCTCCAGGGGCGATGGCCACGCCGCAATCCCTTCTCCTTCATTCTCCTCTAGGGATCTTGGGCACGCACACACACACGCCCGGCATGAGTTTTAAGTCACCGGGTCCGGGACGCGAACCACGGTTGACTACTTGGGAGTCCAGCGACATAGCCATCTGCTAACTGCTGGTCCCAATAAAATAATTCTTTAAAAAAAGAAAGACATAAATACCAAAGGGAGTTAGGAATGAGCAATGCAAATTATCAAATAAGTACAACAGGGACCAGCAGGTGGCATGGTGGTTAAGACGCTGGACACTCCCCATCATCGACCAGGGTTCGAGTCCTGAATCTGGTGGCTTTCTTTCTCACTTCCTCTGTCTCACTCTCATCCTCTGTCTCTCTCTGGTCAAATTAAAAAAAAAAAAATCAATGAATAAATAAATAAAATAAAGAATTATTTTAAAAGATAAAAAGTACGGGAACCAGCAGTTAGCGTAATGGCTATGTCGCTGGACTCCCACGTAGTCGACCGCGGTTCGCGTCCCGGACCCGGTGGCTTGAAACTCACGCCGGGCGTGTGTGCGTGTGTGCCCAAGATCCTGAGAGGAGAATGGAGGAGAAGGGATTGCGGCGTGACCATCCCCCCTGGGGGGTGATTTCTCGCTTTCTGTCTCTATGTCTATCTCTGTCTGTCTGGCGAGCGCACGCGCCCTACAGTGAAAATCTCTCAAAAAGATAAAAAGTACAATACAGAATAAATGATGTTTAAGCATTAAAAAGTAGAAGTGCATATTTTCTGTACCTCTACATTTTTATCAAAATTCATTTTTCATTTTAAATATCCTTCTATTTAAGTGACAATTGCTTTGACTAAAGCAAAAGCTAAAGTGCTAGTCCATGCATTTCTTGCCTTTCAGATCTAATTGGGTGACAAATGGTTGCATTATCTAGGTCTAATTGCTTCAAAGCATGTGACAGATCAGCTGCACAACCAAAGACATGTTCTTACTCTGACATTGCTTCATTTGGTTCAATCATCACGTTATCTAAAAGAGAACAAGGAAAAAAGCCTCAGTATTTAATTGACAGTGATATTCCTAACATAAATTTCTAATTGGCACATATGTAGGATTTTGTGAAAGATAGGTAATATAATGAAAGATTTCATTGCTAAGTCACTTAATTAGATCAAACTATTTCATTGTTTTTAATATTTAGGACAACATAGTGGTCAAAGACATTGTAAGTATTAAGTCATTTATCCTGTGGATCAAACACTAGTAACTTGCCATTCTATTTTTTGGAGTCTAAATAGAAACAGAAATTTAAAACTGGCATTATCATCATTTTTTTACCTTGAGGTATTAGAACGATTTACTAATAGCCTTTTCATAAACATTGCTATTATTAAGACTACAATGCAATTATATGCTAAAGTCAGTTCATTAAAAATTATGGTAAAATAGACACAATGCATCCTAAAAATCTGTTTATATACTTTTACCTTTGCAGCATCTGTCTTATCTGAATAATTCCTACAAAAAATGTAATATTTACTTTATAAGTATCTAACCACTTGCATAAATTAAAAAAAATATTTAAAACTAAGATCTCAGTCTGTCAATAGGGTAATAAATAGGTGTTTTCTTTTTGTAATTACTAGCATTATTTCCATTCTAACTGCAAAACCTCATTCTTCTGAATTAAAAAATTAAAATTAGGTTTTCAGGACTGGCAGGTTGTGTGGTAATTAAGGTACTTGTCTCCCACATAAGCCGATTGTTGTTCAAGTCTCAGACCTGTAGGCTTGCTTTCTTACTTTCTGTCTCCCTCTCTCTGGGGAGTGCATATGCCCTATAACAAATTTTAAAATAATAGTAATAAATATTACTATTATTTTAAATATTATTTTATTTAATTTTATTTATTATTATTATTATTATTTCCACATGAGTTTTGCCAGAGAAAGACTGAGAGAGAGAGAGAGAGAGAGAGAGAAAGCAAGCTGCCTGGTCTGGGACTTGAACTGTGGCCAGCCATGTGGGAATTCCAGCATCTTAACCACCACACCACTTACTGGCCCCAAAATTAAATAATTCCTTTTTAAAAAAAAAGAAATTAGGTTTAAAAACCCTAGAATTAGGGGCCAGCAGGTGGCGTGGTGGCAAAAGGTACTGGACTCCCACATGGCTGACAGCAGTTTGAGTCCCAGACCTGGAAGCTTGCTTTCTCACTTTCCCTTTCTCACTCTCTCTCTGAGTTCCTCTCTTGTCAAATGAAAATAAATAAATAAATAAATTTAAATAAGTAAAAAGTAATTCTTAAAAAAAAATTCATAAAACCCTAAAATTAACCCTTCCCTTCTTTTCATTTCACCTTGGAATTTATCTAAAAAGAGTTATAGGAATACTATTGTAGAGAAGAATGAAGCATCTAATTCTCAGTTATCTTTTTGGTTTTACACGACTTGGACACTAGATCTGGATCAAAATACAATCAACAGCAGGCTAGGGCCTCCCCTTTCCTACTGAACTGACTCTAGAATCTTAAAGTAATATTAGTTAATTTTTCTCTTTTTAAGTTGCTATGGGGCACATGCACTTGTCGAAGAGAGACAGAGAGAAAGAGAAAGTGAGAAAGCACCCCAGGGGGTATACGGCCACACTGCAATCCCTTCTCCATTATCCTCTCAGGACCTTGGGCACTCACCCACACATGCCCAGTGACATGCTGGGTCCAGGACTCAGGCCATGTGGGATACACCTGCCCCAACAACCATGCCGCCAACTGGCCTTTAGCCCATGTTTATAACACCACTTCTTTTCCCTATGGCAACAAAACATACACAATATTATACCAAACTATATGCCAAACTATCTAGTTTACTGTCATGAAAAATACCTTTTAGGGTGTACATGAACAAGAACGAGATGAAAATTTTCTGTATATTTTTTTCTTCTTCCAGAGGACACGTGCTTGTTCACCAGGGAGAGACAGAGGAGAGGAGAAAGCACCTTCCATGGGGAATGGTCACACGACAATCTCTTTTCCTCCATCTCTGTGTCCCTTCTGGATTTGGGGCACACCTGTGCATGTGCCTATATGTTTTCAAACTGCAGGGTCCAGGACTTAAATGTTATGGTCTATTGTGTGGGATATGGTTAACCACCAGACCATGAAGCTGGCTGGAAGATAATGAATTTTAAAGAAAGCATCATTAAAGGAATACATATATGTCGAAATTGACCTCTGATTTTATCCAAAGATACATTTAAAAGTAATTCTTACCTCAAATTTCATGTGTTTATTTATACTTAAAAGTTACAGTGTTTTCTTTATAAAATTTTACCTAAGTTACCCAGTTACAGGACTGATTTTCTTATAACTTAGCTTTATATATACATAATTTATTCTGATCATAAAGAAAAAAACACAAACACTTAAGATTTTTTTCCAAGTATTGGAGAGGCAACACTTAAGTTTTTCATAACTAATAGTCCACTTGCTTCCTCTTCTAATACTTGTCCCCACATCTCAAGTCAGACTTTAAAAATGATTATTATTAGACACCTAAGGATTTCTGGAATATAAAATTCAGAGCCAAATGGTGGACAATAAATGGGAAGCTTCATAATTTATATTAAGCTTTTCCTTTTGACATCTGTCTCCTTCACATTGACTTGTACTTCTGTTAAAGTATTAGTACATAAACTTTTGCCTGAGGCTTTGCTTTCTGGAGAACCCTGAACAAGCTAGACATTAGGTATGTTATTAATTTGAAAGCTTGTTGAGAGCTAAAGTCTATCAGAAAAGCAAAGCATCTTTTTGGAGAAGACAGCTGGGGAAGATCAAACTCTAGGATAATGAAAGATTTTACTCCTATTCTCTAGAGCAGTAAAGCTCTGAAGCTGAAACAATGCAATAATGAACTAAGCTAAGTGGAACAAAAGAAATCTAGATGGCCTCTCCTGGGAGGTACTTTCAGGTCATAGATTTCCTCAGTCTGTGGGTACTACTCGTATGTGTGGTAGCTCTAGGATCTTCCTGCCTGGATGAAACAGCATTGCATATACTTCTCCTCCCATGTCCACCTGGTGAAAGGAAAATCTAGGATGGGCATGTCCCAGACCTTGGTGGAGACCCAGGTTCTACTTCGTTCAGCTTTATCATTTTCTAGGAAATGTCCATTTAATTTTCATTCATAAAATTGAATTCCTGGGCCAGAAGGTGGCATGGTGGTTGAGGCGCTAGATTCCCACATGGCCAACCCAGAGTTCAAGTCCTGGACCCAACGACTTGAAAATCACACTGGGTATGTGTGAGTGCGTGTCCAAAATTGCAAGAGGAGAATGGAGGAAAAAGGACTGCTGTGTGGCCATATCCCCTGGGGCGTGATTTCCCAAAAAACTCTTGTCTTTCTGGTGAGGGGATGTGCTCTATGGCCAAAACAAATGAATAAAATGAATGCCTTGAGAGGCAGTACAAACTATAATGTTACACAAGAGCTGGGCCTCTTGAGCCAAAGAGACGGGATTCACTTCACAGTTCTGCCATTTCCAGGTAAACCTGGACAAGTTACTCTGAGTGGCCAGAGCTGGCCTCTGAAGGAAAGACCTAGAACCAACTGTTGTTATATAAGCTTACTTTCAGGACACATGCACTCGAGAGGGCAGAAGGGCCTAAAGTTAACCCCACAGCAGGGGGAATGAAATGTTGGTTGTAATGGAATGAAATGGACTGAATCAGTTTCCAGGAACAGAACCAGACCAGAGTGGTGGGTGCCCTAAATTGTTGCCATCTGGGCTAGAAAGAATGTAACACTGGAAAGCCACTAGCACCAACTAGTCCTTTACTGGCAAACATCACTCCATCCCTGCTAATTGCTCTATAAAGACCCACCCCTTTGCACTGGGGAGATAGATCTGAGGTTTGCTCCTGTCTCCTTGCTGGCTGTCTGTAACACTCTTTGTTTCAAGACCCTGGAGCCTCAGTGATTGACTTTCAGTGTAATGGGCAGTGCACCTATTTGTTTAGTAACATTATTATTATTACTATTATTATTATTTTAAAATTTCCAGAGGATCTAGGTGTTTGTCAGAGAGAGAAAGAAATAGAAAGTGAGGGAGAAAGAGAAAAAGCACCTCCCCACCCCAAACCCAGGCATGGTCATACTGCAATCTCTTCTTCGTTCCTCCATCCTCTTGAAATTTGGGGCATGTGTACACAGGCGCCCAGTGTGTTTTTCAAGCCACCAAGTGCAGGATTCAAACTATGCAATTGGCTATGTGGGATCCGGCTCCCTTAACCATCACGCTGTGGAGCTGGCCCTACGTTACTTAACTTTTTCTTGAAGAATTATTTTATTTTATTTTATTCATCATCATTATTTTTTTAATTTGACCAGAGGTGGGGGGAGTGGGGAGTGAGAAAGCAGGTCATCAGGTCTGGGGCTCGAATCATGGTCATCCACATGGGAGTCCAGCACCTTAACCACCATGCTACTTGCTGGCCCCACATTACTTAACTTTTTAAAGTCTCTGTTCATCCACTTAAAAAATGGGGATCATGATGGTGCCAACTTCACTGGATTGTTATAGAATTAAATGGATTATTGTAAGGATAATCTGGGGGAAGTCTTAGCACAGAGTCTGGTACATAGGAAGGGCACTGTAGAAGAAACGTGATGTTTCGGACAAGCAGTTAGCATAATGGCTATGTCGCTGAACTCCCATGTAGTCGACTGTGGTTCGAGTCCCAGATCCGGTGGCTTAAACTCACGCTGGGCATGTGTGTGTACGTGTGTGCCCAAGATCCCGAGAGGAGAATGGAGGAGAGGGGATTGCGGTGTGGCCATCCCCCCGGGGGGTGATTTCTCACTTTCTATCTCTCTGTCTCTCTCTTTCTGGTGAGCGCACATGCCCTATAGGCCCTAAACAAAAACTCCCAAAAAAAAAAAAAAAAAAAAGAAAAGAAAAGAAAAGAAGAAAAGAAAAAGCTTGATGTTTTATCTAACGAAAAGCTGGGAAGATGTCCTTCAGGACTGATTAAGAGCTTAAGGGTAGGACCAGCAGTTGGCATAATGGCTATGTCGCTGGACTCCCACGTAGTTGAGTACTGGACCCAGTGGCTTAAAATCACGCTGGGTGCGTGTGTGAGCGTGCCCAAGATCCCAAGAGGAGAATGGAGGAGAAAAGATCGCAGCATGGCCATCCCACTGGGGAGGTTATTTCTTGCTTACTGTTTCTCTCTATCTTTCTGGCGAGGGCATGCGCCCTATAGCAAAAATCTCAAAAAAAAAAAAAAAAAAAAAGCTTAAGGGAGCCAGCAGGGGGTAGAAAGTTAAGGCACTGGATTCCACATGGCTAGACAGTGTGTTTTGATCTCCAGACCCAGCAGTTAGAAAAACAAGCCAGGCACGTATACATGTATACCCAAAATCTCAAGAGGAGAACGGAGGAGAAGAGACTGAGGTGGTGTGCCCATCCCCTCCAGGAGGTATGCTTTCTCACCTTTTTTTAATTTGACCAGAAAGAGACAGAGAGAGAGGGAAGGTGAGAAAGCAAGCCACCAGGTTCGGGACTCAACCTCTGGTCAGCTACATGGGAGTGTCCAGCACCTCAACCACCATGCCAACCTGCTGGTCCCTGCTTTCTCACTTTCTGTCTGTCTCTGTTTCTCTGGTGAATGCATGTGCCCTGTAGTAAAATTACAATACAATAAATAAAATAAAAATTTTTAATGAGTTATCAACATTTAAAATTCAGATTTCAAAAAAGTCTTATTTTAGCTTTCTCTTTTAATAATGGAAGACATGACATTTTTCTTCATCCGATTTATGCAATTATCTATTCTTTAGTGCTATTTGTTTTTATAAGCTACTTTGTACATGAGTAAGCAAATGAATGAATAAACAGACAGCTACATGCTCAGGCCTTGCAACTGGGCTGAAAGGAGACAGAGTTCATTAAGCACCATTCTCCATTCATCCTTGAGGAACTTAATGGGAGAAATATAACGTGATGCAGAGACCGTATTTCATCTCATAGCCTCAAACATATATAAAAGTGGTTTTGATGATAATCTATCATTTACACAGATATTTAAAAGTGACTAAGTATAAATTTTATATATTTCCCTTATAATACAACAGCACTAGGAACCCTGAGCTTGGAGTCAGATTACTAATCTATGTTCAAATCTCAGCAAATGTGTGACCTTGGACAAGTTCCTTAACCTCTCTCTGATTCATTTCCTCAACTGTAAAATAAAGATTAAAATACCATCTATGGGACCAGCAGATAACATAATGGCTATGTCACTGGACTCCCATGTAGTCGACCATGAGACTTGGACCCGGCAGCTTAAAACTCATGCCAGGCGTGTGTATTTGTGTGCCAAAATCCTGAGAGGAGACTGGAGGAGAAGGGATTATGGCATCTGTCTCTCTGTCTCTCCAGCAAACACACACACCCTATAGCAAAAATCTCTCTCAAAAAAAAAAAAAAAACCACCAGAGTTGGCAGGTGGCGTGGTGGTTAAGGGTGCTGGACTCATACGTGGCTGACCATGGTTCCAGTTCTGGACCTGGTGGCTTGCTTTCTCACTTTCTCTCTCTCACTCTGTTCCTCTCTGGTCAAATTAAAATAAATAAAGATAAATAAAATAATTCTTTTAAAAAAATACTATCTATGTCACAAGGTTATTGTGAGGATTAACATAAATAGCTAATAATAAATGAGAGGTAGTATTAATTTTCTACTATAATTACGACTCCTTGTCCCATTATTTTTATTACCTACACCCTAAGCAAAGATAATCTTCAAAGTGAAGTCTGACAAATGAAGCCAGTTCTCAGTACACTACTGAGACTGCATGGGGCAAAGGGAGAGAAAAGACTGAGGATGTAGTTCAATTGAGGGTAGGTAGGAAGTTTTCGAGTCAGGGAGTGGGTGCAGTAGAATTCCTACAAAGGTGTTGGGATTTAGCCTGGTAAATTTTTTTTTAAGAGATTTTTGCTTTTTTTCAGGGCATGTGTGCTCACCAGAGACATGGGGAGACAGAAAATGAGAATCACCTCCCCACACACATCCTTCTCCACCCCATGGGGGGTTGGGAAGAGGGAATACGCCAGGACACAATCCCTTCTCTTCCACTCTCCTCCTGGGATTTTGGGCACACACACGTGCCCAGCGTGAGTTTCAAGCCACTGGGTCTGGGACTAGAACAGGAGTGAGCCACTTGGTAGTCTTAACGGTCGTCATCTGCACACCCTTGCCCCCGCCCTGGTAAACTCTTTTTATTTTGAGAAACTGATTTTTACTATAGGGTGCATGTGCTTGCGGAAGAGATAGAAAGTAAGAAATATCACTGTGGGGGAGGGTGGATGGCCATGTCACAATCCCTTTTCCATTCTTCTCTCTGGATCTTGGGCACGCATGTATACATGGGTGCCCAGCGTGAGTTTTAAGCCCCCAGGGACTCAACTGGTCGGCTACATGGGAGTCCAGAGACATAACCATTAAGTTATCTGCTGGTCCCAATCCCTGGTTAACTCTTAAAGAGCAGTGCTGTTAGGCTTTTCCAGAAATTAGAAAAAAAAAAAAAAAAGCTTTGATGAGCAAAAACCCCAAACAAAAACGAACTGGATATTGGAAACTTTGTATGTGGTCTAAGAGAATGAAACAAATCAAAAGACTTTTTCGGTGTCTTTTACAGAAATTTATTTTAAGTTTTTGCCATAGGGCACGAGCAGTGTCAGAGAGAGAGGAAAGGGAGAAATCAATCCCAAGTGGGGATGGCCACACCACAATCCGTTCTCTATTCTTCTCTCAGGATTTTGGGCACGCTGGCACACGCCAACCCCCAACGCCTTGTGATTTTCAAGCTGTTGCTCTCAGACTGTGGTTTTTCCATCAGGGAATCCAGTGCTTTTTAACCACCATGTCACTGTGAGAAGCGGGGGAGAGGCAGATTTATTTATTTCTATTTTTAAAGGTTTTTGCCACAGGGCGCCAGCGCTCACAGAAGAAACACAGAGGGAAAGTGAGAAACCACTCCCGTGGCCATACAAAAACCCCTTCTCCGTCCTCCTAGAATTCTGGGCACGCGTGCCCACGACCAGCGTGACTTTCAGGCCGCCAGGTCCAGGACTTGAACCGCCATCAGCCATGTGGGCTGACCACTACCACACCCGCTGGCAACGTCTGGGGCCTCTCTGCGGGTAGGAGTGGACTAGGCCAATCACTTAGGCCAGGCGGCACTTTACATGCTTGGGGCTCCAAGGAGTCTCCGTGGTAAAAAGGCCGCACGTGCCGACTCTGAGAGTCTCTGCGTCAATTTCCTCACCTCGCAGACGGCCGACGGGCCCTTCCAAGGGACCCGGGGGCGAACCTCTCGTTTTACATTCGGTAAGGACAAACAGGCACGGCAAGTTAAAGTTTCAAATTCCCCCAAACGTTAACAGCCAAGCACGTTCCCAAGAAGGGCCGTCTCCACCGTCTGAGCGTGCGCGCCCTACTGCACGGAGCTGTCCCCACAGCAAGGCGGGAACCCGGTCGGGGCGGGCACTGCGGGAGGGAGCGGAGGCCCAGGGTGGGCGCGGCTCCGACCCGCCAGAGGGCAGAGC